>NC_064641.1:497459578-497765181 GCF_023864345.2 Schistocerca serialis cubense | reverse complement strand
CAGACTACGGAACTCTGAACTCTCCAAGTCTCTGCTCATCATTATTTCCTGTTTGATTCTGTCCTGTGTCTACTTGGACCATTATTTGTTTTAAAAATGCGTCACGAAACTCTTGGTATGATGTGCACGTTTTTGCAATGTTCCGCATGCATTTGGCCGATGTTCCCTCGATATGTGAACATACGAAGTCCAGTTTGTACATCAGATGCCAGTGAGGAGATAATGATAAATTAAATTGTCCAATGAAAGTTTTTGGATGTAAAACATTACCTCGCCTTTGTAATGCTGGAATTTTCGAACAGAGATAAAATGCTTAAAATCGAAAATTTCATTAAAATTTCTTCCCGCTCGGCCTACCACATTCTGACTTGGCGCTAAAGCTTCCGCTCTACCGTTACTTTAGGCATCCTCTCTTCTATTCCCTATTATGTTTACATTACTGGAAAAATGTCCCATGATGCGCATTGTCGGATAACAATTACGCATATGAAATATCTTATTGCCAGTCGTGCCCTGTGTAGACGCGGAGGCCATTTCTCTAGGATATTTCGTTGCTCTGCAGATACGCAATCAGTATGTAGTTGACGAGCAACTATTACATTCGAGCACATTCTAATATCGTCTGGGCTTTGATATGATCGTGTTGAGTTTGAACTGGTTCTTCCGGTTCTGTTATTTCGAAATCGCTCACTATTTCTTTTCTGAGGTTTGAGTTTTGACAAGGCTGTGACCTGATTTCCTGAGATAATTGCTTAATTTCGTTTTCTGTGTTTTGTTTAAATTGTGAGAGCTCCGAGGTCAATGCCTTATTTGGCGCAATGTCTGTCTTTTCCAGCCGCCTTGCTTCTACTTGTTTTGAGCGTCTCTGAAACTTCGTTAATGTACCTCCGCCTATCTTTGTCGTATTTTCTGTCTTCTCTAACGTTTCAAGAGCAACTCGCTTTGCGCCCCTCGCTAGTAATCACGCCTCGTTCGCGGTTCTTCTGACCTCCAAAATCTCTCGTTCTACTTTCGTACGGAGCGTCACTACTTCATTTTTCACTTCCCCCGTCTCATGTTTGATCGACTTAATTTCGACACCAAGTTTCGAATTTTACTTCCCATTTCAGCACTAATGTTTTGAATTTTACTTCCCATTTCAGAGCGTACTTCATCATTTCCCTTTTTTATTTGATCTCACAGTTCACATTCCCCCTTTTATTTGGCTTCCCAATTCAGAGCTGACCTTTTGAATTTTATTTCCAATTTCTGAGCTCACATTCTGAGTTTTACTTCCCATTTTACTTGCCATTGCTTTTAGGTATGCAAGGACGTCCAACACACCTGCGTTATCTAAATCTTCTTTCCTAATGCGACTTTCTCTTCCTCTACTCTTAGGTGATCTTCTGCCCTTTTCCCTTTCCATTTCTTGGTTTTCAAAAAAGTTTTCACTGCGCGCCCCTGATTTGCTGCCTCGTGACGATGTCACTGACGGCGATCTACCACGATTCTTAGTTGTTCCACGCTCACTTGGACTCCCTGCATTATAGTCCCGTATCTTTACGATTGCCTCAATGTGTCACTGTTCCTCATCTTCGCTATCAGATTGCCCACCACGGGCTTGACTGTGTCCTCAAAAAGTTCCCTTGGATCGGTATTCCCCTCACCTGTGCCTTGTGCTACTAACAAAGATAACTCTTTCTCATCCCTTAGGCTTTCTTGACTACCCCCTGTACCTGCCATTTCTATATTGTTACAACTAGTAATCTGTCGTGTTGCTAAGCGCGCTTTCTCCCTAGTTATCATGGACTGATCCCTGATAACAGTTCTCTCTTAAAAGTACACACAATTTACACTAGCCGCATTTATTTTGTAAGGAGCACGTAACATAAAATATCTACAACAAAGAAGCTAAACTAATGGCAACGTCGTGATCAAGCAGTGGCTTTATAATACAAACAAAATACCACGACAGAGGACTTAACATAAATTCAATAAATTGCAGCCAGCGGGCTGAAGCGCAACGCTTCTGAAAAGAAATACAATAAAGTACACAAATGTTGAAACTTCCTCGCAGATTAAAACTGTGTGCCCGATCGAAACTCGAACTCGGGACCTTTGCCTTTCGCGGGCAAGTGCTCTACCATCTGAGCTACCGAAGCACGACTCACGCCCGGTACTCACAGCTTTACTTCTGCCAGTACCTCGTCTCCTACCTTCCAAACTTTACAGAAGCTCTCCTGCGAACCATGCAGAACCAGCACTCCTGAAAGAAAGGATATTGCGGAGACATGGCTTAGTCACAGCCTGGGGGATGTTTCCAGACTGAGATTTTCACTCTGCAGCGGAGTGTGCGCTGATATGAAACTTACTGGCAGATTAAAACTGTGTGCCCGATAGAGACTCGAACTAGGGACCTTTGCCTTTCGCGGGAAAGTGCTCTACCATCTGAGCTACCGAAGCACGATTCCGCTGCAGAGTGAAAATCTCAGTCTGGAAACATCCCCCAGGCTGTGGCTAAGCCATGTCTCCGCAATATCCTTTCTTTCAAGAGTGCTAGTTCTGCATGGTTCGCAGGAGAGCTCTTGTAAAGTTTGGAAGGTAGGAGACGAGGTACTGGCAGAAGTAAAGCTGTGAGTACCGGGCGTGAGTCATGCTTCAGTAGCTCAGATGGTAGAGCACTTACCCGCGAAAGGCAAAGGTCCCGAGTTCGAGTCTCGATCGGGCACACAGTTTTAATCTGCCAGGAAGTTTCATATCAGCGCACACTCCGCTGCAGAGTGAAAATCTCATTCTGGAAACATCCCCCAGGCTGTGGCTAAGCCATGTCTCCGCAATATCCTCTCTTTCAGGAGTGCTAGTTCTTCATGGTTCGCAGGAGAGCTTCTGTAAAGTTTGGAAGGTAGGAGACGAGGTACTGGCAGAAGTAAAGCTGTGGGTACCGGGCGTGAGTCGTGCTTCGGTAGCTCAGTTGGTAGAGCACTTGCCCGCGAAAGGCAATTGTCCCGAGTTCGAGTCTCGATCGGGCACACAGTTTTGATCTGCCAGGAAGTTTCATATCAGCGCACACTCCGCTGCAGAGTGAAAATCTCATTCTGATACACAAATGTTATTTGTAATGTTATCGCGTGACTTTACCACTACCAGCTACACAAGCAAGTTGGAAATCTCTATCAAGAACCCCTAAAGATTAAAACTGAGGAAATTTTTTTTTTATTGCCCAGGTTTTAAACCACTTTATGAATACTATCAGAAGACTCTAAATAGGATCCTGGTAGGATAAGCCATATTAAAGATTCTGCTTCTAGCAGGTGTTCAAGTGGCTGTACACAACGGAAAATACTAAACGCGAAAATCAAGATTTAGCCTTGTCTGACAACCCCTGCAGCGGATCTTAGGATCTCTTAGTGGTGATATTATTTCCTCCTTCTTGCTCCTTAACATAAAAATTACAACATAAACATAAATGAATGATTAAGGGATCTAGTAAATGGTGTTTCTGCTTATGCATTTACTGTAGATTAAAATCCCTTTATATTTTACACATGTTAATATATCAATGTCCAATGGACATTAAGAGATACAAATGAATTTCCTAACTAATAATATTGATCAATTGCCCAAATCTGCCTCTTTTTATGGCTACACGATCTAATATAAATAACGCGAGATGACAGACATCATCTACGTACCAAACACTAGAAGACAATAGTTTCGAAGATGATCTATAGTGGTGTGCAACCTCACTGGAAATAAAACTTACGTGATCACAGCTGTTTAGCTTTATAGCCCTAATAAGCCGAAGCAGTTAACAATATCACTGTATGTACTGCATCCAGGGAGACGATGGAAGAACTCCAGACACAAAATAAAAACTCTTTCAAACGCTACGACGGCAGAAGACGGTCCTCTGTCTAGTATAATCTAATACTGTCTTCTCTTTTCTGTATTCTACAGACAAGAAACGCTAACTCCCAGCCACAAGGACGGAATTCAGATAGCGTCTGAGTGTGAGTATAGAAAGAAGAAGTGCTCTCAATCACTGAACACTGCGTACTCAACGACGACTTCCTACCTGGAGGCGTAGTCCAGAATCGTATAAGATTGCAACAGTACAATGCCTAACCGCTCTAACTATAAACTCTCCTGAGAGCAAAGGCAGCAAGTCCGTCTGTACCAACAAAAGCTGATACCGGGCGACCATCAAACACGGGCATTCAAAACGGGCAGTCCACCCCTCGTTCTAGGCGCTTCAGTTCGGAACCGCGCTGCTGCTACAGTCGCAGGTTCGAATCCTGCCTCGGGCATGGATGTGTTTGATGTCTGTAGGTTAGTTAGGTTTAAGTAGTTCTAAGTCTAGGGGACTGATGACCTCAAATGTTAAGTCCCATAGCGCTTAGAACCATCTGAACCATCTCCACTATAGGCTTTCCAGCAAAGCTCGGCTCCCCTCCCTCGTAACTGCAGAAGGCGAATCACATTCTCGAAACCACGGAATATTCTCCCTCTCTACAGATTCTTCCAAACGCTGACCAACCATATCTTAGTCAATTGTCATCCAGCACGGAAAGTTTGTGAGGAAATACCTATACTCGTACAATGGTACGCTTCTCAGTGCAAAAATCCTCGGAAATAACCCAGCCCGCATGGTTTCCAAGGTAAAGCTTTCTCGTTCCTGTCTGCTGTGTCAAAGAGTTTCAGTTTCCGGAGTATTATTATAGGGTTATTCTTACGACCCGCTACAATACTGGCCGGCCGCCGCTGTATTGTGGCTTCAGTGTTCAGGTGCCCCGACCATCGGTCTTGGCTACTTCCTGAGTTAAGAAGGACAATCACACCTGTGTGAGCTTTTTCACCCAGGGCTTGAGTTACGCATGCCATTTCATTTCCACTGACATTCCAACCTCTGCTAGTATAGGCAATCATTCATTATGCCATTTTGATAATAAAGACTCTCCATCACCTATCTTGCAATAAGCGTTAACCACTATCTACAAGGTATTTGTGACAATGTTAGTTTTGTTTAAGTATTTATATATATGATGTACAACCTAACAAATGATACCTAATTCCGGTTGTAAATCACGGCAAAGTATGTAGATGAGTGCGTGTAATGTGCGAAATTATAGCCACCTTACAAGTTGTGGCTCAGTTTTCGATAATTGTTCTCTGAATGTAGGTTTGGGCAGTTGGTTTATACATTTTTTTGTAATCTCTGTGCATGTCACAACTGCTGTTGTTGTTGTGGTCTTCAGTCCTGAGACTGGTTTGATGCAGCTCTCCATGCTACTCTATCCTGTGCAAGCTTCTTCATCTCCCAGTACTTAATGCAACCTAGATCGTTCTGAATCTGCTTAGTGTGTTCATCTCTTGGTCTCCCTGTACAATTTTTACCCTCCACGCTGCCCTCCAATGCTAAATTTGTAATCCCTTGATGCCTCAGAACATGTCCTACCAACCAATCCCTTCTTCTTGTCAAGTTGTGCCACAAACTCCTTTTATCCACAATTCTATACAATACTTCCTCATTAGTTATGTGATCTACCCACCTAATCTTCAGCATTCTTCTGTAGCACCATGTTTCGAAAGATTCTATTCTTTTCTTGTCCAAACTATTTACCGCCCACGTTTCACTCCCATACGCGGCTACAATCCAAACAAATACTTTCAGAAACGACTTCCTGACACTTAAATCTATACTCGATGTTAACAAATTTCTCTTCTTCAGAAACACTTTCCTTGCCATTGCCAGTCTACATTTTATACACTCTCTACTTCGACTATCATCAGTTATTTTGCTCCCCAAATAGCAAAACTGCTTTACTACTTTAAGCGTCACATTTTCTAATCTAATTCCCTCAGCATCACCCGACTTAACTCGACTACATTCCATTATCCTTGTTTTGCTTTTGTTGATGTTCATCTTATATCCTCCTTTCAAGACACTGTCCATTCCGTTCAACTGCTCTTCCAAGTCCTTTGCTGTCTCTGACAGAATTACAATGTCATCGGCGAACCTCAAAGTTTTTATTTCTTCTCCATGGATTTTAATACCTACTCCAAACTTTTCTTTTCTTTCCTTTATTGGTTGCTCAATATACAGCTTGAATAACATCGGGGAGAGGCTAAAACCCTGTCTCACTCCCTTCCCAACCACTTCTTCCCTTTCATGTCCCTCGACCCTTATGACTGCCATCTGATTTCTGTACAAATTGTAAATAGCCTTTCGCTCCCTGTATTTTACCCCATCCTCATTCAATTACATATTTGCAGACGTGCACTTTTATAAATTAGTGAACAAAACAAAGCTAGACTGTTACAGAAGCCGCCAAAAATGTTCGTACTTAGGAGTCGGTCAGTGCACCTAATGGCCAGACTGGCGATTTTAAGCAAGAGAAGCTATTCTCAGATTTACAGAGATGGAGGTGTATTAACAGGTGACACTTGATGCTGTTTATCCGAACTGCCAGCGCCGATGTGTGTGCCGCGTTATCGACCCAAGACATCTCGGCAGTGAGAACCTGCTCCTGAGCGAACTGCACCTGCGGCCGGCCGTGTGGGGCAGGGCGGAGAGTCGGCCCCTCCCCCCGCTGCCTCCGAGGGACCGGCACTCCGGTGTACATATTTTTAATTAAATCTGGCCGTGTACACGCCGTGAAAACCTGCGAGCCTGTTAATTAGTTTCCACGTGGGGGCGGGGGAGTAGAGGCTGTGTTTGTACACCACGCCTCCTCTCGCGCTTTCCCGCCCCTATCCGTGTCCCTGCGCTCTTTTCCTCGCCTCCATCTCTCTCTCGCTGTTCCGTCTCGTTGCACCGCCCCGCTTGCAAACACAGACTTCATTCTATTAAATGACACTTTTAGTTAAGTGGAGCGGTGAGTTTTCAATTAAGGTATGCTAATCGACCCCGCCGCTTTATACACGCCCCATTTTTTCCCGTATTCGTAAGTCAGGCTGCGCGAGGCCGCGCAGCCCGCTATTAAGTCTATAAATTCCGTTTCTAAACGCCCTCTTGTGAAATCGTGCCGAGGGTTCCGAAGACAGGTCAAACGTCGCCCTGACGTCTCCCTGAGACGTCACCTGGTGCTATTCGCGTGTACAGATCAGTTGTGTGCGGTTACTATTTTCTGAAACACTTTTTCTTTTTATCTTCGTACTGACCAACTAGGGTCACGTAACAAATTCAGTTCCTCTTCCGTCTTCATTGTTTCCTATTTCTCCACTACTCGTTCATCTTATTTCAATTTGAACTTTTCCTTTCTACTGTCCTTGTTGTTACCGATTTTTCATTTCTTCCGTCTAGAAAGTTTTCTAAATTTGGTACTTGATTCTCAAAAATGTTTCTTTCTGTTATTTACAATTATTTGACGATTTATTTTAAGTCATTCTTGTTCAGGCATGAAAGTCAAGCGCCTGCACGACGATCAGGAACAGTAGAGGAGAGGGGGCTGTGAAGAAGACGTCAGCTAATACTAAGCTTGTAAGTAGGCTGTTTAGGATTTTATGTTGGTAACGCCACGTAGCGCTCTGTATTAAAATCACTGGCTGTGCTGTGTGCAGTCTGTGGCTGGTTGGCATTGTTGGAATATTCGCTATTGTAGTGCTGGGCAGTTGGATGTGAACAGCGCGTAGCGTTGCGCAGTTGGAGGTGGGGAGAGAGATGGCAGAGTTTTGAGAGCGGTCGATCTGGACGTCTGCCCGTCAGAAAAAGGAAATTTGTAAGACTGGATGTCATGAACTGATGTATATATTAGGAGTTTTGAACACTATTAAGGTAAATACATTGTTTGTTCTCTATCAAAATCTTTCATTTGCTAACTATGCCTATCAGTAGTCAGTGCTTTCAGTAGTTAGAATCCTTTATTTAGCTGGCGGTATTGGCGCTCGCTGTATCGCAGTAGTTCGAGTAACGAAGATTTTTGTGAGGTAAGTGATTCATGAAAGGTATAGGTTATTGTTTGTCAGGGCCATTCTTTTGTAGGGATTACTAAAAGTCAGATTGCGTAACGCTAAAAATATTGTGTGTCAGTTTAGTGTTGATCAGAACTAGTAAAGAGAGTAATGTCTGAGTACGTTCAGTTCTGCTCAGCTGTTTGAAAATCAAATAACGTATGAGGTTTACCAGCATAGTAATTCATAATTTTCTAAGGGGAGGGTTCGCGCTGATCGACCCCTCTCTAGGATGACACCGAGACAGCAGCGGCCTCGAGGCGAAGAGATCATGAACGCCGCGCTACGTGGCCGCGGCCAAGTTGAAGACTAGCCGTTGTACGAGCTCTACAACAGCGACTTAGGAACTGCATTAGGCGTTGTATATACTGAAGAGATTTTTTTCTTTTGTCTGTCGCTCATTGCTTGCGACACACCATTGTAAATTCTCAAAGTTAAGTACTGTCATTTATCTTACTGTAATAATAATTCATTAATACGATTTGCTTGAATTGTTGTCTAGCGATCTGAGAATGCAGGTTTTCTAGGCACCCTATATTCGACGAGTAGACAGGAAACAACAATTCTCTTATTTCTGTAATCCATGCTTTTGCTGTTTTCATTTTCCAGAAATACAGGAATAATTATTTTGTTAGCCTATTCTCATTCATTCGGTAGAAACGTGGAAAGAAGATAAATATTTGCTTTGCCATTACTTCTGATATATCATTTATACCTGAATCAACACAGCGTGGAAACTGAGACGTACCACATGGGATGCTCACCCATCCACTGGAACTACCGCACTAGCGCTGTATTACTCCAGTGCTGAAAATGCTATTTCAGCGTGGTAGAAGTCCAGCCGCACATAGGTGTGTCGCTTAATGAGATCTGTCGCATTGTCACGGGTTGTTTAGGACTTACACCCGTAGGTAAATCCACTGCCTTGCTGGCATAGTCCCTCCTGAAATTACGTGGGAGATAGCAGTTAGGTATGGGAAGAGTAAGGCGGTCTCTGCGGAAGCTCACCCTTTATATGGCAGCTGAAAACAAGAAAGATCTTATTGACAACTGCTGAAGCTCTTACGGGAACACCGTAGTGAGAAAGTATCTTAAAATGGCGGAGGAAATGTCAGCATTTCGAGAAATGGATGTTTCCGAAGGAAGAGCTCCCTTCTGGCCAGTCGGAGAAGTGAACAATATTGAAGGCTCTTAACAGACTACGCTCTTATACCGCGAGATGTAAGACCAAGATGCAGAAGTAGGGCCTTCCGGTGGAGTCAGTTTTTTGCAAGTGTGGTGCTGCGCGGACTAGCAACCACATACTACAGTGTAATTCATCTCCAGCCACACGCACCACGAGAGACCTGATTACGGAGACACCGAATTCACTCGACGTGGCCGACTTCTGGTCAAAAAATGTGTAAACTGATGTTATATATTTTGTTCTCCTGACACTATAACAAATAAATTTACCAAATTCTCCATTTTGTAATTGTACCGAATAGTCAGTCTTTCATGTACCTGTATTATGTGTAGCTAATAAATCATAGTTAAGCATTCAAATGCATATAAATATTCTGGTCTTGCCACTGTAGTCCATACAAAATTTAAATTTGGTATTTGAAGTATACATTTTTTTTGTAGAAATTTTTTTGTCAAACCATATGTTCTTTCCGTTTTATTGGCACTTACATCTAATACAGATCTGTCTAGCCCATCATGCTGAACAGTTCCTCGAAGACATTTAAATTTGCTAACTCGATCTTTTCTATCTATGAGTGTTTCTATGTGTTTTGGAGCATCTTTTATATCTATCATGAATTTTATTTTTCATTTGTAACTTTGAGACCAGTTCGATTCGCTACTTTTACAGAAGATTTATTCGAGAATTTCTTCTGTCAGATTTTCTAAAAATACTGCAAAATCTGTTCGACTGTATATTCATTCTCTACCGGCGGTTTCAATTGCACAAACCACCTTCGCGTGAGAAAAAACAGTGTACACCGATGGATCAAAAATACATTTTCGTCAAAAATGACGCAACCAAATGCAGAACTTACATAACTGTCATAAGAGTCTCTCTGAACAAAATCCATATAAATATTCTGTCTGTTAGCACAATTATAGTAATGTATACTTGGTGAGAGCTTCACACTTAATAACTGAGAACGGGAAGCACTGTTGTTATACTACCGCATCCTGCACACGTCTTACACAAACATTCATAGATAGCTCAAGTCATCTGGAATTTTCACTCTTTGGATGGTTTCGAAGTACATGCCAGAAGTAAGAACTTCTCAGGAATAAATACTGGACTAATTTTTATTTAATTTGAGTTGGAAACATTTTCCTGAGTATTTTGATTGCATGTAGGCAGGAGAGTTTCCTGCATTCTGCAACAGTTTGTTCTTTCCAATTTAGGTGTTCATCCAAGACTCTACCTTGGTCTTTCACTGTTTTTTGGAACTGTAATTGTACTCCAAGAAGAAGCGGTGGCGGATCTGTTTCACAGAAATGTCCACTAATCAACTTTCTGTGTGATATGAGGATGATGTGTGACTTCTTAGGGAGTAGCTTAACACCCAGGTTCTGTGCCCGTCGCAATAAATAAATATCGTCGTACATACCTAATACGGCAACAGCAATGTTCTTAGGGCAGACACTGACGTACAACTGGATATCGTCATCATTTAGGTGCTTGTTAAAAAAGTGAAGTACAGATGAAATGTCTTTGATGTATATCGAGAAATAAGCTTATGTGCTGATTTTACTCGTGCAGTATACTGATCGTTTCGACGTTTAACCAACTTATCTGAGAATACTAATTTACTAATTTAAGACTATTCTTTACAAACGACATACAACATTCGAACACATACACAGCACAATACAGTTCAATACAAAAATTACAATGCAGTGGATGCTTCGAATGAAATAAGATGAAAGAAAAGGAACTTTTTAAATACACTAAAAAGAGCGAGTTGATGCTTTCTGGACCGACCTTTACGAAAAGTCCATGACGTCTAGCCACTTGTATCAAACCAGACAAATACTAAACGCCATCGACGACAGACTTGCAATATTTATCTATTTACTTAGTTCATCTGTTAGGATACTGGCCTTCAGCCTTTCTCATACATCTAAGCCAGACATCATTAGTGAGCCAACATTACAACATGTTCAGTACACGGTTCAGTCACATTAATGTGACCATTACTATGGTCGACGTCAACGTACAATAACCACTCACACACGACAGGTAGCAGCACTAGCAGTGGAGAGTATGTAAAGCATGTCTGGTGTATGTGGAAAACTCTACAGTCGTTGTCGTAAAGCAGAAACTGAGCGATCTATTTGATGTCCAGAAGGGCATGGTCATTGGCTTTCAGCCCAAAGGAGGCAGGAATATCGAAACGGCCTGGTTAGTAAACTGTTAGTTTACCACAGTGGTTAAAGTATAAGCGCATGGCAAAATGGCGCTATCCAAAACCGGTTCCGAGGCAACTGTGGTACACCACGGGCCATAGATGATACGGGTGAGCGATGGCTGCGGAGATGTGTGCGGGCGAATAGACAGGAAACTGTTGAGCAACTGACCGTCCAGATGGACCAAGGGGCTACCAACAGCGTCTCCTCAACACCCGTTCGGTGACCGTTGCTGCGTATGGGCCTCTGCAGCAGGCTCCTGGATTCATGCACCCATGCTGACTGCTGTTCGTCGGCGGCGAAGGCTGGAATTTGCACTACAGTACCGCAGCTGGACGTCCACTGAATGGCGACAGGTGGCCTTTACAGATGAATCGCGTTTTACGCTTCATCACGCAAAGGCCGTTGGCTTTTACGGCGTGAAACGGCTGATATCAAACACCTTGCAGCAATAGTTGGAAGGTTCCAGGCCGGAGGGCACTCCCTGTGTGATCTGCTCATTCTGTAATCCACAATGAATCAACCCAAGTTTGCATCTCTCCTTGGGGACCATGTCCACTTCTACATGCAGTTTGTTTTTCCTCGGCACGATGGCATCTACCAGCAGGACAACGCAACGTGTCACACAGGTCTCAGTGTACGTACTTGGTTCGGTGAGCATTAGGACGAGTTTACCACACTCCCCTGGCCACCAAACTCACCGGATTTAAAACCAATATACAATCCGTGCCACCAATTGGATCGGGCTGTTTGCGCCATGGTTTCTCAACCGGAGCTGGCTATGGCACGGGAGTCGGCGTGGCTCCACATTCCCGTCGGTATCATCCACAACCCAATGATTCTCTTACTGCACGCCTTGCAGCGGTTCGCGCTGCAAAAGCTGGTTATTCGGGCTTTTAACAGATGGTCACATTAATATGACTCGACAATGTTTTTGAGCAGTATGAAATAACAACAACAACAATAATAATAATAAATCTAGTAATGAATATACATAATTTGAGAAAAGTCAGTTTTAATAATATAGCGTTAAGCAGTTTTCTCATCATGTTCTTGACGAATGTGATTAGTGGTATCGCACAGAAATGTGAGGCAATACCACAGAAAAAAATCAAGTGTAAAGGAAAAGTCACCTAGCCTTAGAGGGCGTGATAAGTAATAGACTGAGATCAGCAGATGGGATGGAAGGTAGAAAACTGAAGTAGGAAAGGATGAGAGAAGCTTGAATAGTGTTGACAGTGTAGCAGAGGTTGGAGAGAAGGAATGCAGCTGCAATATGCCCAGAGTGTCAAATGATAACGGAAAAAGCTTTAACCTGCACTTGAACACTTGAATGCAGAGCAGTTTTATGTGAAACACAGGCTAAAGGGTAGTTTGTTCCAGAGCTGTGTGGCTGAAACGGAGAAGTAAATTTAGAAAAAAATTACTATCATGCTTGGCTACAGCCAAAATACCGCACGTATCTAACTTTAAATTGCAGTTATTGCATGATGACAGATGTCTGATTTGTGACGAGTGACTAAGGAACCGATGAAGAAAACATAGCGCATGAAAATCACGTCACTTATCCGTTCACATACTCTCTAACTCAGCGTAGCAAGATCTGACACGATCAAACAATCGAATACCTTATACGTACACTGAAGTGGCAAAGAAACTGGTATAGGTATGCGTATTCAAATACAGAGATACACTATGTGATCAACAGTATCCGGTCACCAACAAAAACACATGTTTTTCATATTAGGTGCATTGCGCTGCACCTACTGCCAGGTACTCCATATCAGCGACCTCAATAGTCATTAGACATCGTGAGAGAACAGAATGAACGTTCTCGCTTCCCACGCCCGGGTTCCCCGGTTCGATTCCCGGCGGGTTCAGGGATTTCCTCTGCCTCGTGATGACTGGGTGTTGTGTGATGTCCTTAGGTTAGTTAGGTTTAAGTAGTTCTAAGTTCTAGGGGACTGATGACCATAGATGTTAAGTCCCATAGTGCTCAGAGCCATTTGAACCATTTTTGAACTTGTGTCATAACTCTGTACGCAAGATTTCCACGCTCCTGAACATCCTTAGGTCCACTGTTTCCGATGTGATAATGAAGTGGAAGGCCGTGCATTATGAACAGGTGCTCGATCGTGTTGAAAGACGCAAGTGCCATACCCGAATTGCTCTTCAACACAGTGGGAAGCAAGAAGGTGCTTAAATCATCAATGTTGGCCTGTGCTGTGATAGTGTCACGCAAAACAATAAGGGTTACAAGCCCCCTCCATTAAAATCACGAACACATCATAACACCTCCGCCTCCGAGTTTTGCTGTTGGCATTACATACGCTAGCAGATGACGTTCATCGGTCATTCGCCATATACACAACTTGCCATCGGATCGCCACATTGTATACCGTGATTCGGCACTCCACACAACGTTCTTCTACCGATCAGTCGTTCAATGTTTACGCTCCTTACACAAAGCGAGGCGTCGTTTGACATTTACCGGCGTGATTTGTGCCTATGAGCAGCCGCTCCACCATGAAATCCAAGTTTTCTCACTTCCCGCCTAACTGTCATAGTACTTGCAGTGGATCCTGATGCAGTTTGGAATTCCTGTATGATGGTCTGGATAGATGACCGCCTATTACAGATTATGACCCTCTTCAACTGTCGGCGGTCTCTGTCAATCAACAGACGAGGTCGGCCTGTACGCTTTTGTGCTGTACGTGTCCAGAATTGCTGCAGAATGG
This sequence comes from Schistocerca serialis cubense, assembly GCF_023864345.2. NCBI lineage: Eukaryota > Metazoa > Arthropoda > Insecta > Orthoptera > Acrididae > Schistocerca > Schistocerca serialis. Next base: position 497,751,106 of record NC_064641.1, on the reverse strand, counting down.
CTACAGGAATACTCTTCTGAGTTGAAATAGTTCCGCTGGCCACCAAACTTCCCAGACATTAACATTATTGAGCATATCTGGGATGCCTTGCAGCGCGCTGTTCAGAAGAGATCTCCATCCCCTAGTATTCTTACTGATTTATGGTGTCAGTTCCCTCCAGCACTATATCAAACGTTAGTCGAGTCCATGCCACTTCGTGTTGCGTCACTTCTGCGCCCTCGCGGGGGCCTTACACGATATGAGGCAGGTGTACCAGTTCCTTGGGTCTTCAGTGTATCTTACACAGGCTGTCATGGCTAGTTATAGTCGCTCAAAATTTACATTATTCACTATACTCACACAGAAACCACAGAAAATACTGCTTTTGCATAAAATAAAATAAAATAAAATATCCCAGTTCTATTTTTAAACGCGAATAGTTATCTCAGCAGGCTCAGGGTTTCCAGTAACTGTGCAGTTTCTTTCCTAAGCGAAAATAAAATGTAAGAGCTATTACCAGAGACGGGAAGTTTATAAAATATAGATAGAAAAAGGTGACATGGAAAAACCTTACATACTCCAGAACGAGATTTTCACTCTACAGCGGAGTGTGCGTTGATATGAAACTTCCTGGCAGATTACAGCTGTGTGCCGGACCGACACTCGAACTCGGGACCTTTGCCTTTCGCGAGCAAGTGCTCTACCAACTGAGCTACCCAAGCACGACTCACGCCCCGTCCTCACAGCTTTACTTCTTCCAGTACCTCGTCTCATACCTTCCAAACTTTACAGAAGCTCTCCTGCGAACCTTGCAGAACTAGCACTCCTGAAAGAAATGATATTGCGGAGACATGGCTTAGCCACAGCCTGGGGGATGTTTCCAAAACGAGATTTTCACTCTACAGCAGATTGTGCCCTCGAAAGGCAAAGGTCCCGAGTTCGAGTTTCGGTCCGGCACACAGTTTTAATCTGCCAGAAAGTTTCACCTTACATACTGCCTATTTATTTACTAGATTGCAGTATTTAGACAACCACACAATCATTGTATTTATGTTAGCATCGTGCGGTATCTTATTTTTTAAGTAACTTTACATTTTTAAACAAAATGCTAATTATATTTCACAGAAAAGGAAAATGTGGCTCGGAAGGCTATGCATTAAAATGCCTTCTTGGCCTATTGGCTCCACATGACAAGCAAACGCTTTTTAAAATTTTTTGGAGTCATGTTGAGACTCCTGTCAGATAATACATTTTTATCTGACAAAATGACCTGTCAATGTCTGCAGAAGTAACTGGATCAGGTCTAAAACATGTAACTATTGTAGGGTCCATTTGTATTGCAACTGAACTGACACCTTGAAGAATTTTTGAAATATTTCTAAGATTGTGAAGATCAGTATTTAAGTAAAATATCGTTTCACACTTTTCCCTAACTAATGAGCCCCATTCCCTTGGCATACCATCCAGTCTTTGCTCTAAAATCTCCACGATTTTCACCCACTTCGTCAAAGGCTACCCTGTTTCTTGGAGAGCCGGCCACACTGGCCGAGCAATACTAGGCGCTACAGTCTGGAACCGCGCGTCCGCTACGGTCGCAGGTTCGAATTCTGCCTCGGGCATGGATGTGTGTGATGTTCTTAAGTTAGTTAGGTTTAAGTAATTCTAAGTTCTAGGGGACTGATGATCTCAGAAGTTAAGTCCCATAGTGCCCAGAGCCATTTGTTCCTTGGAGATCACTTGTGGCAGGAAACCAACTCGGACGCAATGGAGATTAAGCCATTTCTCACTTCCAAAGAATCGTGGTGAAATTTTTTTTGCTTCTACAACTGGAGATGCTTCTAAACTGCTGCTGAAATCCACGTTCCCCATCTCGTTATGATAGGTTGAGGAGGCAGAAGTATATCTGGTGCAGTGTCTTGAAATGTCTGAATGCTTCACGGGGCTTTCAAAAAAATCTTCTTAATACTGCAAATCAATTTGACGACATACTGAACAAGCTTCGTATATCCTCTGACACCCTGTGAAAACCATATGCTATACAGGTCACGTAAACCCCGTTTGGAAATAACACCTTAAAAGTTTTGCCCGAGCCTATTTGATGTATGGCCCATGGTCTGAATGAAAGGTAGTACATTGTTGTATTGAATTTCTTGAGGCCACAGTTACTGTAATTAATTGATAAATAACTTTTTCCGGACATTCTGTTTTAAGTAGTGCTTCACCTTCTGCTGGATCTAATGGTTCAGCTACGACAATGACAATAAAACGACCCGTAGGATAAGTGACTCGTCGATTGAAATCTAGATCTTTTTTATTTCGTCTTTAATTATTTTCATTACTTCATCGTAACATTCACTTAACTAATATTTTCGCAAACTGGACTCACTGCCCAATACCTACTTGGAAAATTCCAGGAACACATTTTGAGGATGAAAATTCCGGATATTCCTTACTCTACGCATAAAAATATTGTAGGGACTTTTACACTATGAGTAATTCCGCTGCAACGCGGCTAAATCGTAGATTACTTTATTTCTTGTATTACGCGGCCGTAGGATTTTAATGAGACTGGCACAATTGTGGAAGGTTGTGTGTTTGTATCATGGCCAGTAACACCTTGCATAGAACGACCGCATGTGTAGTCTTTCTTCTTTTTAAATATAAAAATAAATAAATAAGAATGACTTTCATTTTGAGTTAAGTTCTGATCCGCCTCGACAATGGCTGGAAAGATACCGTTGGAATAAATCAGATCTAGAGTTAACAATGATACGCTTGTACCCCATAAATCTTCAAGAATATTCGAGTCGCCAGAGTGTGCGGTTGTGGATAGGTAGGTCAGTGAAGGGAGGGCGGCTTCCTAAATCAATCATTCTTTTGCTCGAGTATGGTTTGGGTCGAGCCCTTCATAGCGGTAAGCAATATACGAATAGGTACATATGTCGATTTAGACATCATTGGAACATTCATTTTCTCTTTAGCTCACGTGGCGATTAATTTAAACACGCTTGAAAGAACCGCACTAAGAAACACGCTCTGTTGTATAAGGAAGGATAGGAGATTCCTGAGCGCCTACCTTCCATTTTTCTACTTGTGCGTCCGCGTCGTACTGACCATAAGCCAAGGCACACTTTGGAACGCTCCCGTTGCTGCAGCTTTCATGAGGCCAAATTATGTCCTTGTACAGCCACCTCATCCATTATAGATCAAGTCCGACAGGATGTGTTTCTCCAGCCATATAAGTCGTGCCAAACTAATTGGACGCTCTTATCCGTTACGGAAAAGCGATATAAGGAGATAAAGAGGGCTGTTCTCTTTTCTGGCCACGTTAAAATTCATGTCAATAGCAGAAGCGATCGCTCTCATACGGTTTCTTTGACAGTGACGTATCTGTTCGGTAGTGTTATCTGAAACGCAGCATTGAGCGGTAATGTTTTGTGATGGTCAATGGATTTGGTGGCTAGTAGAAACTTTGTTAATCTCTACACTGTGGTTACACGGAGTTATGAAGTTTCCTGGCAGCTACTCTACTGTCCAAAAATTAAGAACCATCGGAGAAAAAGGGAAACGGGAAAATAAAAAGTAAACAGCCACTGTCAGTGACAGGATGTTTCAGGTAACTTGTTTCTCTCTGTAACTTACAAAATAATAAATGAAATGAATATTTATTTAGATATGAAAATTGAAGAAGTGCTACTGTTTCTGAGGAGTTATGAGCGTAGTTTATTTAGTTATTTTCCAGCGAGTGAAACATTCGAGCTTTTGTCTGCTAAATGAGACTTACTTGTCAAAAGTCCATATTACTTCTAAAACTGGTTCAGACCCAAAGCTTATATACTTTAACACTTCTTGTAGCCCTAAAAACATAGTTATGAAATGAATCAACAGTTAATTTGCACAACAGACTCCCATAATGCACCTGTCCCGCATCTCGCTGAGTCAATGCAGCGACAAATTTAGCTCCTACACTGACACAAAGAACATTTACGTGCCGTTGTGCGTAACGGTACATGCCAATAATTGGGTTTACTACAAAAAGGCGAAATCTTGACAGTGGGAAAATGTTGTCCGAGGATTGCGAAACTGAAGTGGGTCCGCTTTTAATCTATACCGAGAAGAACATAAACGCAATGCAGGTTCGAGTTGCAATGTAGATAAGCACATTGTGGAATATGAAAGGCATACAATGTGTGAAACCGTATTACAAAAATACAACTCTCGCGAACTCTTACACTGATTATAATTACAAACAGGCATCGAAAAACACACTGATTAACGATTTGGAAAATACGAAGAACGAACAGCGGAAGCAATAACGTCAGTTAGGGCCATAGCGCGCGTCGAAGTCCGAACGGTCCCTAAGCGTGCTAAAATTCGCGGATGGCAACGAGCCTAATCTATGTTGTGGGAGTACTATACAGCCAAAATGTGGCGTCACTATTAACATACGTAATCGGAATGATCAAAAGCCTTTTTCAAAACATGTTAACCATAATGCAAAATTTGTTTCCCGTAGCTTGCATGGCATCTCGTCAGAAGTAGATCATCTCCGTCTCGCGGTCACCAGGTAAGTACTAATTCACTTCATAGTTGATACCTCAGTCTCTGCACAGCCAGAAGTCAACGTTGCCTATTTTGGACAACCTAACAAAGACGCTCGTGCTTCTCGCGCACAAAGAGTATTCTGCTTCAGCCTGATCGATAATGACTATGGTTGCTTGAGCTGGTACTTCATCTGCTTAAGGGTGGCAAATAATAAAAGGTAGTGAGGTTAACACTTGTCTTGGTTCATACGGGCATTCAAGAGTTACAGCAACGAGCTATAATTATTTAAATAGAACATTATTCTTTTCTGTCACGCAGCCGACTCATTTACATCAACTTTGTACAAATAAACTTAAATCAAATTCTGTTAATTTTAGTTAGTCTATTTCTAGTGAGCTGATGCGTTTCAGGGGTGGATGTAACGAGCTATACATACAGTTGCCGGTTTATGGAGCGGCTAACTTCCTCGTCTCTCTGTCTGATATTCTGTTCGAATGGATCGTAGACTGTACTGCACGTCGGGCGAATTAATTTTTATGTGGTATAAGAGATCATAGCATCCTTGTTAGAGCTACATACGTCAGGAAACGCTAACACGGCAGTGTGAAATGAGACAGAAAATATTTCCCGAATTCCAGTGCAAAAATGTAAAACACAACACTCTAAAGAGAATGCATATTTTGTATCAGCATCTACATGTATACCATACAAACCACTGCGAAGTGCATGGCAGAGGGTACATCCAATTGTATTTGTTATTTGTGCTTTTTCCGTGCCGTTCACATGTGGTACCCGGAAAGAACTATTGATCAAATGCCTATGTGTGTGCTGTAATTAGTCTAATCTTGTCTTTGTGATCCCGATGGGAGCGATATGAAGGATGTTGTACTATATTTCTACATTCAACACTTAAATTTGTTTCTAAAAACTTTCTAAGTAGATTTTCACGGGAAGCTTTGCGTCTTTTGTCAACAGACTGCCGCTTCAGTTCTTACACGTCTCGTGGTTCAAAACACCCTGTGACCCTCTTATTCTTTGAATACGTTCAATATGCCCAGTCAATCCTATTTGGTAGGGGTCCCACACACTTTAGCAATATTGCGAGGTGCCGGGGCTGGCAGTGTATTTAACACTAAATTCTTCTAGAATCTACATATGTAAATGATGCTCTAAGCCCCCCCCTATTCTAACTCCGACTTTTGCTGTTGCACATGGATTAAAAAATATACGCGAACTGACTGTAATCAACCCTGCCCGTGGAGAAGAAAAGAGTTTGGCACCTGCAATAATTTAATTTGATAAATAAGTTAAATAAACGAAGGTTTCATTAACGTAGTGAGAAATGATAGGGTTGCTCTACCGATTAACAGAATGAAAGTTCTGTCCAAAATAACAATATGATTTATTAAGACTAAACACAAAATAATAAACAAAAACACATGAAACATTTACAATACATCAAATTGTCTCAAATTGGATACTCAAACAAACGCTGTGAAGGTGAAGTTGTCCCTAAACTAGATTGTGAGGATTATGACGAAGTGGTATGTGGAGCCAATTCCTTGCCACTCAAATCTTAAGAGATGGTTCAAATAGCTCTGAGCACTATGCGACTTAACTTCTGTGGTCATCAGTCGCCTAGAACATAGAACTAATTAAACCTAACGAACCTAAGGACATCACACACATCCATGCCCGAGGCAGGATTCGAACCTGCGACCGTAGCAGTCGCGCGGTTCCGGCCTGCGCGCCTAGCACCACTAGACCACCGCGGCCGGCAAATCTTAAGAGAGACACACAGCTAACCCAACATTAATTGCTGCTACATTAGTGAGAACTCAGATGATGAACACCCAAGACAGAACAAAGTTAGAGAAAGTCGAACAGGCGCGCTCTGCTTAGCTCTGATTATCACCTAGGAAAATCCCTATCTGCCGGTGCTGCGGACATACATTACCAAACTGTCTTCTTAACTGCAAGAACACGATCTGGCGTACCGGAGGCGATGGCTGGTTGCTTCGACGTCCCGTCGTGGTGATGATAATGTCGCGAGTATAGCCCGAAACTAATTGTCCTGGTCTGGTTGTTCCAGACTAAAGACTTCCTAGCAATACAAATGCGCCTCTGAGGGAGACGAAGAAGGCTCGCCACACAATCACTGATGGTACAGTGATTGATTTTATCAAGTGAAGTCACACTGTAACTCCGATACAGTCAACTTTAGCCAAAACTGCTCAAGACAGACAACATAGGCCGCTTGTACGCAGATCGCTCAATTGCCAACTGTACTCGTAAAGTTACGTTGAAGTCGGAACTTCAGCAACTTCGTCAAACAGTTGCAATTAAATAAAAGTATATTAGACAGCCAACGGAAGACCGGCTGTCCAGAGCGGCGAGGGCTCCGTCTTGTAACCTACTCCGACCGAAAGGCGAGAGCCGACTACCCATGAGCACCTGTACAGGCCGAACACAGAACATTCCTGCCCCCACGACAGTGGCCGTGGTTAAACGTTCCAATCAGCAACTCGAAAACCGGCGGAAAAATCCACTCTATTGCCGGAGCACTACCATTCCACCAATGGAGATTCTTGGCGCCAATTTCTGCGCTGATTTTGCTACGTCACGGAGCTATGCCCTGAGCCAGCCAATCACAGTTACTATTTTGCAGAAAGTGCGGGAATTTTCCCGCCACAATTGCCTGAGTACACAAGTCATTCCCACGCCTCGCTGGTAGCCCACCAGAAAGTGTTTTCCCTAAGTTTCTGCGAAGTAACGGAACCTCTAGCCCAGCCGCTACTTCAGGCCCCTCCGGGCGTGTCTTTTGACAATGTCGGCATCTGGAAAGCATTCACTCGACTCCCTCACACCTGTCGGCTTACCCTTTCAACATCAGCAGAGCCCGCCTGTCACCGGACCACCTGGGTGACGAGAGACGCTGCGTGTGAAGTCCGCGTGTGAAGGAATAGCAACTTTTCACCGCATGCAATTAGAGAGGAAAATCGTAAGATAGAAATATGAGAGGGGGCTCATGCCACCTCTCAATATTCTAGGATAGGTCACACAAGTATTTTTCATGCAGTGTACTTATTCCCTAGTATTCTACCAGTGAACTGCAGTATGCCAAACCTGCCTTACCTATATGATCCTTTTTTATTTAATATCACCACAGAGTGTGAGATCCATGTATTTCTATGAATTGATAGATACAGCTTATGATTAATTGATATTAAAATCATAGGATACTAAGTTGTTTCGTTTCGTGAAGCGCACAATTTAAAATTTCTGAACATTCCTTAAAAGCAAGTTGCCAATCTTTGCACCAACTTGAAATCTTATCAAGATCTGACGCAATATTTGTGCAACTTCTTTCAGACAGTACGTCATTTATGCTAATATATAAAGACAAACCATGGTTTAACTCTGTTACCAAAAACCAGGAAATGTTCTGGACCGATTTGCCTGAGTACACAAGATGGGTGTGACATGCACTTTCTTCCAACTACGTGGCACAGTTTTTTCTCGAGGCATCTAGTTAAAAGAGGGACTAACTCAACTGCAAATTCAGTATTCAGGGATTTCGTCTGGCCCTGGAGCTTTGTTTAGTTTTACTTCAAATTTTTTACATAGCAAGGAAAAAGAATGGTTCAAATGGCTCTGAGCACTATGGGACTTAACTTCTAAGGTCATCAGTCCCCTAGAACTCAGAACTACTTAAACCTAACTAACCTAAGGACATCACACACATCCATGCCCGAGGCAGATTCGAACCTGCGACCGTAGCGGTCCTGCGGTGCCAGACTGTAGCGCCTAGAACCACACGGCCACCACGACCAGATAGTAATGAAAAATCTCGAAAAGTTCTTGACCAATGTTCTTCAAATTTTTACATATTACTCTCGCTAACGCTCATATTTATAATACGTATGAGTATATACTGTATAAATCGTTATCAAAAATCTTGAAAAGTTCTTGATGGATTTATTTCAAATTTTTACAAAACACTCTCTTAAGCACTCAACGGACATAGGCTACATATTTCTGCAAACAACACTACACAGGTTTTCTGTTAAAAGCGAACCGTCTGTGGGAAAAAATTTCTGTGCTGTGAAAGTATACGGTTTCGTTTTGTTTCTTACAGTCAATTTTAATTACAATATCAGGCCATTTAAACCTTTTAGACAAATTGTTTCTCTAAATATATATTTTTCTCCTTATATATAATTTTAAACACAATTTGTATGCTTAACAGTCTGTTACTTCGTTTTATTCCTCGCACTTGGTCTTTTGGATTATGATTAGAATACTGCTGCGGAATCTGAATGATCCCAACGATTTACTCATTCACTTTGAGAGACGTTAGTTCTAAATGAAGGCCCGAATTCCGAGAAGAAAAGAGAGGGACAGAGAAGTTGGAGGAAATAAAAGTAGAGAGAGGGAAGGAGGAGATGGACAGAGCGAGGGGGAGAGGGGGCATGGACAGAGAGGGGGGGAGGAGAACGACAGAGAGAGGGAAGAGGAGGAGATGGAGAAAGAGAGGGGGAGGAGGAGATGGACAGAGAGAGGGGGAGTGGGGGAGATGGACAGAGAGGAGGGGGGAGGAGAACGACAGAGAGGGGGAGTAGGAGGAGATGGAGGAAGAGAGGGGAGGAGATGGACTGAGATAGGGGGAGGGTCAGATGGACAGAGAGGGGGGAGGAGGAGAACGACTGAGAGGGGGAAGAGGAGGGGATAGGAGAGAGGGGGGAGGAGGAGATGGACAGAGAGAAAGGAACACGAAAAGGAGGTTCCCGTACATATTTAGCAATTGCAAAGTATTGCTGGATTTGCTAGTTATAGATAATTGGAACATCTGCAAAAAATCTGGGGCTATTGTTAATACTGTCTGCTCGGTCATTAATGTACGACATGAACAGCAGAGGCCCCTGGACCTTGTCTGGGACACACACGATGTTATTTCAACGCCTGTCGACGACTCTCCGTCCAAGATGTCTCACTGTGTCCTCCTTACCAACAAATCCTCCATTCAGTCACAAATTTTGCTCGATGCCCCATAAGAACTTATTTTTGATAATAAGCGTATGTGTGGTCGCATGCTTATCGGAAATAAAGAAATACTGCATCTACTTGACTGCCTGGATCCATTGCTTGTCATGTGAGGAAAATGCGAGTAGGATTACACAAGATCGATGTTTTCGAAATCCAATCTGGTTGGGATGAAGGAGTCATTCTGTTCGAGATTCCTTATTACGTTTGAGCTTACGTTCCAAGAATCTGCAAAGAATATGTATTAAGGATATTGGACGGTAATTTTATGGCTCACTTCTGCTACCCTTCCTGTAGATGGGTGTGACATGCACTTTCTTCCAACTACGTGGCACAGTTTTTTCTCGAGGCATCTAGTTAAAAGAGGGACTAACTCAACTGCAAATTCAGTATTCAGGGATTTCGTCTGGCCCTGGAGCTTTGTTTAGTTTTAACGACTTCAGCTGTTTCTCAACACTGAGTTAAGCATTTCTGATTTTGCTTTGCTACTGACAATTTCAGTTCTTGTATTGTCCTTGAGTGTGTGGATGCTAACTTTGGCGCCAATAACAGCTTTATATACTACCAGAATTTCTTTAGCGTTTGTGAAAGATCCTGCGACAGTATTCTGCCAAGCTAGTCATTGGGAGATTCATGCTATGCTTTCTTGACAGTTAAATGCGTTTCATTTAGCATCGTCCTGTCTTTTGTCTTACGCTTTGTTTTATACCTATTATGTAGTAGTATCTGTTCCTTAAGAAGTGTTTTCACACCGACAGTATACTACGGAGGGTCCCTACCCTCATGAACTCTTGTACTGGGTACATATCTATGCAGAGCATAGTTAAGTACTATTTAATCTCGAGCCATAGTTTCTCTAGATTCTTTTTTTCTGTGCTTGAAATTCCTTATTGAGACATGGCACTTCTGCTTCTTCATCTAGTTTACCGAACATACAGATTTTCCATTTTAGTTGCCCTTTGTATTTTGGTAATCATTGTTGCTACATCTGTCTCAAGGTCACTGGTACCAATTTCTGTGTGAACATCCTAAAAGCGATTGGGTCTACTTGTTTCCATTAGATCTAATATATTTCCATCACGAGTTGGGATTTGAACAATCTGTTGTAGGTGGTTTTCATAGAAGGCATTTAGTAATGTTTCGCATGATGTCTTGTCACATCTACCGCTAACAAAATTGTAATTCCCTCAAATGATTGTTGGATGGTTACAATATGTTTGAGAAACATACGTACTAGCAAACTGAGACTTTCTCTACAGTTTTCGGCTACATCAAGAGGTGAGTCTGGTGACGATATCAATGGAAAGCCAAAATCACTCTAAGTGAGGATGATAAGCGTAATGCACATGCGTGACACAAACAAACAAGTTCCAAGTCTCGAACCTATATGAACTACCGAAACAAAAATTCGTTTTAGGAAACGAAATTCATTTTATTTGTTTTATACTTTTTATCTCTTTCCTCGTACGGACACAAAACGTTTCTGTTATGAAAATATGCATTATGTCCTCATTGCCGTATTTATTACTATCCCTGTCGGATCGCGGCCTTCCTGTAGCTTTGTTGTAGGAGGATACGTTTATTTTCCCTGTAACCCCCAACGAAAGTGAAGTGTTTGTTCTCGGTTGTGAGCATGGTGGGGAAAATATTCTGAGCAAAGACCTTTGTTGCTTCTGCGGCCTGTCAGCTCACGAGAAGTAGCTGTGTAGATTCCTTAAACAAATTCTGAGAACGCAGAACATACACGTTTTTACAACGCAAGAAGGTCAGAATAAAGGGATATTGCGTTACCTATGCAGAGAACAGAGCATATACTGAAGCCAGGGGACGTAGCAGTCCGCCATCTTTTTGAGACCAAACCAAAAGTTTCTCCATAAAAAAGCACCCTCTCTACTTTAGGGGACCACACCGTGTTTAGGTAGAAAAAATCGATTTTCGGTTTTCATCATATTTCGATAGATTACGGTTTTATTTAAGTACTCTGAAAAGGATTTTGCTGAAAATTTTTTTTCGAGCATTTAAAGAGCATTTTCCTACCACGTCTGTTATGTGCCACGCCCACTTTTCTGTCACCCATTTTTCTGCATATGTTTTAGATCTTTATATTCCCTACATTGCACGTTAGGGATCCTTTTTTTTTTTTTTTTTTTTTTTTTTGACTCCCGAGTGTGCTGGCTACCTTTGGAATGCAACGGTCGGTATTCTTTTGTTTCTGCTGTTTGTAAACAACATGCTTTCAAACACTCGCTTAGTTTTGTTCAAGTGTGATTGCGAGTAGTTGTTACACTTACGTTTGCAGTGCTTGTTTACGTGTGTTTTGTTGTGTTTATTGAAGATGACGAAACGTAATGGCATTTTCAGGAAACGACAATTTAGAGAAAACAAGTTTAGAAAGCTTTCTGTACAAGAGGTTATGTCGCCTGGCAACGATGTTTCTAATCGTAATTCTTCAACAAGTGCATCATCAAAGAAGCTCTCAGCATTTCAAGAGAGTTACAAGAGTTTTACTGTAAGCGACAAGGGTTGCAGTAACATTATTATAAATTTGAGAATACTATCAGATGTAATTTCTAAATTTGTACAATGTAGACAGTGTGGTGAGTCACAGAGTGTGGAAATTTGTGAGAGTGCCAGTGGGAGAGAAGGCCTAGCAAATTCCTTTGGATTTAATTTGCACTAAATGCTCAGCTGTGATTTCATTTATGTGTTCTACAAAACCAGATGCAAGTGGCCCTTAAGAAATCAATACTAGATTAGTTTATGCCTTACCATCCATTGGCAAGGGCATCTCTGCAGGGAGAACATTTTATTCAGTGATGAACTTACATCAACCACCAAATAAATTTGAAAAACTGACTGCAATATTAGTGAAAGCTGTATGTGAGGTCAGTGAGGAAAGCATGAAACCGGCTGCTAGGGAAGCAGTGGAAGAAACTGATGGATGTTCGGATATTGCAGTTGCACTTGATGGAAGTTGGCAGAAAGAGGACACTTCTGTGAATGGAGTGGTAACTGCCACAAGTGTAGACACTGGTAAAGTGTTAGATGTGGAGATAATGTCTAAATATTGCAAATGTTGTAAAGTCAATGAATATAAAGAGCACAACTATGTGGCTAATTTTAGAGGAACAAATGGTGATATGGAAATTCATGGAGTACAATAAATATTTCATCGCTCTGTAGAAACAAGAGGTGTACGGTACACCAAATATTTGGGTGTTGGTGACAGTAAGGCATACAACAATGTGGTGAACTCTAAGCCATAGGGAGATGCCATTATCAGCAAAATAGAATGTGTAGGTCATGTTCAAAAACGTTTGGGAACAAGGCTGAAAATTCGTGGTGCAAATACAATAGGGCTGAGGCAACTGGAAAATCTTATTCTCACCAACATTCTCTTCCTGCTGCTGTAATTACAGCAATTAAACCTATTTTCAGAGACTTGGATCATCCTGAAAGGAAATGTCTGCATGGGCAGACACAGAACACAAATGAATGTTTCAACAGCATAATTTGGAACTGCCTTCCTAAAACTGTATTTGTAGGCATGCATACAATGAAAATAGGAGTTCATGATAGTATTATTACATTCATTTGTGGTAATAGTGGAAAGTGTTGGGTACTAAAAAAGCTGGGAATTAATCCTGGTGAAAATATGATCACTGGGTTGCTACATTGCGATAAAATGAAAATAGCCGATGCAGACAGATCAGCATGTAATATGGCCAAGAAAGCAAGACAAACATCAAGGAAGGTGAAAAAGTAGCTGGAAGACCTTCTAGAGGCCAAAGAAGGGCCATCATATGCAGCAAGACAGTTTTAATTAAATGTAAGTAACAAATTTCAAAAGTTTTTTCTTTAAAGTCAATTTACCACAAACTAAAATTTTCAGTACATATGCCCCATTATATCAGAAACTATCATAGATAAATGAATGAAATTTTCAGAGACTCTGCATAACATAAAAAGCCAACTCTGGTACTACATTCATTAATATTCCCCCATTTGGAAGTTCACAAAAAATATTTTCTGCAGAAAAACTTAATTTGTTTGTTAATAAATTTAAAAAGTATTAAAAACTATAAAATGGATAAAGTAGATTTTAGTACAGTGGACTCTATTATCATCATGTATCATGCAGTAAAAATTTTAAGGTCCTGCATCAAATAGTTTTTTTCAGAAATGTGTCAAATACTTGCCTAAACTAACGTGGGTGTGATTTAATGCCACTGAACAGACAACCACATCTGGGGATGTACTTAAATAACACATACTTTCGTGGAAGAATACAAAAAACCAGATAGATGAGAACATAATTTCTTCATGTGAAATTTAATTCGTTAAGTGTTCACTACATCCTGGCAAAACATCCGACCATTTTAATTTAAGTCGAACTTATAGCCATAATAGTTGAGAGTACACACTGCAAATGATCCTCCCAATCATTTCACTACAAAAATGTACGATTTTCAGAATGTAAGCTCTGCAGTAATAGTTTATAGTGACAAGAGCACGACAACATTGAATGAAAATTATTGATTGATCTTAGTTTCATTTACACATTACTACCAAAAACCAAAAACCTACACGTAATGTAAATTAATGTCTATTTTTGTCTCTCTCACTCATTTTTTCTTTTCCAAGAATGTTCAGGTCCTTCTATTTGCATGTCACAAGTTACAAGCAGAAGGGGCCCACTGGCGCAACCCAGGAGTTGTGCGTATGTGATTCGGAGAGGTGCATTAGCAAAACAGAGGCGCACAGCCGAGTATAAATAGGTTATGTTTTCTAACGGGATTCATTCAAGCGTGGCAGCTCTCCTGGATGGCAGGGCATGTCACACTGTCGGGCTATATGCAGCAACAGATGGGGCGCCACCATCCCAGTCTATGGCGGGTCGTTGGTTCGACCCTCTGAGGCCAACATGGGTTCCACAGCCAGCTAGAGCAGGCCACTCTTTGGCTCGTTACCGCGGTCAGTCGCCTCAGCTCCTGACACACTCCGGAGAAATTCCAAGGTGATGGCCACAGATTTGGACTCCGGATCATGGGTGCTTGCCACTGCGACCTGAGCTATGCCAGCAAGAAAGAAGCAGCAGCAGGAACAGCCTACGGCTCCCGGTGGAGCAGCATGGAAACATCGAGGACAGTGGCCACTGAGTCGGCTGCTGGTGCAGCCATCCTGATGTAATTGGAACTCTGCAGCTGGCGTACAAGATTGCCTCGGCACAGCAGCGTGTTGCACTGGGTCTCTGGGATGGTGGCCTCAGCATTGCAGGACCCTGTGATGCGGACTGAGGTGAACGGGGCACTGTAAGGGAAATAAATAAATCATTTGGAAAGTTCTCACCGAGTTTTAATAAGGCACCTCCTAGCACCCATTCACTACATTTGGTGTCAGACTAGCAGACATTGTCTGTCCAGTACCACATTCGAGCCCACCGCCTGCAGTACAGTCACAAGATGTGGTGAGTGCTGACAAAATTATTCTTGTTTGAGTGTTGGACGTTTTCTTTCTTTTTGGTGTTTTTGAGTATGGCTCCTGGCAAGCCACACTGTAGATGTTTTGCAAGGGCGTAGTATTTTTTTTTGTCAGAGTAAGTGTTAGTGTGTTTGGGGCAGTAAGATGTTTTTCGTGGCATTTGATTACTTTTGTATGGGTTTATGATGGTACTGAGGTGCAAGGAATCAGATTAATTTTGTACTTAAACAGTTTGTTTTGGGACTAACTGGGAACGAAAGCAACATAATGCCAGAGTCGAGGACGCATGATGTGTCAGAACCAGAAGCACTGCGGATTTTGATTGAATAGGTAGCACAATTGACTGGGGACAATACACAGTTGAGGAGTGAATTAATGTCTAGAAGTGAGCGGGAAACCGCGTATGATCAGTCATTGTTGCCTAGGGAGCAGGAGATTGACCAGCCACTGTGAGTTTGATTATTCCGTTTTCTGTCAAGGCATCTGAGGATGTACATTCGTTTGTGGAGGACTTGTTATAAGTTTTAAATGTGTTATGAGTGTGATTATAAGTGTGGTTATAAGTGTTATAAGTGTGGTCGTAATGGACATGTGCAGAGGCAATGTACCCAGTCACCAAGGAATAGAGGAAGGGATGGAAATGAGCAGAGTGGAGATAGGAGAGGTGGACAATCGTTAAACTGCAGAGGGGGCCCAACACGAACCTAAGGGAGCTCCCGTTTAATTTCAATGCTAAGAATACGTATGCAGAGGTGGAATGTACAGTGGTAGGATCCATAGGAACTAAGAAGTTTAAGATTTTGTTGGACACAGGGGCCAAGTGTCAGTGGCTACTAAGAAGATAATGGGACGAAGGAAGTTAGACCCATCACGTTATAGGTTGCACAGAGTGGGGGATAAGGGGGTCGCACCTTTGGTGTTGGTGACAGTTACTTTCAAATAGAGAAAGTCCGACTTAATGCATGCATGGAGGTGATACCATGGGTAAGCGAGGGCTATGACATGATCCTAGGAGTTGATTTCTTGCATCAACATCATGCCAAAATTGACCTTGGACAACGAACTGTGCAACTTGGTGGTATGTTATTTCCGCTAGGGAAAACTGTTGTCAATGCAGAGCTGTCGTGAGGGGCGTTCCACATAATGAACAAACTGATTGAACCACGTACATTAGCATCAAGGCTTAATTCGCATGAGTGTGTGTCTAGTGGCACCAGGAAGTCGCTTTGGGTAAGTATGGAGTCAAATCTACCTGTGGGTACAGTATGTGTTATTGAACCATAGGAAGATAATGAAGATTTGGGTTCACTGGCTTGTTTTGTGAAAAGTAGTGTTGTACGCGTACAGGAGGGGAACGACCGGGGAGTAGTTCTCGTGAACATGGATAATTTTAGCGCTGTAAACGCGAATTTGAGGAAAGAAGTTTTAGTAGTAAATTTGGATGTCCTGGATGACGAAGACTGGTGTTCGAGAGGTAGGCGAAGCGATCAACCACTAACTGCCGATAGGACTGCATTGTGTGCAAAATTAAGCATTTGAAAGGAGAAAGAGAGCATATGGAAGAATTATTGTGGGAATTTAAGGATTTGTTTTCTCCACAAGGGCCGTTACCAGCAACTCCATTAGTTCAACATAGGATACCAACAGGGAAAGAAGCACCTGTTTACCGTAAACTATACAGAATGCTGAGGTATTTGCAGCCGATTGTGGAGGATTTCCTTGATCAGCAGCTTGCGGACGATATTATAGAGCATAGTAATAGTTGTTGGGGAGCGGGAATTGTCATTGTGCCTAAAAAATCTGCGGATGGAACTAAGAAATACAGGTTCTGTTATGACTACTGATACGTCAATAATAAGACAGTAACGGACGTATACCCTATTCCAAATCTATCGGAGACTTTGGATCACTGAGGACACTACCAGTACTTTTCTACGATGGATTTGACAAGTGGTTATCATCAGCTAGGGGTGACTCCAGAGGATCGTCCAAAAACTGCTTTCTCTACACCTGGAGGCCATTACCAGTACATTAGAATGACATTCGGTCTGAAAAACGCTCGGCAACGTTTCAGAGGTTGCTAGACAGTGTCTTGAGGGGTTTGAAACGACGGTAGTGTCTCGTCTATATCGATGACATTATAGTGTTTTCAAGTAGTATGGAGCAACATAGTCAGCGGTTAAGGGAAGTCTTTATGAGGTTAAGAGCAGCTCCTTTGACGTTGAGCCTGGAGAAGTGTCATTTTGCATTAGAAGTAGCAAAATATTTCGGTCATAGTATCAGTAAGGACGATCTGCGAAGAGATCCGAGGTTGGTACAGGTTGTAAGGGATTCTCAGGAATCAAAAACAGTAAAGGAAGTTCAATCATTCGTCGGAATCTGCATTTTGTATCGAAAGTTCGTGAAGGGTTTTGCAGATTTAGCACAGCTGTTGACGCGATTGTTACGGAAGGGTGTGAAATTTGAGAGGACATGAGAGCGTCAGAAAGCGTTAGACAAACTGAAAGGAGTGTTAACATCAAGTTCAGTTCTTGTGTTTCCAGATTTTGAAAAGGAGTTTATAGTAGCATGCGATGCATCAAATCAAGCACTGGGGTGTGTTCTTAGTCAGGAAATTGATGGGAAAGAACATCCTATAGCCTATGCGTCTATGCAGTTGAATGCAGCAGAGAAAAATTACTCAACAACAGAGAGGGAGATGCTTAGTGTAATCTATGGACTCACATAAATGTTACTTATATGGGAGAAGATTTCGGGTAGTGACAGATCATGCTACATTGAAGTGGTTGTTGGGGTTGAAGAATCTGTCCACTAGAGTCACTAGATGGGCTGTGAGGCTTAGTGAATTCGACTACGAGGTGGTGCACAAGCCTGGGAAGAAGCACGGTAATGCGGATGCATAGGTTACGACCTAGCAGTATGGCAAAAATTACAGGACGTGGACCACGGTTGTAAATTGTATCGGACACAGCTACAATTTGATATGTACGACGGTCTTCTGTGCAGGGAGACGAAGTTAGGGCCAAGGGTAGTAGTTGAGGGATGAGGTTTTAAAGGAAGCACATGATCTCGTGTTATCTGGTCATGGAGGGTGTAGAACGACGAATAGGAGAGTGGCGGAGAGGCATTGGTGGAGAGGTAGGAAAGGAGATGTGGATCAGTATGTCAAGGATTGTTTACCATGTACGCAGAGAGCGATTTGAGTCGGAAACAGATACAGCTACAATGATTACTGGAAGCGACATGTCCATTTTCTTTGCTCGGGATTGACGTCTTAGGACCATTTAGGCGAACACCATCGGGGAACAGATTCGTTCTCACAATAATATACCATTTTTCGAGGTATGTGGAGATGGTGGCTATGCCAAATCAACAGGCAGCAATGGTCGCGC
The DNA here is from genome assembly GCF_023864345.2 of Schistocerca serialis cubense. Classification (NCBI taxonomy): domain Eukaryota; kingdom Metazoa; phylum Arthropoda; class Insecta; order Orthoptera; family Acrididae; genus Schistocerca; species Schistocerca serialis. The sequence continues at coordinate 497,732,666 of NC_064641.1, read as the reverse complement.
AAGCATTAGTTAACAACTGGATTTTGAAGTTGGTGTACCAGAGACAATAATTATTGACCAAGGGACCTACTTCATGTCAGATTTAATGAAGGAGCTGTGTAAATTGTTGAACGTAAAGAAGTTGAGGACGAGCGTGTTGCATCCACAGACCAACGGAAGGACAGAACAGGTACTATGAAAAATCGGGAAGATGCTGAGTTTTTATGTGGATTCTCATCACCATCAGTGGTACGAGTATTTGAAGCATTTTGTATGCGCATACAATGCAAAAGTCCATACAAATACCGGTTTGTCTCCATTTGAGGTAGTGTACAGACGAGAAATGCCGTCACCGTTTGATTTAGTGAAGCTACAGAATGGAAGAACTGGTGAATCTGTACGTCAATTCGCAAGGGCAATTTGGGATGTTTGTAAACGGGTACAAAAGACGATTACAAAGGCTCTGGAAAGGCAGAAAGACGCATTGAAGTGGAAAGGAAGTTTACCGCAGTATAGAGAGTGGCAATGGGTAATCCTATTCAGCCCTATACGCAAAAAGGAAAAACGAAGAAGTTCCTCACGAGGTATCAAGGGCCATACCAAGTTGTTGAAACCACATACACCGTTAATGTTAAGCTTTAGCTGCCAACTAGAACAACGATAGTACACGTTGGGCAGTTACGGCCATTTAAGGGTTGCCCGGATGTGATTCCAGGCGTGTCACAGGAAGGAAAGAGGAAGAAAGAGAGAGTGAAGAGAGGTGCTAAGCACAGAGAAAACCAGGAAGATAGAGTACAGCATGAAGTACCGCATGCTTTGCGATCTAGAAAGCAGTAGAGTATTTGTAGTTTTTTTTATTTTCGTGTCATGTGTCATTAAGTTTGCGTAGATTAACTAGGGATTGTATTTTATACGTGTTTCCGAGTACTGAGAGCCTGCTAGGGGCAGCAGTCCTTTTGAAGTGGGAGGAAGGGTGATGGCGATCCCTGTCCTCAGGTCAATGAAAAAGAAAGTGTAGAGTCTGCGTATGTGGAGTGTTGTTGTAGGAGAAATAAAAAGCAGTTTGGAAGAAAAATGCGTCGGAGTAAATTTTGTGGCAAAGCTGTAATAAATATCCATTGAACGATGTCAGAGTCGTACGATATCCTGTTTAAATTTTTAGTTGTCGACAGTGCTGGGTCAGGGAAGTCGTGTTTATTGCACCAGTTCATATAATGTAATTTAAGGATGAAAGTCGTTACAAGTTGTGTTTGAGTTTGGATCAAAAGTAGTGAATGTTGGAGGAAAACCTATGAAAGTACAAATATGAGACACGTGCACCGTGGAGTTATTTTTAGCCAGGGGGAAAGGATTAGACTGTCCAAGGGACATCGTGGAACCAAAATTGAGCTTGCAACGAGTAGGGATGCATTGGATCTTCTGCATCTACGAGAATTTGGTAGTAGTAGCAAATTGTTTTGAACAGGGAGAAGCGAAACGCATAGCGGTAGAGGGGAGCGGAATTTTAATCAATGGAACTAAGGTAACGTAATAGGACTAACCTTCCACTTGCCAACGTCAATTTCAGGAGTCACGCAATTGAATGTTACGCAGGCACAGCTGTACTGCATTGGTGTTAGATTCAACCCTCCCCCCCCCCCCCCCCCCAATCCCCCGCCTCCCCATGAGACAAAAGATTTTTGGTGAAAGAATTAAAGTTCAGAGAGAAGAAATAAAAAGTTTGAAGTTTGCCGATGGAATTGTAATTCTGGTGGAGAGAGAAAAGGACTTGGAAGAGCATTCGAAAGGATTGGACAATCTCTTGAACGGAGATATAAAAGAAACGTTAACAATATCGAAAGAATGGTAATGGAATTAAATCAGGTGATGCTGAGGCAATTAGCCAGGAAATAAAACTCTAAAATAAGTAGACGAGTTTTGCTATTTGGGCAGCAAAATAACTAAAGTTGGCCCTAGTAGAGAGGATATAAAATGGTAACGACAAGGAAAGAGTTTTTGAAGAAGAGAAATTTGTTAAAATCGAATGTCAATGTAAGTGTATCGAAGTGGTTTCTGAAGTGTAACTTTGTATGGAAATGAAACGCGGGTGGTAAGCGGTTCAGACAAGAAGAAAATAGAAGCTTTGAAGGCTCAAATGGCTCTAAGCACTATGTGACTTAACATCTTAGGTCATCAGTCCCCTAGACTTAGAACTAGTTAAACCCAACTAACCTAAGGACAGCACACACATTCATGCCCGAGGCAGGATTCGACCCTGCGACCGTAGAAGCAGCGCGGTTCCGGACTGAAGCGCCTAAAGCCGCTCGTCCACAGCGGCCGGCAAGCTTTGAAGAATGATGAAGCTTATATGGATAAATCGCGTAACTCATAAGGAGGTACTGAGCAGAATTTGAGAGAGAAGAAATTTGTGGCACGCTTGTACTTAATGAATGGATCGGTTGGTAGGATACATTCTGAGGCATCAAGGAAGGAATCGCCAGTTTAGTATTGGAGGAAAGTGCGGAAGACAAAAAGCGCCGAGGGAGACCGAGAGACAAGTATGGTAAGCAGGTTCAAGTGGGTGTGGGTTGCAGTAGTTATTCGGAAATGAAGACGCTTCCACAGGATAGAGTAGTGTGGAGAGATGCACCAAACCGGTCGACGTACTCAGGGCTACAACAGCAACAAGAAAGTAGCAGAAACACAAACTCTTCATCAAGTCGATCGCTAACGACCTCGAAATTGACGAGACGTTAAACTGTAGCGTCCCTTCCTTCATCTATGTAATATTCTTTCAATTTTCCTCACTCTGGCGATGGAGAGGGAAACCTTCTAAGAGGCTGCGCAGCTAGTGCACGAAGAGAATAACAAGCAGTACTCCACTCGGATATCGTGTCTGATTATGCAGAGAAGTAATCTCTACACGTCACATTTTACTGCATCAGAAAAAAGAAATCAAGATACTCAAGTGTTAACGAGGAGCAAAAAAACTGCTTTTGCATAACTTTAATTGTATATACCAGGCCCACAGAAGTAAGGGAACAAAACATCGAGGCCAATGCTCACGTACGTAGTCACACACGCAGCACACACGCACACATGCATGCTCACACCTGGACAGCGTACTTGCGCGTGAGCGCGCACACACACACACACGCACCACACACGCACAGGCTAATTAAAAACAGGTTCCCGGCGTAATAGAGATAGCATCAAAGAGACATCGTAACTTTCTTTTTGAAGAGTCTATTCGAAAGCCAGATGTTTTCTGTTCCCAACGAGTGCGTACCAGCATACCGATGATGTCGGACTCAGCGGGCTGAAAAGGAAGATCGCAACTTTTCACATCCGTCGCCTTCACATCATCCTGTCACAGACTTCACATCCAGATTTTCGGTGCGGAAAAGTACCAATGACTGCAACGCATACTTTATTTTATTTTTCCTGTGTCGCAGTCGCTCATTATCAAGTATAAGAAAATAGTCATTGTGATCTTCATAACTAGTGCAATGTAAACCAGTTTGAATCTTCTTACACATTCAGGTCTTGATCTCCCTCGGCAGTTTTCCCACCCCTCCTCCCCCTTCGGTCGGGTGGTTCTAGGCGCTTCAGTCCGGAACCGCGCGACTGCTACGGTCGCAGGTTCGAATCCTGCCTCGGGCATGGATGTGTGTGATGTTCTTAGGTTAGTTAGGTTTAAGTAGTTCTAAGTTCTAGGGGACTGAAGACCTCAGATGTTAAGTCCCATAGTGCTCAGAACCATTTGAACCATTTGAATCTCCCCCTTCTCCCCGCCGCGCCCCTCACCACCCCTCTATTACGAAATTCGTGATTCATTGACGGCTTTCACTCAAGTTGTGTCACAAATTTCGTTTTTCCACAATTAGATTCAGCAGCAAGTTATTAATAGTCAGATCTACCCATCCAGTCTCCAAATCTCTCCATAGCATCGCTCGCTCTCTTCTTGTCTGAACTCCTTAGCATCCACGTTTCGATTCTATACAAGCTACACTCTAGACAAGTAACTTCAGAAAAGACTACCTAATATTTAAATTTATATTCGATACTAACAAACTATTCTTTTCAGAAATTCTTTTTGTTGGTGACCCTACCAGCAGTGGAGGGTGAATCTTTGAGAATGTCAGCCCCTCGTGGTGGTGAAACGTCAGGAAAGTCGTTAAACACACGTCGGCCGGAGATGAAGCGAGCAAAGGCAATACGTCTTAAGTCAACAAGCGACCACAAAAGCCTGAACAGTTTCCGGACTTGACTCTTACGAGTTCAACCTCTGTCTTACAATATTTTGTTTTACTCATATTGTAACTGTCCTAATCGACTCTTTTACCGCGTGGCGACATGATGTTTTCATTGTTATATTCTGTATCATTTTACGATTTTCCAAAGTGGTTGACATGAATTTGTCCACACATTACGAGACTTTTAATGGCTTACTTATCAGATCTGAAGATAAATATGAATGGTCCACAGTTCGTATTCTAGTGGTCTGCGTCGCCGTCTCCTGATCGAGGCGTCCGACATTAGATTCCCGGCCGGATCGGAGATTTTCTTCTCAGAGGGACTGTCTTTTTGTCTTGATATAATCATTTCATACCATTATCACAAAGACTCGCAAGTCGCCGATGTAACGTCAAATAGAAAGGCTTGCAACAGGCGGCCAAATAACCCCAAATGGCGTCTCCCCGCCGGCCACTGTGGTCTAGCGGTTCTAGGCGCTCCGGTCCGGTCGCAGGTTCGAATCCTGCCTTGGGCATGGATGTGTGTGATGTCCTTAGGTTAGTTAGGTTTAAGTAGTTCGAAGTCCTAGGGGACTGATGTCCACAGATGTTAAGTCCCATAGTGCTCAGAGCCATTTGAACAATTTTTTTGGCGTCTCCCGATCAAAATGTCATACGATCGTTTCCACGGTAGTAAATTTCCAAAACGATAACTACTAATTAGGCGATCTTAATCCAATATTTTATTATATAATTTGTGTTATTTTTTTAAAAACTTCATCGGTACTTGAATGGCACTGTGTGATGCATTCTTGAACAGAAGTTGAGGAGGGAAAGTGGGTTACTGAATACAATATACAAGGTTCTATTTAAAAAAAGACGTACTACTGTTCATATTTTCGTAATGAACAAAATTACAAGAAAAATAATCGCACTGCTTAATGTCCCACTGGTAGCGAAAGAATATTTATACGAGTTCCTCATTTATTCCGTGAAGACCTGAGAGACATCTACCGGTCGCCGTATCGTCCTCTACTGAACGCACCCTGTATCAGTCCTCCCATCAAGGAAAAACCCTTGACAGTGCAAGGAATCGAAGCAGGGCCCTCCGCATGGGAGTCATCTACGCTGACCGCTCAGCTACGGGGACAGACTAAACTATATTTGCTTAACATATTTTTATTTTTTAATTTTTCTACCCTGCGTGTAAAAATGATCATTATCATCTTCACTTCATGGAGTAGGCTGCGCAGCCTGTTCCGGAAATGCCTTTGTCCTTGGAAGTTAAACACTTGCCTGTCCAGTCGGTTTGTTGTTCATAGCGATTCTAGGCGGATGATCTTGCTGCACTCATTCTACATGGTTACCCCACGTCAACCTGATTTTTCTTAACTTTGCTTTTCAAATAGAATATATGTAGCTCTTATCTTATTTCTGTGTGTCGTATTCTGTCCATGACTATGCAGTCTTTGACTGCCCCTTGAAATTTCATCTCAACTACTTAATTCTCCTTCCGTCTTTCTTCTAGGGTGTCCACGTCTCATCCCCATATGACACTACCGAAAAAGCCATAGTTTTGTAACGCTTCAGTTTAGCTTCTTTTCTAGTCTTATATTTCTGAGTTCTATGAATCGTTTCGGGGGGATGACGGTTCATATCCACGTCTGGGATGATTTGTTAGGAAGGGCGCTGCAGATTTGCTGCCGCATCCTTGATATTTTCCGAGACTGTGTACCGTCTCTAATGACCTCGATGTCGACGGGACACTAAATCTTAATCTTCCTTCCTATCTTCTATGAACTGTTCCACAAATATGTTTAAGCTTGCAACATTTTGTTTCTATTCGTGATCTATTGTTGGCAATATTTCACATCCAAGATAGTTAAAGGTGGATCCCTGCTCCAGTATTTTGCCTCTAATCTTAATTTTTGATCTTACCAAGTTTTTTTACTCATATGGAGATATATTTAGTCCATATTCTTATTCGCCCCGATAGTAGTGCGATTAAAACGCCGTTTCCGCGGCGGTGAGGTGCGCCGGCCCCTTATCGAATCCTCTCAGTGAATTAACGAAGAGGAGCGGTGTGCCGGGCAGCCTGGATGTGGTTTCTAGGCGGTTTCTCACACACCACTAGATAAATACCGGTCTCGTACCTAAGTCCAACTTCAGTTGCACGATTCACAAACATTCAAAAAGATTCTTCTGGGCTGTTGACCGCATGGTCAATATTAAAATTGTCTAAGGTTTGGGTCACTAATACTACAGCCTATAAGAATTTTGTTGACAGTGACAACGGCCGCAGAAGGCTACGCTTTCATTTAAAAAACTTTTTCTCACTTTCACATGAATAACACTACACGCAGTTTATTGGAGTACACGCATCCGGCCCGGGGAGTAACGGAGTGTAGACAGGAAGGCCATCCAGCCATCCCTGAAAGTAGCCACGCCAAATCCGTTCATATCCATTCCGACCCTGCGCCGATTAAGGACAAAGACACAAGAAAAAGTAGAAGATTATCTGTCCATATTCTTCTGCTGTATTTCTTAAGAAGAGTAGCCTCTTTTTAAATTATGTGGCGTATTGAAGGAAGTCTACCACAGGAGGATTTCGAGCAGATAGTACAAAACACACACAAGTCATTAGCAATTTATTAAAACCTGAACATAGTAATTACAATATGTGATCAAAAGTCTGAATATGACTTACAAGTTCGTGGCGACCTCCATCGGTAATGCTGGAATTCAATATGGAGATAGCCCACCCATAGCCTCGATGACAGCTTCCACTCTCGCAGGCATACCTCCAGGCAGGTGCTGGAAGGCTTCTTGGGGAGTGGCAGCCCATTCTTCACGGAGTGCTGCACTGAGGAGAGGTATCGATGTCGGTCAGTGAGGCCTGGCACGAATTCGGCGTTCCAAAACATCCTAAAACAGTTGTTTAGGAATCAGGCCAGGACTCTGTGCAGGCCAATCCATTACGGGGATGTTATTGTCGTGTAACCACTCCGCCACAGGTCGTGCATTATGAACAGGTGCTCGACCGTAATGAGATTTTCACTCTGCAGCGGAGTGTGCGCTGATATGAAACTTCGTGGCAGATTAAAACTGTGTGCCCGACCGAGACTCGAACTCGGGACCTTTGCCTTTCGCGGGCAAGTGCTCTACCAACTGAGCTACCGAGGCCCGACTCACGCCCGGTACTCAGAGCTTTACTTCTGCCAGTACCTCGTCTCCTACCTTCCTAACTTTACAGAAGCTCTCCTGCGAACCTTGCAGAACTAGCACTCCTGAAAGAAAGGATATTGCGGAGACATGGCTTAGCCACAGCCTGGGGGATGTTTCCAGAATGAGATTTTCACTCTGCAGCGGAGTGTGCGCTGATATGAAACTTCCTGGCAGATTAAAACTGTGTGCCCGACCGAGACTCGAACTCGGGACCTTTGCCTTTCGCGGGCAAGAGCTCTACCAACTGAGCTACCGAAGCACGACCCACGCCCGGTACTCACAGCTTTACTTCTGCCAGTACCTCGTCTCCTACCTTCCTAACTTTACAGAAGCTCTCCTGCGAACCTTGCAGAACTAGCACTCCTGAAAGAAAGGATATTGCGGAGACATGGCTTAGCCACAGCCTGGGGGATGTTTCCAGAATGAGATTTTCACTCTGCAGCGGAGTGTGCGCTGATATGAAACTTCCTGGCAGATTAAAACTGTGTGCCCGACCGAGACTCGAACTCGGGACCTTTGCCTTTTGCGGGCAAGTGCTCTACCAACTGAGCTACCGAAGCACGACTCACTCTCGGTACTCACAGCTTTACTTCTGCCAGTACCTCGTCTTCTACCTTCCTAACTTTACAGAAGCTCTCCTGCGCACACTCCGCTGCAGAGTGAAAACATTCTGGAAACATCCCCCAGGCTGTGGCTAAGCCATGTCTCCGCAATATCCTTTCTTTCAGGAGTGCTAGTTCTGCAAGGTTCGCAGGAGAGCTTCTGTAAAGTTAGGAAGGTAGGAGACGAGGTACTGGCAGAAGTAAAGCTGTGAGTACCGGGCGTGAGTCGTGCTTCGGTAGCTCAGTTGGTAGAGCACTTGCCCGCGAAAGGCAAAGGTCCCGAGTTCGAGTCTCGGTCGGGCACACAGTTTTAATCTGCCAGGAAGTTTCAGGTGCTCGACCGTGTTGAAATATGCAATCGCCATCCCCGAATTGCTCTTCAACAATGCGAAACACGAAGGTGCTTAAAACATCAATGTAGGCCTGTGCTGTGATAGTGCCACGCAAAAAAACAAGGGGTGCAAGCTCCCTCTATGAAAAACACGACCACACCATAACACCACCGGCTCAGAATTTTACTGTTATCACAACACGCGCTGGCAGATGACGTTCACCGAACATTCGCCATACACACACCCTGACATCGGGTTGTCACATTGTGTACTATGATTCGTCACTCCACACAACGTTCTTCCACAGCTCAGTCGTCCAATCGAGGCGTCCTTTGGCATTTACCGGCGCGATGTGTGGCTTATAAGCAGCCGCTCGACCATGAAATCTACGTTTTCTCACCTCCCGCCTAACTGTCATAGTACTTGCAGTGGATCCTTGTGCAGTTTGGAATTCCTGTGTGATGTACTGGATAGATGTCTGCCTATTACATATTACGACCCTCTTCAGCTGTCGGCGGTCTCAGTCAGTCAACAGACGAGGTCGGCCTGTACACTTTTGTGCTGTATGTGTCCCTTCACGCTTCCACTTCACTATCACATCGGAAACAGTGGACCTAGGGATGTTTAGGAGCGTGGAAATCTCGCGTACAGACGTATGACACAAGTGGCACCCAATCACCTGAACGCGTTCGAAGTCCATGAGTTCCGCGTAGCGTCCCATTCTGCTCTGTCACGATGTGTAATGAACACTGAGATTGCTGACATGGGGTACCTGGCAGTAGGTGGCAGCACAATGTACCTAATGTGAAAAACGTATGTTTTTGGGGGTATCCGGATACTTTTGATCACATTGTGTACCTGACATTGAAAACAAGTAGCGTCCACACAGATGACAAAAACTGATGCTGTTGCTGGCACTTATAACGTTTTAGCACTTGATTACAGAATGATAGTTTCACGTCAGAGTACAATTCTTAGCAGATATAAAGTCCATAACTGCTTTATTCTTACGCCGCCGGATCTGTATTACGACGATATTGATGATTACACTTGATCGCTGGTAACATAGACAATGGGGTGAGCGGTACTGTGTTCGGCTACGGCCACGGAAGGAAACACTAGGGAACATCTCTGCACCGAAGTCTCCGATTCTTTGCTGTGTCTTGCAGCGACTGTCTTTACTTGTGGTGCCGTCTTGTGGTACCCACTTTTGCAGGAGACATCGTTCTGTGGACGACACCAAAGGTTATCTTCTGTCTGTTCTACATCTACATCTAAATTTACGTAGATACTCCGCAAGCCACCGTACGGTGCGTGGCAGACGGTACCCTCTACCACTACTATTCGTTTCCCTTCCTGTTTCACTCTTAAATAGTGCGAGGGAAAAACGAATATCTATATGCCTCCGTATGAGCCCTAATTTGTTGTATCTTATCTTCATAGTCCTTACACGCAATGTATGTTGGCGGCAGCAAAATCGTTCGGCAGTCAGCTTCAAATACCGGTCGTCTAAATTTTCTCAAGAGCGTTCCTCGAAAAGAACGTCACTTCCCTCCAGGTATTCCCATTTGAATTACCGGAACATCTCCGTAGCACTTATGTGTTGTTCGAACCTACCGGTAACACACCTAGCAGCCCGCCTCTGACTTGCTTCGATGTCTTCCTTCAGTCCGACCTGGTAGGGATCCCAAACACTCGAGCAGTACTCAAGAATATGTAGCACCAGCGTTTACAGGTCAACCAGTGTTTCGTTAAATTCTCCCAACAAACCGACGTCGACCATTCACCTTCCCTAACGCAGTTATTATACGCTCGTTCCACCTCATATCGCTTTGCGACGTTACACACAAAAATAGGCTCTTAGCACTATGGGACTTAACATCTGAGGTCATCAATCCCCTAGAACTTAGAACTACTTAAACCTAACTAACCTAAGGACTTCACACACATCCATGCCCGAGACAGGATTCGAACCTTCCACCGTAGCAGCAGCGCGGTTCCGGCCTGAAGCGCCTAGAACCGCTCGGTCACGGCGGCCGGCTATCCTGTACCGGAGGCCACTTATATAACCATTCGAACATCTGTATTACTGTAGCTGTGTTAGTGCATATTAAACCGATTAAGTCCTTTGGCAAACGATTTTAATCGGATTGGAATTGATGTTCTGCTAATGGCACCATTTGTATGAACATCGTTCGGATTTTACGTGCAAAAAAAGTCACTTTTCAATAAATCCTGACTGGAGCGAGACTGATGGTTCACATTTGGTCCCCCGTTGTGTCGGACCTTAGTCTAAGATAAATTTCAACTGTTTGAAAAATCTTACTTCCATTGCGTTTTAGGGCAAACGACAAGTTTTTCTGGGAGGTCTTTGAAGCGCATCACTTATATACTTTAAACTTGTACGAATCAGTTCAAACTTTGCACGAAGGTAGATAAACTGATAAAGTAAAACTGAAAATTAGTATGTTGTAATTTTTATCGGTTGTCGGAATACGACGGTTTAAAGTCGAGCTAAATGTAGCACGTAAAATTCGTTCCCGTGTGAACTGAATGCATGGAAACAATTTATGAAATGAATCAAATAAATAAAAAAAACATTCTTACAACAAAATTGAAAACTCACTTCCAAAAATCTAGCTTCATTCGGATTTTACGTTTCAAAAAGCACGCTTCTTTGAGCGTGCAACGTGTACGTTTCAGATTCGTGCGAATCGCTTCAAATTTTGTGAGAATGTAGACAAATACGTGTAATTAACGGTCGTCTTGTTTTCTGTGAAAGCTGTCACGATATAATTCGAAGGACAATAAGAAAACTAATAACGGGTAAGTCGTCGCCCATCTCAATTTAAGTCTACATTAGCTGCAAAGCTATAGTAAAGGAGTAACGTCAAAATGGTGGTGTGTAACCAGAATGAAAAATACACCTGTCGTAGCACAAAAAAAGCAAAAGGGATGTAAATGAAGGGAACAAGCTTTTCGACTTATAGGGGAGCTTAAGACGCATTTAAATCAAAACATCTTGGTATATTTGCGTTTTTTTACGAGTTAACCATATTTTCCCAGCCCGGTAAGCTCTCTTAGACTCACCCCCTGTTACATGTATGTGTGACATATTAAATGTATGTGCTTCTAGAGAGTAGGATATGTCTAGAACAGGATATATCCGAGAGTGGGGGTGCATCCCTAATAGGAAGTACCTCGGAGTGGGGATGCCGACGTCCTAAGCCTTAACGAGACGTTGTGTCATGTTGCACGATATGACAAATTTCATGTTGGATGACATGATGGCATATGTCATGCTATACGACATGACACCAATTATCATGTTACTTTTTCACGTCCATATTTCAGTTTTACCAAGTATGACTTCATATTACACTATTATGATGTGCGCTCGTGAAATACACTATGTTTACATACAAACATGTGGGCTGTGGTCAAAAAACTTAGATGTAGCAGATGTTAAGTTGCTGCTCATACAGAAACTTGTAGGTTATTGTTCTCTGGCAAAACTATCACCACAGCATAACTGTTATAATGGTGCTTCATCTTTATGTAAGTACAGATATAATTTCGTCAAATGCTGCCTTACCACTTACATTTTCCCAATTGTACCTGTATAGTCACCAGCAAATAATTTTTTTGTATTTATACAGTGAGCTCCAAAAGTACAAACATGTACATGAATGTATAAACACCTGAAGATGGGCGCAAGCCCGAAACCGGTCGTGTGAAAATAAATAACCTTTTATTGTGACTGGTAGCAGGTAATTTTCTACACCCCATAAAGGAACAGTCACGGAGTTCGACAGCATCCACTGTGGATAAAATTCATCAAAAAAATTTTTATTTTCACTGTGGTTTTCATATCGCGATCGATCGAACGTTACCACATTTTGAAAATTTGATTCCATCTTACTGTGAACTCGTCCACAGAGATATTAAAAAGTGTTAGGGAGAGAAAGCAACTTTCCAACAGTGAGAATATAAACGCTTTTAGTAATATGTTATTTGTGGAGGGTGGGCGGGGGACAGGGAAAGGGCATCATGACGCCAGTGGCCCCTCTCGCCGCTGGATCTGTGCCTGTCCTCGGTCGCGGAGTAGCGGTGGGCGCGAGTAGCAATCTGTGTCTGCTTGCCGGAGCCGAGCAAGTGGTATGGGCGGCAGGTGTCGGAGCTGAGCCGTGTGCTGTGGGGCGGAAGGAAAGCAGCCGAGGGGAGGCGGACTAGCCAAGCCAAGGCGAGGCGAGGCCAGTCAGCCACATCTCGGTGCAGCCGTGCTGCGTCACGAACAATGTCCGAGCAGCTGGCTGGTGCGTCGCTGCTCGGCCCTCGCGGGAAGGTGGCACGCGACCAGACACACATACGCACCCACCCACTCGCACACACAGACACACACACAAAGTATTTAGGGGCATTTCGTTTTACAGTAAACAAACAATGAAAACACAGGGTGAAGAAAAATTCGCGCACTCGGACACCGCAGTGCGATTCCTCACAGACTAGCAATACAAATATTTCTCTCACAAAATTACGTCCTGTGCGTATTTCGGGCGGTAAATGGACGTTAAAGATTGACAATCTGGTCACACTGTAATCGTATATACGCTAACTACCTCTATTTGCATACGCCAGCAGTGCTGTGCGGTTTGTGCACTAGGTAGTGTTTTGGGTTAGCCTACAGGATGTCGAGGGTTCGATTCTGAGTCGAGGCTTATTTGTTTTTATTTGCTAAATGTAGTCTGCGTGGTACTGTAGCTGCCGTCTTAATCGTCATACAGTGATTACAGTGGGTCTTCTGCAAAGCATTTACAGTTACGTACTTCGAACACAGAACTGGAACTATAATTATTTTCACTGGTCTGTTTTTAAAGAAGCCTTTCGAACTTGGTGGACGCGCATTGTTCTCCTACTGCATCTACTAGATTCCAAACTTGTTTTGCGTATACCCTCCGCTAATGGTCCCATCAGTTAATACCATCTATTATTCTTACCACGTTCATGTCCATTACATTTCGTTAGGGCCTTACGTCACCAGTAGGACTAGCAACGTACTTTGCAAATAATTTCGATAGGGGCATTGGGGAAGGGTACACAGAAAACAGGTTTGGAATCTATAGGTGCAGTAGCGCGAAATGGTTTGCGTACGCAATGTGCAAAATGCTTCTTTAGAAGGAGACGATAGAAAATGATTGTACTTCCAGTTCCGTGTTCGTAGTCTTTAAGTACAAATGTTTTGTAGTAGCCCACTGTAATCGCTATTTGACGGTTAAGACACCAGCTATTGTAAAACGCAGATTACATTTAGCAAATAAAAACAAATACGCCTTAATGCAGAATCGAATTCTCGACCTTTTGCACGGTAACACAAAACGCAGTCTATTGCACCAACTGCGCATCTGTGTTCTAAATCCTAACAGATATAGTTACCTTATACTCGATTACAGCGTTGCCAGATTTCCAACCTTCAACTCCATTAACTGCCCGAAATACGCACAGGACGAAATTTTGTGAGACATTTTTGTATTGCTATTCCGTGAGAAATCGCGCTGCGAAGTCTGAGTGCGCAAATTTTTCTTCCTTCTGTATATACAAGAGCATGAGCATGCCATTTATAGTTATTTTATTTTGCCCTATGACAATCGATGACATTGGATGCGTTAATTGCAGAATCAAATCATTACAGATTTAGATAATGGATGCAACTGAACATTGCAAGCAGGAGGCTTATTCATGTTATTATATGCGTAGTATAGAACAAAAAAGTTATAGATGAACAAAGAGAGTAAAATATTTATTACGTAACTAAAAGAGTGGTTTAGTTACTAGCATATGTCGCAGACATGGATGCCATGGAAAACATTAGGTGCGTAACTGACTTGAGGATTCTGTTTGGGGAAACATGGCAACAAACAAAACCTAACCGAGCGACAGTAGAGATACAAATCAAAACCACAACTTCGATGACGGCAATACAACAGGTTAAAGTAATGAAATGTGGAAATAATCCTTACGACGCTTGCACAGCACAGAAATGATGAAAATGGGGCTGCTTGCTCACGGTTCTATGCGTGGAATACATATTGAAAACACCTGCTTTCAAGTTTCATGTTATATTAGTTGTCTCTTACTGGCAGTTAAGGTCGGATGATCCGGAATATGTTGGAAAACCTCCCCAGGGGCGTCATGGCCTTAAAATGGGGTCTCACTGTGGTTTCGTGACAATAGTAATTTAATTTATTTGTTTTCCGAGTAAATGAACAAAGTGTTTACTAGTAGTGACAGCTAGCAAGTAAGTGTTGTTGCTATGGCAGCGCGGTGGACGGTTGTCAACTCGTTTCTTTTTATTTGGTAACGACCAGTTGCAAGGTTAGTTTTGTCGACTGGAGAACGTTTTGACCGTCGTAAAATATGATATTTTAAATGTAAAAAAAATGGCTCTGAGCACTATGGGACTCAACTGCTGAGGTCATTAGTCCCCTAGAACTTAGAACTAGTTAAACCTAACTAACCTAAGGACATCACAAACATCCATGCCCGAGGCAGGATTCGAACCTGCGACCATAGCGGTCTTGCGGTTCCAGACTGCAGCGCCTTTAACCGCACGGCCACTTCGGCCGGCTTTTAAATGTACCGTGCAGTTATAAAGATATACATAGACGAAAATGCAGGAAATATGACAACAG
Organism: Schistocerca serialis cubense; assembly: GCF_023864345.2. Classification (NCBI taxonomy): domain Eukaryota; kingdom Metazoa; phylum Arthropoda; class Insecta; order Orthoptera; family Acrididae; genus Schistocerca; species Schistocerca serialis. The sequence continues at coordinate 497,717,625 of NC_064641.1, read as the reverse complement.
TTACTGGAATATCGTTTATGTGTGTACTGTTGACAGTGAAGAACCACTATAGTGTTTCATGTGTTTCGAAGCCCTAGCGACTGAAAACATGCTTCCTAATAACATGAAATGGCATTTGGAGTCAAGTCATGGTAGTGAGGTAAACAAACCATGAGAATAGTTTCCCGTAAGTTAAAAAAACTGTAAGTTATGATAATAATAATAGTAAAGATTTTTCCTTCAGAAGCCATGATTCCTTCCTTACTTTTGCCTGTCGTATAGCAAAGAGCACAACAATGGAGGACAAAATTTCAAACTTCAGAAAGAAATTAAAATTGTGGAAGAAGTAATTGGATGTTAAAGATTTACAATGCGTTTTCCCTGCACTTCACACAGTTTTAGAAGACATCGACTTTCATTCGAGGGAAGAATTGAAGTCTGTGTTTGAAGATCATTTATCTGAACTCACTGATTACTTTCTGAAGTGGTTTCCGGAACAAGTTGACCAGCACATCTCGATTACAGATCTTTTCAGTACAGAACTTCCATTAATACTTTCGACTGCAGAACAAGAGCAATTTATTAATATTTCCTCGTACTACAGATTGAAAACGACTTTCGTCTCCTCATTACTGCTTTAATTTTGGAGCCTGGAGAAGCAGGAGTATCCGCAAACAGGTAACAAGGCCCTGCGACTTTTGATACCTTTTGCAACATCCTACTTATTTAAGATAGGCTTTTAAGCATCGGCAGTTATCAACATGAAATACAGGTCGTGAATGAACGTGGAGAAAAAAATGCCAGCCGAAGTTTCCAATCATATGCCCAGATTTGACGTACTGATGATGAAGAAACAAGAATAAGATTTAATCACATTAAAAGTGGATTGAAATGTTTTATATCAACAGTTAATAAAGAACCTTAGATTGATTATTTAGAAATACTGAACTATTGGTATGGAACGAACTATTTAAGTCGTAGAGGTCTTGAATGAGCACTGGGTGTGAGGTACGTGATTGTAAACTGTTTATGTTTAATGACTAAGCCCTGTCTACTGCATCTCCGTTGGTGGCACTAACTTGGGAGTGCAATACACAGTCGTCTGTAATGTGACCTAAAGATTACCACTGACTTCAGTTCATGTATGTTTGTTGGAATTTATTCAATACAGGAACTTGCAGGCATGCATTTCATGTGTGATGTAGAAGGATATAGTACATGAAAATAAAAAAGAAGCAATTAAAAAATCTTTCGCAATATGACTTATCCTAATTGAATGAAATTTATTGCCGTGAAAAATAACTTACGTGTAACTTGGTCGTTCAACCCTCCGAGAGCTGTAAAAGGTTCTTTGTAAAGAATTCTTCGCTCAGTAGAATTTCATGAATGTTGTGTTAGGTCGTGTGTCCGAAGATTCATCGACAAGCATCCCTCAACTTGCAGACCTCAAAGAATAGTGCGGAGAGTGCTGGCGGATCATCAGTTACACTCCTTTCGTTAATAACGTGGGCAGATAATGGGATGAAACGATTTTGAAACCAGAGTTCGCTACTGTGAATGGTTTGTGTAGCAGTGCGTACAACGAGAATGGTTGTCATTATGAACAGTTACTAAGCGTGTATGTTGTTGCTATAATGTTGTTTATGAGAATAAATTACTGAACATTATTTTATGGGCAATAATGTCTTATTTCAAAGTACTCAGCTTAAGATTCTCTACCAGGTCTATAATTTTGATCCTAAAGGCTTCGACGCACTGTGTATAAGTGGAAAAGACATAGTAAAGTGATTTCTCTGGTTTTCTCGGCGTGACTGATTAGTGGTGTGTTTCCGAGTTTCATGCAGACATACTGCTACTCAGTACAACAGATATTTCAATCCATTCATAAAATAAGGTTTACTCGTCTTTTTCTAAATAGATTTACATGTAGTGCGCGCTTAAATATTGTGTAAAATGTTTGCACGCGGCTTTAGTCTTCTTGTTTCTACACAGTATTGTTTCTGGCTTTTCTTATCTTGCCTCTAAAGCTCATTCATACTATTTTCCTTTTATCACTCACTATCGTAAAATAGTAGATACAATTGCGAACTGATTTCGGGTCTGCGTACTGACAAAACAAAATAAAAGCGATAGCACTGGAGAAAGGAAGAAGGAGAAGAAGTGGAAACTGATTTCCTGACAACATCACGGTACTAATAACCTATTTCAGTCGCAAAACAACTGCCATGAAAAGAAATTTTATTGATTACGACGATAAGGTGTCTCCACTGGATGTTACTGAATAAAAACAATTATTTAGATTTTATGCAACAACAGTTTTCTATTGATATGACAATGTATGTATCAGTACAAGACGAAACTTGCTGAGGAACTAGTAACCAGATTTTAATCAGAATTCATTTTAAGTCTGTTACTAGCTGCAGTATCTAAAGTGAATTCTTTCCCAGGATAAGTTAGGTTAGCAGTGAGGAAAAGAGGAAAAAAAGGAAGGAAACATCATAAAGAATTTGTAAGACTGTAGAAATATCATCTCGTAAAGTACTGAATTTTCGAGTAACGTTTCGAACAGAGAAGTAGGTGGCTGATTTTGTACATGCACAGTTCTGTTCCAAAAGAAAAAAATAGAAAGTTTCATTACGACTATAGACACAATTCATGAGATATTAAGAGGCAATTTACATTGGAGCACCTGAAATGCATAGTGACTGCACTGAAGAAGTGAAAAACTTACAAGTTTTGTTTTCTCTGCAAATCAGAGAACGTAACGTGAGAAAAACATAATTTTATTAGTTTCCACTAGGACCCATCTTTGTCTCGCTTCCTTTATTTACTTACTTGCACATGTATCTGTCTCTGGAGGAGCTGCAGTATTTTAGTACCAGCACTGCGACCTTAGGTGTAACTCCCATTAAAGTGAAGTCACTTTTAGGCCCCAAGATCGCTACGTCGAGTGTTACAGAGTGTTTACCTTTCCGATGATGCTGTTATGTTTGGAAAATCAAAGTAATTTTTTTTGGGGAAACACTCCTATACGTAATGAGCTTCAAGAAGCATAACCCTCAGCACAGTAGAAACTCATGACGTTCCTAAACTTTTTTTCGATCAGCTACGGATATTTGAACATATGTATTTTACTTTAGCTTAGCACCAGACCAATATATGGACAACATTTTTCCTTTGTCCAGTCGCTATGTGAAGTGTCTTCCGCTTAGGCTGCTCTGGAAACTGTAGTTCAACAACTATCTTCTTTAGACAATCAAATATAATGATATCATCAGGTAAGATTTGTAAGACCTCCAATGTCTTTTTCCACTTCTGTGAACCAGTCGTCTTTCTTTGTGCAAGTAGCAAATGAACAACATCGTATTCCTAGAAACAAAAACCGTCTCTTACTTCCCCAAAGCTTCATCATCAGGACATCAGTTTGTATGTATGGACCTTCTTCACGATGTCAACACATCAGATCCGTGAATCTGTGGTAGCTATAGAACGATCTTAATTGGAATTTCCGAAGCTGCTGTAGCATATGAAGCATCTGCGCTAGCAGAATAGAAATGCGGAAAACATAAGTCCGAAAACAATTTATTGGACTCACCAAAACGAAACATAACACAATCTCCAAAATGCAACAGACTCGATCCCAACTGAGAATCGGCACAAATATAAAATATCAAATAATAACAGAAAATTATCGGCTCTTCACGGGGAGAGATTACAACAGAACAATTCTACAATGTCAAGATGTTCGTCGACTATTCCAAGTCCATCTGCAAGAGATCTGCCAGCTAGAAGAACCATCTGGGTGTGGCTGCCTGGGTAGCAGCCCTGTATACTTCCAAGCAGTGTGTCGAACTGCCCTTTGCCGTCAGTGCGCCGCCCTATAAAGTCCTTTTGGCGGATGTATTTGCTGGATGTTTTTGTGATCACGTGCCTGGCATATCAGAGTAGTTCCTGGGCTAGCTGCGACCTGTAGTGAAGCTGTTCTGCAATCTAAGCGAACGGTTAGCGGTCCCTGGCGGCCGTTGGTGGAGACCTGGTGTTGTGTAGTGTTGTGGCCGCCGGTAAATGTTTGTGTTGACAACACAGACGATGTAGGTTTTCCTGATGAATATACACCCTGTGATGCAGGCATCCCGTGTAGGTTTGACGTAAAGTGGGATGCCGATGCAGTAGGCGCTACGATGTATGAAGTGGATGGCCACAGCAGCACGTACATAGATGTGCAGAAGAATGTATTTAGATTTTTGTTAAAGGTTGTAGCATACCTGTGAACTTTTCTGATTTCTTTCAAATGAAGTTTCTCCTATAAATTATTTGCAATGTTATATCAACAAATACAGTTTTCAAAGATGATTTTATTATTGAAATTTCCTATTTATTTCACAACCTTGGTTTTTCAAAGAAGAGACTCTACATCCATCATGAACACAACATATTTTATGTGATCTATTTACTGTTATTGAGTTGGCCATAGTGCCACTTTGATCATCACTGCAGGGGCAATTTCTGCACGTAGGCCTTTGACTGTACTGCTACATTTACGACATGGCTGGTTTTAAAGGGGACATAGGTGTGCGAAACAAGTCACCAGCAATGAACAAAAAAGATGCTTCCCAATACAATTAATGACGGAAAATGATGACAGCCTAAACAGTTGCAGGATAAACATTTATTAAAATTCTTGACCAAGGTTTCGGTATATATAAATATACCTTCATCAGAAGTAAAAAATCTAAAATTACATTTTGCAATGGAGATTAATAAAAAAAATTGTGCCAAAGGCGTCGTCAATAGTTAAGACATCATCTCCATTTGTACAACATGATTATGGACAACAGGGTCAATGCCAACACAGTTTAGCACCAGTACTTCGCCTATGAACTAATTAATCTCCATTGCAGATCGTAATTTTAGATTTTTTACTTCTGATGAAGGTATATTTATATATACCGAATCCTTGGTCAAGAATTTTAATAAATCCTTATCCTGCAACTGTTTTGGCTGTCATCATTTACCGTGAAGAATTTCAACAGTTGCTGTTTCAGCCATGTTTAAAATCTAGAAATTAATGACGGAGTTACAACGATTATTTCAATTTTTCACTCGCAGTGTACAGCAGATTCTTAGGAATGTTGAGTTCGAGCATCTGTCAAAGGCGAGTGAAAAGTTACAGCAGTCTATTTTATTTCGTTCTTTCAGACCAAACGTTTCACTAAAATTTTGACTGTTTTTTTTCAGAATTTTTTTAGTACGAAGATGCATTCACATTCAAAGGAGAAGCAGTAAACAATGTTGGTCCTATCATAGTGCCGTGGAGGACAGGCGGGGTCACCTCTGGCGCACATCTGCCGCGCTCTGCGGCCTCAAGACGGCGCTAGCCGGGGTCGTAAACACGGCGGCAGACTGCACCTGGCCGCCGCCGCCGCCCTCTGCCCCCCACCCCCTCTGCCCCCCTCTGCCCCCCCCCCCCCCAGGCGGCCTAAGCAGTAATGACAAGGAGGCCCCGGCTCGGCGTGGCGCGTGCTGCCGTAAGACGACGGCCGCGGGCCCGCCGTAGTGTGGTGTGAGGGCAGGTGCGCGCCGCGCCAGCTGCCGCAATCTCCGTTAAGCCTGTTCTGGCCGGGCCCGGTCCCCCTGTTTCTTCCAGACGTCACGGCCAGGCGAGGGCTGCCGCCGCTCCATTCTTTCCTCTCTTTTGGAGGAGGTCCTCGCGCAAGGGGACGCCCGACATATGCCGTGCGCCGCGCGGCGCCCGGCTTCTTGTGCCAGCGCATATGCATAAGAAGCACGAGGCAGCGGCCACGATAAGCATTGTTTGAGGATGGTGTGCCCTCCCAGAATATCAGTGTCACTCCCCTCCTCCGACCCCCATCCTCCTCCCTCTCTTTTACAGCGTCCCTCAGAAAGAGAAAAAAAATGAGTGAATTATTAGAGTTAAACTTGAGCGAAAGAAGGGACACATCGTGAGATATCAGGGAATTGTGAATTTATTAATGGAGGGCGGGTGCCGGGGCGGGAGTGGGGGGGGGGGGGGGGGAGGATTCGGAGAGAGATCTAATCTCGACTATAGCAACCAGCTAAAAACGCATGAATACTATCTGATAAAAAGAAGTATCAGGACCATCCTATGTGATGCAGAATTGACTGTTGGCTGTCATGAGAGGCAGACTCGTCAAAATAAAAGTATACAGTGGAGCAGCAGTAACAGCAGAATGGGTAGGCCACGAGAGATCATTACTGACTTCGAAGTTCGACCAGTCGTTGGATGTCAACTGAGTAACAAATCCGTCGACATTTGAACCCTTGTGAAGCTGCCCAAGTGGACGGTTGGTGATGTTTTTGTATCCCTCCTGGAAGCCGGCGCGTGGGTCTGCTCCTGAAAACTGAAAGGTTGGCCGAAGGTAGGAAGCTAGGAGCAGCAGGTGAGATAGAACTTTCAGCACTGCAGTGTGAACTAAAATCACTTTTACTTACCTTTGAGTGCAAGTAGTGGTTCGCCCACTGTGAAAGAGAAACAATGTTTCTAGGTCGTCTCCTCGGAATCAAATGGGTAGAATCTGCAGCGGAGATCGTAGATCTGAACAGCTCCTGCTACAGGGCGCTGTCGCCGGTGCCAGCCTAAGAACTTGCACCTATGCCGTGGCATCGTAGCTATCGATACCACAGACGTGACAATGAAATGGAAACTCGAAGGAAGAACCATGGCTACAGCAAGACCAGGAAGACCACAGGTACTGACGGATAGATACTGTCGAACACTGCAGAGGGTGGTGGTAAATGCTAACAGGAAATCGGTGGTAGGAATCACTCGTGAGTTCCAGAGTGTTAGCAGCGTCCACCTTTCCACCTCCTTAGCCGAGTGCTCAGCTCCTCTGACTCCTGTGCAGCGGGCCCGGCATCGATTCCCGCCCTTGCGGAGATTTTTTTCCTATTGGGGACTGGGTGTTGTGTTGTCCTCGTCATCATTTCATCACGTAAGTCGCCCACCCATGGTAGCGTGAACTGAGAAGAATTGCAACTGGGCGGCCGAACTTACCCGGGTGGGGACTCTCGACCATCAGTGGCATATGATCATTTAATTTTTTTTCTGTTGTCAGTGGTAAGTGACACTTGAGGTGGTGTAAAAGGGGACTCCACTGGTCAGTGGATGATCGGAAGCTACTGAATTGGAGTTTACTGCTACCAGTCACTGTTTATTTATATTCAAAACGCATTTCAAAGGCCTCGACCTCAATCGTGTGGATTTATGTGTGTTTACACGACGTGTGTGTGTGCTTGTTGTGTGTTACGATTTCGAGATAACTGTTGCACTGTCTAGCGGACAAACAAAACACTATTTCAGAACTTGGTTTTGGTGAGATTTTTGACTAAATGCTAAATGTAAATGTAAATGTGAAAATGAAACAACTAAAGTCAAATACCTTTTCTCTGTCGTAATGCATTACACGAAAACTATCACATTTTGCAAACAAAGGTGGTGTCTTGAAACTACAAGATGAAAACAACATATAGAAAAAACAGAAACATTACTTCGAAGTGCAATGTAAATTTAGCAAAACAGCGCTATTATATCAGAGTAAATTTTGAAGCATTGTTGAGAACTTTAGTTGAACTGATGAATACATACGTCAGAGTAAATGTTTATAGTGGTATGCAAGTCCTTCTCTGTCAAGTTTATACATCTTAACTTTCGTACTCGTTCATGTAATCAGGTGACAGGTTGCAAACCTCAAGTGCAATAATTATATTACCAACAGTGGTAAAATTACACATAAAACACAATTTTGGCTGGGATTGAGAGACAGTGGATGAAACGATTGCGAGAATGAGAATCACGTTATACACTGTGGTAGCCCGATTTTCTAGGTTTGGTGAGTGACTGGTCAACGCTATCTACCACCTCTTGTAGGCCAACAGTGAAGTGTGGAGGAGCTGGTGCTATGGTTCGGGGTGTTTTTCGTGTTTACAGTGTGGCCTCAACATTGCGCTAAAAACACTGCTGTACAATATGAACACATTTTTTCTCCAATAATTCCTACATTTCACCAGAACTAACTTCTGAATCTGACCACTTTGGGTCACTGTTTGGTTATAAGAGAAACGCTTTTCTCAGCCACATGTTAAATTCTTCATTTGACCTGTTATCATTGCTGAACATTAAGGGTCTTCGTTTTCTTATAATGTTAATAATTCTTTTTCTGTCACAGCAGGCTCTTCATCTGAGATGTCTTCTTCATCTGCTCTGATGACGTCTGTTTTCTCTCCGTATTTCGCGTAATCATTGTAGGCCAGCACGGGGATTGAACTATTGGACTATACTCAATCAAATTTGTCACTGATATTCGCTGAGTGTCCCCTCTCCAGGTGCAAGTGTCTCACTACGGTCCAATGTACGAAAACGAAATGTGCACAAGGAAACGGAGGAAGGGTGGCCCTCACATGTGAACCATATCTCTGTGCCTTGATAAAGATTAATAAATTATTAGATAGTAATGGAGACTATCAACTACTGCAGTGAAACAAGAATTTTAAAGAACGTACATTTGTTCATTGAAGATACAGATAATAATGCTCAGAACAAACACTTAATCAAATAACTCGTTAGGAGAAAATGAGTGCAGATACTCTTGTCAGAGTGTAATAATCATGGTTCACTGGGGAATAAGGAAATGGAAATTCTCTAACACAAAACCGAACTGCTAAGGACGTGTCCACATCATGCTAACTGAGTTTTAATCGCGAAGTTAAATTGATATTGATTATTGCATCGGAAGGGTAGTGAGTAAAAGAATGAGAATCCCAAACAGGAAAGTCAGCATAAAGGTGAAATCAATTAAGATGAAAAAACTGGGCTATCACCTTGTATGATTTCTGTACGCTACTTTGCTTCGAAACTTAGAACAATTGAAGGAGTCAAGATGATACGGCGTGCAGGCGGTGATGGACTCTGGCATGGCACGGCCCATCTGCTGCCCAGAATATTAGAGCCGAACGCCGAATGTCGAATCTCGAATGCGAAACCACAACTGCCGTCTCTCTAACTAATGCCTGTTATGCAATGTCTGTATCCCGACTGTTCTCCGCTCCTTCGCGGTGTGAGTCTGCCAAAAACTGCGGTTAAAGCCAATAGAAGCCCACGTCCCTTATTCTCCTAATTAGAACTCTTCTAAAAATTTCATTCTAGAATGTTCGACGTCATTCCCAGGCAGACATCTAGTGCTGACCTATGGTAACTCTCTGCTTCCCAAAGTTGCAAGCGCTAACCAACCAGACGCTCTCACACCAAAATCTTCTTTAAATTTCCACCACCAATATTTAAGATCATGCCGTGACACACGGGTTTACCTATGGGGGCATCCTGTGCCTCTCTACAGCGAGATGAAATCTTTCCCAGGTGCACAGCACTGCACGCGAGCTCAAGAGCCATCAGACGAACTCCATTATCATTTCTACCATTGTGGTGAGATCTGAGGGCGGTTACTGAACTCACAGCCCACAGGGGACATACACTGCGAGCGTCGCTAATTCGGTCAAAGACCCGCGCCGCCCTCGGCCTCACACAATGGGACGAGGAGATGTTCCTTCCAGGTGATTAGAACGGTCCTGCTGTATGTCCCCCCCCCTCCCCCTCCCTGTCGTGTGTCTGGCGATTTGCCTCGGCCACAAGTACACTCTCCGCCAACTACCAAACATGAAATTAACATGGATTTTAGAATTATAATTAAAATTGAAATCCTCAACAATTACCAAACACTCCCACGGATAATAATGCTCTATACAGGGTGAACACGGATAAAACCGACAAACTGCAGGAATGGATTCCTGACTGGAAACGGAGGAAGAAAGGCTCTATGAACACGTATCCGGAATAGGACGGTGTGCATACAACGACAACAAATCTCCCCGGAACACAGTGCAGAGCTGCAACGCATCCACGTCACAATAGATGTTCAAAGTGGAATCCATGGGATGCAATGCACTCGGGTGTCATAACAGGATACACACAATCGTCGTTCGACTTACAGCACATTGGCGTGCTACTTGCCTGGTGCTTGAACTAGGGTTCGTCTCCATATCCTGTGTAAGCCTCTCTTCCAAATCTGGTGTAAGCACAGTCCGCCGCCTCCCTGCAAGTTCGTCTGTCTGAAAGGACCCATGATCACAGAAACGCCCGAAAAGGGCGTGAAATATTATGTGATCTGTTTGGTGACTGTGGGGGTACTTGTTTTGGTATGGCTATGCTGCAAAATACTAACACGAATTCTTTACAGACGAATGGAAAAACTAGTAGAAGCCAACCTCGGGGAAGATCAGTTTGGATTCCGTAGAAACACTGGAACACGTGAGGCAATACTGACCTTACGACTTATCTTAGAAGAAAGATTAAGGAAAGGCAAACCTACGTTTCTAGCATTTGTAGACTTAGAGAAAGCTTTTGACAATGTTGACTGGAATACTCTCTTTCAAATTCTAAAGGTGGCAGGGGTAAAATACAGACAGCGAAGGGCTATTTACAATTTACACAGAAACCAGATGGCAGTTATAAGAGTCGAGGGACATGAAAGGGAAGCAGTGGTTGGGAAGGGAGTGAGACAGGGTTGTAGCCTCTCCCCGATGTTGTTCAATCTGTATATTGAGCAAGCAGTAAAGGAAACAAAAGAAAAATTCGGAGTTGGTATTAAAATTCATGGAGAAGAAATAAAAACTTTGAGGTTCGCCGATGACATTGTAATTCTGTCAGAGACAGCAAAGGACTTGGAAGAGCAGTTGAATGGAATGGACAGTGTCTTGAAAGGAGGATATAAGATGAACATCAACAAAAGCAAAACAAGGATAATGGAATGTAGTCGAATTAAGTCGGGTGATGCTGAGGGAATTAGATTAGGAAATGAGACACTTAAAGTAGTAAAGGAGTTTTGCTATTTGGGGAGCAAAATAACTGATGATGGTCGAAGTAGAGCGGATATAAAATGTAGGGTGGCAATGGCAAGGAAAGCGTTTCTGAAGAAGAGAAATTTGTTAACATCCAGTATTGATTTACGTGTCAGGAAGTCATTTCTGAAAGTATTCGTATGGAGTGTAGCCATGTATGGAAGTGAAACATGGACGATAAATAGTTTGGACAAGAAGAGAATAGAAGCTTTCGAAATGCGGTGCTACAGAAGAATGCTGAAGATTAGATGGGTAGATCACATAACTAACGAGGAAGTATTGAATAGGATTGGGGAGAAGAGAAATTTGTGGCACAACTTGACCAGAAGAAGGGATCGGTTGGTAGGACATGTTCTGAGGCATCAAGGTATCACCAATTTAGTATTGGAGGGCAGCGTGGAGGGTAAAAATCGTAGAGGGAGACCAAGAGATGAATACACTAAGCAGATTCAGAAGGATGTAGGTTGCAGTAGGTACTGGGAGATGAAAAAGCTTGCACAGGATAGAGTAGCATGGAGAGCTGCATCAAACCAGTCTCAGGACTGAAGACCAGAACAACAACAACAACAACATGCTGCCTGTCGACCGTTTCCGTCTGCTTGGCCCTACACAAACACCATCTCGGCTTGTTCCCGACATGAATACCGGACCATTCTGCCGCTTACAGTACGCTGCGTCAATCACACAGCCTGCAACACACAAGGAAGACGCGCGGCACGTGGTCAGATGAACTTCTATTTGTCAGCATCATCTACCGTGGTATCGACACATGTTCATACGATCTTTTTTCCTACATTTCCAGTCAGGAATCCGTCCGTGTAGTTTGCCGGTTTTATTAATGGTCACCCTGTATTACTTATACGTTAGACATCACGTAAAAAATTGCCCTATCATATCAAGGAATTAAGCCTGCTCGGTGATAAACAATAAAACACTACAACCTAACGTGTTCCATCATAATGTACTTCAATAATTCGTAGGCAATTGTCTGAATCACTATTGACAACAGTATGCTCTAATGGCGTTCCATTATGGGGAATACTTCGTCCGCAATGATGATGGTTTTATCTTCTTTCCGTACTTGTTACCCTGCAACTAATTTCAATTTCATTGGCATCTCGCGTACATTATGCAGCACATATTACCTCATTACGTATCACGTCTTCATATGTGCTGCACACAAATCCTGCGTGGTGCTATTTACTCCATCATACTTTCTCCTGTCGGGCAACGTCCTACTTTCGATGCCCCTTCGTCTCCCTACACTACGATTTGACATTTGGTCGCATAATCCCTTCCGAAATCTTTCCATTTGTATTGTTTTAGTCCTTTATAAAAATCGTCGATCTGTTTACACCTATTACTTATTCCTGGCCCGCATCTCGTGGTCGTGCGGTAGCGTTCTCGCTCCCGACGCCCGGGTTCCCGGGTTCGATTCCCGGCGGGGTCAGGGATTTTCTCTGCCTCGTGATGGCTGGGTGTTGTGTGTTGTCCTTAGGTTAGTTAGGTTTAAGTAGTTCTAAGTTCTAGGGGACTGATGACCATAGATGTTAAGTCCCATAGTACTCAGAGCCAGAGAGAGAGAGAGAGAGAGCCACTTATTCCTGACAACTTATTTTTGCAAAAATACATTATTTCATTATCATTGAAGCTGCTGTCGGCATTTATTATTTCGTCTACAAACGTATTACCATTCTCCTTGCCACAGTTATTTATTTATTTCTTTAAACGTCAAGTTCCGTAGGACCAAATTGAGGAGCAACTCTCCAAGCTCATGGAACGTGTCAGTACATGAAATTACAACATAAACCTAATAACAGATGAAAATAAAATATTCATAAATCCAAAAAAGTCATTCATAAGTTTAAGTAAACGCAATCAAAAATATAAGAAACATCTTAATTTTTCAAGGATCTCCTCAACAGAATAGAAGGAGTGACCCATGAGGAAACTCTTCAATTTCGATTTGAAAGCGAGCGGATTACTGCTAAGATTTTTGAAATCTTGTGGCAGCCTACCGAAAATGGATGCAGCAGTATACTGCACACCTTTCTCCGCAACAGTTAAGGAAGTCCGATCCAAATTCAGGTTGGATTTCTGCCGAATATTAACTGAGTGAAAGCTGCTTATTCTTGGGAATAAGCTGATATTGTTAACAAGAAACGACAGTAAAGACTATATATATTGAGAGGCCAATGTTAAAATACCCAGACTAGTGAACAGGGGTCGACAAGACGTTCGCGAACTTACACCACTTGTTACCCGAATCGCCCGTTTCTGAGCCAAAAGTAAGCTTTTAGAATGGAAAGAGTTACCCCAAAATATAATACCATGTGACATAAGCGAACGAAACTGAACAAAGTAGACTAAGTAGACTAACTGTCGTGGTGAACGATCACTAACTTCAGATACCGTTCGAATAGTAAAAATGGCAGCATTAAGGCTGTGAACAAGATCCTGAACGTTGGCTTTCCACGTAAGTTTACCATCTATCTGAACGCCTAGAAATCTGAACTGTTCAGTTTCACTAATCATATGCCCATTGTGTGAAATTAAAACGTCGGATTTTGTTGAATTGTATGTTAGAAACTGTAAAAACTGAGTCTTACTGTGATTTAGTGTTATTTTATTTTCTACAAGCCATGAACTTATGTCATGAACTGCACTATTTGAAACCAAGTCAATGTTACACATAACATAATTTACTGCCAAGCTAGTGTCATCAGCAAATAGAAATATTTTATACTTACCCATGATACTAGAGGGCATATCATTTATATAAATAAGGAACAGGAGTGGCCCAAACACTGATCGCTGGGGCATCCCCCATTTGACTGTATCCCACTCAGACCCCACATCGCAGCCATTCTCAACACCGTGAATAATGACCTTTTGCTGTCTGTTGTGAAAGTAAGAGGTGAACCAATTGTGAGCTACTCCCCTTATTCCGTAATGGTCCAACTTGTGGAGCAATATTTTGTGGCCAACACAATCAAATGCCCTAGTTACACCATAAAATATGCCTGTTGTTCGAAACCTTTTGTTTAACCCATCCAGTACCTCACAGAGAAAAGAGAATATAGCATTTTCAGTTGTTAAACTACCTCTAAAGCCGAACTGTACATTTGATAGCAAATTATGTGATATAAAATGATCAATTATCTTTACATACACAGCCTTTTCAATAACTTTAGCAAACACTGATGACATAGAAATAGGTCTAAAATTGTCTACATTATTTCTTTTTTCCTTTTTCTTTAAGCGGCTTTACCACTGAGTACTTCAAACGTTCAGGAAATTGACCATTCCTAAAGCTCTCGAAGCGAGTTCTTTGTTCTCTACTGTAACGTCACTATTCTGCTCTGCTGTCCAAGCTACTGTGCTCGAGCGAACGGCTGACCGTTGAGCTCTATGTGTCTCTAGTGGGAATTGTGCCCCCAAGTTGAAATGCGATTTGTTGCCTGCCTGCCGTGATTCATCTCTGTGCACAACTGTTATTACGCCTGTAGCGTTTCGCAACACTTCGCAGTCTCTACCTTGTGCGGGGCTCGGTTTTCTGTGCCTCTGCTGTCACGGTAATTTCGCGATGCAAAACCTCTACTGCGAGCAGCTGAATTGAATCATCCTCTGCCCCTTCCCCTTTGTATCATATCGGCGCGATATCTTTCACTGCCATTCTCTTCATTGTAGTTGTGATTTCCTCGAATGAGGTTAGTGTTCTTGTTGTAATCATTGTTGCCTTTCCAATGATCTTCTGCGTCTACTCTTTCCAAAAGCGTAGAAAAGCATATATGGTTACTACTTACGTATATCTTCAAATTTCGAGGAGCTTCTTCCCTAGTTCCCATACGATATCGGATGTGAATATCCAATGAGTTAGTTTTCTGCACAAGGATCCTCATAAATTTTTCGTAGAATCTCTCCCCCCTATTGTCATACATTCTGGCCAATATGAACTCGTGCCGTAAACAATCTTGTTGCTCTTCTGACGAGCACTCTTCAGCAAACTTATGTTTAAAATCTGTATTCAGATTCAGACCCAATCTTTTGGCATCTCCTGCTAACATATTAATTACTATGTTAATATTTTGTTGGTCTGTCAAATCTACAAGGTATATTCTTTCGCAGTTCTTAGGAACATGTAGCAGGTGCCAAACAGAATGTCTTTTTTTGTATGTCCATCCTTCTTATTGGAGGATTGGGGGACTTCTGACATTCACCTATGTTCAAATAGTTCAAATGGCTCTGAGCACTATGGAACTTAACATCTGAGGTCATCAGTCCCCTAGAACTTAGAACTACTTAAACCTAACTAACCTAAGGACATCACACACATCCATGCCCGAGGCGGGAATCGAACCTGCGACCGTAGCGGTCGCGCGGTTCTTCACTGAAGTGCCTAGAACCGCTCGGCCACACCGGCCGGCGTTCACCTATGTAATAAAATGGAACACCTTACGATCTTAATTATTAAATGGCTACCAGTTTCGGTGCTTCAGTACATCATCTTGACGGCTTAACTGACGCAGAGGGTTTAACTCAAGTCGTATACACGATTCGTGGTTGGAGAAACAACAGTGTTGTTACTGGTAGTCTGGGAAACCAGTTCATAGGTGTTGGTCACTGATGGAATCATGTATAAAATTTGAGTTAAAGTGTGCAGATCGTGCACTGAAACACCGAGACTGGTGGCCACGTAATAAATAACGACGTATGAACGGCTGTACGTGCTCCATTTCATTACATAATGTCTTTCGGTTGGTTGAAACCATTCCTCACCATCTAATGCTTTGTTATGAGCTGCTTTATCAGTCACAAAATTGGGTTATCTATTATTTTCTTCACAAGGTCGCAAATTTTTACCTCAAATGTGAGAAGTGTTTTGAGCACACTTCTGTTCACAGTCAGTTACTAGTTTACCAAGTCCTTTCCTGAATCAAACTCAATTCTTCTTAAATGTGTAGTTTCATTCTTACATTCATCAAAAATTTCAGTTTTCAGATGGACAACCTGTTGGTCCACTTTTATCTTTACTATAGGTTCCACAATTTCTTGGGTCTTTTCGTTTTCTGAATCGATCCTTGCATTAATGTCATTAACATGACCTTGTATAGTGGCAACATTAGTGTTTATGTTATTTCTTCTACTATCACGTCATTGACTGCAGTACTGAAAATACCTACCTTTTCAATCCTTTGACTGATCTTAATGCCTTGTGCCTTAATGACATCAGCTTGTATTTTCATTTGATTTTCAACGACGTTGTTCTGTGGCTTGATGCTACCAATGTTAGTAGCCTCTGCCTTGAGTTGGCTATCACGACCACTAGCAACGCTAACCAGTTGGTTCTTCTGTGCTTCAGTTTGCTTAGAAAAATCCCAAAATTTTTTAGTCTTCTGCTCTAACTTAGCGTCATTGTCTGATTCGACCTCATACGTTTCTGTCGGTTCCCTTTTGATTTGTGATTGTGTCAACATTTCAACAGATTCATTCGTGTATTTATCATCTTCCACATTTGTCTGTGACGGGCCCAACATCTAAATCTCATTATGTACGCCTTTGCGGTGCACTGTGTAAGCTTGTCGCCATTACTGTGGCATCATCTGTGCCTTCATTTCGGTATTGGCCCCCACTACGTTGCCCTTTAAGCACTGTACTCTCCCGTTCTGTCCACTGTAATTGCTACCGTTCTCGTATCCATTCTCTTATCAAATATAAGTTACACTTTACTTTACAAACTAACGTGTTGTTTGATACTGCTTTCCCTAACAAATTTTCTGCACATTCGTGCCATTAGGCTCTGAGTACTAGTAATATGGAGTAATATGTTTGTTTCACGGTAACTACATACGCTGCGATTTGTAATTTACTAAAAAAAAAGTCAGTGAATGTCCAATCACGAGGCGACACGGTTAACATCCTTTAAAACTACTACTAGATTCATGGAAAAAGTCAAATATAACACTATCTCTTATTCATACAACAAGAGCAAGCCAACTATAACATTACTACTTCGACAGAAATTTAAATTTGACAGTGAGGGAGTACAGGTATCGGACAAGTTTCGTTACCTGAAAGATTACTTACTGATAGGAAGCAACAGCTATTTTAGCGGAAACTGAACCAACGGTATTAAAGTGGTAATAGCAATTCTGTCTGTAGCCATGGCAATCAGAAAAGGCCACCGGCCTACTCATGGCAAAATAATTCCAAGCAAATATATTGCTAATTAAATAAACTAAAAGCAGTATTTAACTTTATTTGCGACATAAATCTGTTTAGTAACAACAGCACACCCTAGCATGTTTTAGTAAAGT
This sequence comes from Schistocerca serialis cubense, assembly GCF_023864345.2. Classification (NCBI taxonomy): domain Eukaryota; kingdom Metazoa; phylum Arthropoda; class Insecta; order Orthoptera; family Acrididae; genus Schistocerca; species Schistocerca serialis. The sequence goes on along the minus strand of NC_064641.1, from coordinate 497,700,397 downwards.
AGCTAGCCATAAGCCACTGTACTAAAGCACACAATCGGTTTTAAAGTAAGAAAGATAATGAACATTATAAAGTACTACTTAATACGGGATTAGTACTGATAAATTGGACGTGAGATGGCTTTCATACTTTACTATTGACAGACGGTAGTGCTGAAGTAGTTACTAATTTGTCATTTCATCTCACATGAACGCTATTTTTTTGATTGAAATCTTGTAAGTCTTTGGATTAAACAGAATATGAGTGAAGTACGGGGACGCTGATACACTTATTAGTTTTGTAAGTAGCTGCTAGTTATAACATTAATTACACAAAACTCTATAGAATGATTATTGAACTTCGTAAACACTTTCACTGCACGATTTGCTAAACTGCTGGCACGACATAGAGAGGGAAGGAGAGGGAGGGCAGAAATATTCTGTACATTGCTTGCGTTTAGGTTTAACATTTCAATCAATACCAGTAATAATATACACATAAAAACTAATATATTAATAAAAACGCCGTTACAAACCTGAAAAGTAAATCAGAACTGTGATAGCTTTTAGGCTATTATGCCTTTCATTGTATTTTTATGATCACAGCTCTATTCTATTATTTACAGTGTTGCACAAAACTTTGAATAAGAACTGCAAGTAGTCACAGCAGTGAATCCGTTTTCCTTGCACTCATTCTTCTGAAATCCTTTAATTATTCAATTTACTGACTACTTGGAGCATTATAGAAGCGTTTGATACAAAAGACTAACTAAAAACTTGAGAAATAATTGCTTCGCCGAGGTTAATAAACAGGAACATTAATGTTTCGGTAGTTCATCAGAAACGGAAATACTCCAATATTTTGTCACTAGGAAGAGGAACATACTTATTTAAGAGGTTGAGGATAAATCAGTGTTCTTGACACAGTGTTAAGAATGATGAGTTAATATTTAAATATTCAGCAATTAAATACACTGGCGGCAAACAAATAGCAACACCAAGGACGAGGTGTGCGACATAAACGAAAGTTGTGACAAAAAATAAAAACACTTACAGCCGTCCTTATGATTTTATTTTATTTTGTCGCAACCAGTTACGACGCTTCATTGCGTCATCTTCAGGTTGTTTTGATGCGGTACAGGTTGATACGATACTCATGCATAACTCATCAGTTGCCAGCATTACTGGATTCGCAGATGATGGGTCAGCACTCCAACCATCAACTGTCAACTGACTCGATAACCATTCAAATACGACAACCAAAGATATGTTTGTGCCAAAAACATATATTTGTATGTAGTATTTTAATGGTTCTCGTGTCAATTGACAGTTGATGGTTGGAGTGCTGACACATTATCTGCGAATCCAATAATGCTGGCAACTGATGAGTTATGCATGAGGATCGTATCAACCTGTCCCACATCAAAACAGCCTGAAGATGACGCAATGAAGCGTCGTAACTGGTAGCGACAAAATAAAATAAAATCATAAGGACGGCTGTAGGTGTTTTTATTTTTTGTCACGATAGTAAACGGCCGTCGTCCCAGAAACGTCCTGCTAAAAGGATGGACATACATAAACGAAAGTTGGTAGTCGTGTTTCTATATCTAAAAGATGGCATCTATTGAGATTCCGTCGCAGTCGCATTAGATTGGCGCTATGAGGTTGCAAATCAGTTTTCCTTTAAATACATGTTGTAATGGTCGTGAGCGTTAGTTAGTTTCGAGATTGGACGTGGTGAGCTGATGTTAGTCAAGAATGCCTCAAAGGCATTATCGACGTCTCACTGAGTTTGAACGTGTTCATGTAAAAAGGTTACGAGAAGGTGGACGTTCGTTTTGCGATATTGCAGAAAGAGTTGGCAGGTATGTAGCCACCGTGAATGATTGCTGCCAGCGGTAGTCACGAGATTGTACAATCACAAGACCATCGGGTTCCCGGCTTCCACGTGACATTGCCGAGAGGAAAGACCATCCTGTTTGGCATATATCTCTGGCAAATTGTACTGAACCTGTAGCAGCAATTTGAGCAGAATTTGGCACCGCAGTGACACAACGAACTGTTACAAATCCGTTACTTCAAGGACAGCTCCCAGCGTGCGTTTCACTGACCTAAACCACCGCCGTTTGCGACTTCAGTGGTCACAAGCGAGAGCTCATTGGAGGCCAGGGTGGAGCTCTGTAGTGTTTTCTGACGAAAGCTGGTTCTGCCTCGGTGCCAGTGATGGCCGTGTGTTAGGAGGACAGTTGCCTGTCACCAGCCTGTCTGCGTGCTAGACACACTGCGCCTACACCTAGAGTTTATGGTCCGGGGTGCGATTTCTTATGAGGAGCATTCTGGTGGTTATCTGACGCACACTGACCGCAAATTTGTACGTCAATCTAGTGATTCGACCTGTTGTACTGCCATTGATGAACAGCATTTCAGTGCGTTTTTTCCAAGAGAAAACGCTCGCCCACATACCGCTGTTGTAGCCCAACATGCTCTACAGAGTGCTTTGGCCTGCTCGACCACCAGATCTGTCTCCAGTCGAGCACATATGGGACGTCATAGGACTACAACTTCAGTGTCATCCAAAACCAATATTAACGACCCCTTACTGACCAACCAAGTGCAGCAGCCATGGAACTACAATCCACAAACTGACATCCGGCATCTGTACAGCACAATGCATGCACGTCTGCATGCTTGCATTCAACTTCTGGTGGTTTCAACGGTTACTAATGTAGCATCATTTCACATTTGGAATGGACTATCTCGCACTTACTTTCACCTATGATCTTACGACGTTAATCACATAAATATGTTACCCAAACAAATGTATTTCCGAAATTTCATTACACTAAATTAATTATTTTTTGGTGTTGCGACTTTTTACCGTTAGTGTATGGTTCAAATGGCTCTGAGCACTATGGGACTTAACTTCTGAGGTCATCAGTCCCCTAGAACTTAGAACTACTTAAATCTAACTAACCTAAGGACATCACACACATCCACGTCCGAGACAGGATTCGATCCTGCGATCGTAGCGGTCGCACGGTGTCAGACTGTAGCGCCTAGAACCGCTCGGCCACTCCGGACGGCCGTTAGTGCATAACAGTAAACTTCACTTGCCTTCTGCTGCGAAGGTATGAACTCGTCATACACGATCACGACTATTGATGTAATATATCAGGTAAATAATCTTCTTGGCGTCGGAAATTTACGATTCGGAGCAAATCAATAAATGCCGTGATGTAACAGCCCGTATAAATCTACATCCGAGGCGTAATTAATCCAGTATTTCTACAGTTGTTGTCTCATTAAGAACTCACGATGTTAGGTGCTTGGATGCTGACCATCGACTATCACTGTCACAAAAACCTCTTCTTCTACTTCGCGCCAAACAACCTTTTTACAATCCCGCCTAAAGCATTTCGTTGCGGAGCGACCGTCCCCCCAGGTTTTACGTTTCATACAATCTAAGTTCCCTACGCATGAAACAGTTTTACAGATAATACTGTATCACATTTATATTATGCAAAAAAAAAAAAAAAAAAAAAAAAAACAGTTTTGAAAAATTTATTGGCAAATCAACTATGTTAATATAATTTCACTAAAAGTAAGAGCAGTTATTTCCCTATGCGAAGAAGGAGAAATTGTGACATCAGCTGCAGACGGACACTGAAATATATCTAATGGCGACAAGTGAAAATTTGTGGCGGATCAGAACTCGAACTATGATTTGTCGGTCATCACGAGCGGTCGCCTTAACCATTCGGCTACCCAAGTACACTTCCCATACGTCGCACACTACATACGTACTGTCCCCTGTCCTTTCCTCACTGCTTGCAGCCTTACCTGATTTCCGCAAGTGGTCTAACGAAGAGTGCATCCGCAGTAATGTATTGTTATCTACCTGCAATGCGCATTTATTTATATGTGTCGTGTCTGTTCTTTCGTGCATGTTCGAAACAACAGATATTACTCATGTAAGTTTCACTGTTTGTTAGGGCAACATTCGTTTTACCACGGTTTCTGCATAAGTGCTGTCATTTTGACGTCACGCGTAATATCGACGACCGCAGGTACTGCAAACGACTTCTGTTAGCGGTCGGTCCGGGCCTCTCACACGACTTGATCCACACGTCATTGTTGGAATGATTTATTGTACTTTTTATTATAATTAAACGTTACAACAGTGGCTAAGTACCCCTTGCTGTATACTTTAAGCTGGTTCTTAGGATAAGGATGAAAACGTAGGCAGAAGCATCCAGACAAAAACCGCCTGGTGCAAGCAACACAGACAGCAACGGCTGACAAACATCGCATCGCTGCTGTGCACTCGCGTCCCAGCTGGAGCCGAATTCCGCTACTAGCTAGGCCGTTCTCCCCGCCACCTTCACAAACGATGTTCTCACAAAACACGAGTACTGCTTCCTGCCAACTATTCTGAGCTCATTTTATCGCAACAGGATGTTGCATTATTAGCTCCGTTACGCTGTCATACGGGTAATTACGCTTGTTTGCGAAATCACCTGTTGCACCAAATCCTCCGAATCCTGCAAATGTACTCTCTCAGTCTCGCTACGTGGATTTTCTACCAGCGGTTGTTAAATTCTCTCACTCAAATATACACTGTATTTGGTTTTGTCCCAGTACGTTAACTCGAAAATTCTTGTCTGCATGGAGGTACAAGCAAGTTTTCGGGACACGTTTTATATACTTACTTTGTCTTAAATTACAGGTCACCTCAGAATGGGACGTAGCCACCGATGAGTCTCAGGTCATATTCTGATGGTCTTAGGGTTGATGTAATTCGTTGTGTGTTGACACAGTTCATGTCTCACTTGAGACTGTTTCGTTAAGAGATTTTCTTGTACGTCTGCATCTTGTCGGTTTAACACTTTGTTTGATTGGTGGCGTGCCTTTCTCCCGATATGCGCCTAGCAACTAACTGAAACCACTATAATATTCCAGCTGTGACTGTGGGTGTACCCAATCAGGAAGAAGTGCATGTCAGTTACTAACACTAGTCCACTGCCAGTAAGCAGGTAATCTGAACTACAATCTCAGAGCATTTCAATAGCTGAAAGTACGTCGCTGTTCTCAGGTATGTTATTTGCCTGAAAACTTATTTGCACCATTAAACTGAATCAGCAGACTAATAACGTTCCTAGGTGGCAGATGTTCTTCAATTTCTAAACGTTTACCCAGTGATACTGAATGAAGACCAGAAAGTAGCAGCCTCTGGCTGCGATTTTAATGTTATATTTTTAAGAATTTCTCACTAATCTTGTTTTATTAACAAACGAAAATTCTTAGAAATCTTTGTCTCTCTGTCATTCTTCCAGAAGGGTGCATCTGTGTGCTCTAGAGTAATCACAAATACGGCGGATCGCAACCTAAATGAAATCCTGTAGAGCTGAAGTTTTAGCACCAGCAGAGAGAAGATCTCAACTGGATATTTTCTGCCTGAAGAGACAACGACACAAGATGTAACACTTCAATTAATTTCCTCCGAAGTCCAACTGCCTGTATGCAGAATGGGAATCCAGCGCCTCTAGCAACGAGGATCATGAGAATATGATAAACGAAAGTAAAATTACTGCAAAAAGCAGAATGTATTGCTAATAATCAATTTTTTACGAAGACCGACAGCTGAGGCTGAAACATAACGAAAAGTAGGGTACGCTGATGTGTTGTATCGGTCACCAGTCGTAACATGCAGTTGTGTATTCCTGTAGCTCGCCTGCTATATCCTTCATTTTAGCGTAACTGCTGCATCATTATTGACGATCTGGTGTAGATAATTATCTCTAGAACTGCCCTTCAAACTATAGTTTCCAACAAAAGACTCATGAGTAGGCACACATTTTCAACATGTCCCCAATGAAATGTATGAACGCCTGCTTGCAGCTAGGGTGTCTATTTAATTATCATTTCATTTCTAGCAAAGCTGCATGGTCACCCACGGTAACTGTTCTTTCGGGAACAGATACTACCGTCATATATATAGTTAAAAATATGGGTTCCCGGCCTTTGACCTTCTTGTGCGAACGCACACGCTATGCCCGAACTCGTACGAGACTTGGTAGATTAATCTGCCACTAGGAATGAGTATGATGGGCAAACATCTATTAGGCGCACTACGAATGTAGTGTTGTGGACATGTTGGGAATGTGGATCTCACGGGGAGCGTGCAAGGGATAAGTCCCTGCAGACGCACTATCATCTGTGCCCGCGGTGACTCAGATGGATAGAGCGTCTGCCATGTAAGCAGGAGATCCCGGGTTCGAGTCCCGGTCGGGGCACACATTTTCAACATGTCCCCAATGAAATGTATCAACGCCTGCTTGCAGCTAGGGTGTCTATTTAATTATCATTTCACAGGAGAAATCGTTTCATTTTAGGGCCATTTTATGACCATTCGACTGCAATGAATTTTATTGTTAAAACGAAGTTCTTGCTGCTACTCTTTCCTAACAACATGGGAAATATGAACGTAATTAAAAGTGTTATAAATAAAACGAGCTGCTAAATGAATTTTCCCCCTGTTATTTCGAAAGCCTTTGACTACTCCTGATCTCTCCAGCAGATTACGACGTACTGAGTTTGACGCAATAAACTCTGAAATGCTCGGCTAATCACATTGTAATATAAAGGTCGTTTTGAGAAATAGCAACCATAAGTAATTTCAAGGTTTTCTTTCAATATGGCAAGAATAATTTCCTCCATCATTCCCTAGTAGAGTGCTTTCACTGATGCGCCTCGTAATGACGAAATCTGAAGCTATAAATTATCTCCTTGTTGTTGCAAGCACTCATATACGAAAAGTATCTGTTATAGAATTAATTTTCGCTCTGCAGCGGAGTGCGTGCTGGTTTGAAACGTCCAACGAACTAAAACTGTGTGCGGCACCGAGACTCAAATCCGTAACCTTCACCTTTCACACTTTTACAGGCAATCGTTCTATCGACTGATCTATCCAGCCTCGACTCGCGATTAGCGCCCTGCCAGGTTTACTTCAACCAGTTTCGACATATATGTTGCTAACACAATTAACAATGAATGGGATCAATCAAATGCACTGGAATCTAGTTTTCGTCAGGAGAAACCGAGATCTCATCTTATCACTTTAATATCGTTTCTCTTCAGGGATCTATTAGTTGCCGCGCGGAGTGGCCGCGTGGTTAGAGACGCCATGTCACGGATTACGAGACCCCTCCCGCCAGAGGTTCGAGTCCTCCCTCGGGAATGGCTGTGTGTGTTGTTCTTAGCATAAGTTAGCTTAAGTAGTGTGTATGTATTGGGACCGATGACCTCAGCAGTTTGGTCCCTTAGGAATTCACACAGATTTCAACATGAATAAGTTATCCTTTTGCAGGTAACCTAAATTCGGTGGCATATTTTACTCTTTATACACGGGAAATCGGGTTTACTGAGGCATTTCTTTTTCCTCGAACTAGCAAAAGTGTGCCAAGAACCAGTGGTAAGGCAAAGACTTCGGACGTTAAAAGGGTGAGAGTAATCTTCCAGAGGAAGGACCCTCAACTGCTATTACATAGAGGGCTCTTACGGTGGGTAATTTGTCCGTGAAAGTCCTGTGACAGCGGTGGCACAAGGACAGCTGCGCTAGGAAGCTGAAAACGCCCACAATGCAGTGTGAGGTTTGCGTAATGTGACGACCGTGACAGGATTCCCCAGTGACACTGCGAGATGACAAGCGGTGACGTTCCGCTTGCCACACCGAAGTTCACACACGTTTGTAGGCCGCGGCGACTGAAATGCCTTAATGTCTTCCGGTCGGCCCTGCAAGGTGCCCCAAGCAGAGGCCCCCCAGAGGAAACTCTGGAAACCTGTCAGCGGCCAGGCCGCTCCCCGCTGGACTGACGGCACGCTGCTGATCGATCTGCCATCGACGCCCCGCTCGTGAAATCGCCGTTTCCTCCCAGAGGCCGCATGCCCGGCCTCGTTAATGTTAATTAATATTCCGTGTAAAAAGCTTTATGGGCGCTAATGACTGGTTTGGAGGGAGAATTACGAGTACCGGGCGGCTGTGCTGCACTGGCCAGCGACGGAGAAAGTCGGGCGATGTGTCGAATACGGGCCGGCACGCATGGGGCGGTCTCGTTGTGGGCACGGTGCTGCCTGTGTTCAGTGCCCGGTTTGAAGGACACTTGGAGGGCCGAGCTAGTTTAAACAGTATGCTTCAAAGACTGTCTACCAATTACTGTTCTCATATGAAGGACGCTTCAGAAAGATTCATTCTCTTCCAGAGACAATAACTTCTACATGAACCAAAGACAGACACTGCGATTGGATTTTTACTTGCATGCAGAAATAGAATCATTTTGTTTTCAAAATAACCATCCTATAATGCAAAGCCACGTCGTTTACCTGCATGCACTTACGACCTTATGGTATCTTTGTCAGGAAACAGCGCAAAACTCGCTGATATTTGGACTAGACTTCGATTTTTGAATGTGGTTGCTATGGTCCCTATATTGTTACGGTGTGGCAGCTCGCTTTTCCACTTAAATGAAATGTTTCCACACTACTGAATAATAAACGTGAAGGGTTAGTTAGTTAATTACTTACGTTTTCCATAGACCATTTGAACGACTCTTTCATCAAAATGACGTGCAACGTGTCAGTTTACAGGATATGTCTAATGATTAATCTTGACATTAATGTAGACATTATTTTTTTGTCCTACACATGCATCTACACTTGAAAACAATTTTTTCATATGCCGTCCATTTTTAAATAGTAATTCGTGCGTGAAATAGCAGGAGTTGTCCAGGAGATACGATTTTAGGTTAGATTTAAAACTTGCTTTGCTACCTGTCAGATATTTTATGTTATCCGGAAAATAATCAAAAATTTTTGTTGCTGCATATTGAACTCCTTTCTGAACTACAGAAAACTTTAATAATCGGTAGTATAGATCGTTTTTTTTCCCTTGTTTTGAAGGTGTGTAAATTACTATTCTTCTCAAATTACGATAGATCATTAGCGCCTAAATGTATTGTGAAGGTGCACTTAAAATACCTAACTCCTTCAAGAGATACCTACTTTACATGACGATCAAAGGTGAACACCACATACTATCATTATTGGTCGATTTTGTGCAATATGTACTTTCTTCCTACATGATGATTTAGCCATGAAAATTACTCTAGAAGTCATAATTAAGTGGAAATGTGCTAAATATGTCAGGAGGTTGATTCATTTGTTTTCAAGACCGGCAGTTACACGAAGAGGAAAACTAGGTGGGGTACTGACAACTCAATTAATCGCTAGTATAGATCGTCTTTTTTTTTCCTTGTGTTGTAGGTGTGTAAATTACTATACTTCTCAAATTATGATAGATCATTAGCGACTAAATGTATTGTGAAGGTGCACTTAAAATACCTAACTCCTTCAAGAGATACCTACTTTACATGACGATCAAAGGTGAACACCACATACTATCATTATTGGCCGATTTTGTGTAATATGTACTTTCTTCCTACATGATGATTTAGCCATGAAAATTACTCTAGAAGTCATAATTAAGTGGAAATGTGCTAAATATGTCAGGAGGTTGATTCGTTTGTTTTCAAGACCGGCAGTTACACGAAGAGGAAAAGTAGGTGGACCTAATTGTTTAAGAAGATCAGTAATATGCTTCTCGCAGTTCAAGTATTCACCAGTGTGTACTTACAAAAATTTGGACTGACTCTTGTTCACGTACAACGGACGATCAAGAAGCTTCCGTTCTAAAGCCGTACAATGTAGAATTGGCACGCAATTCAGGCAAGATCGCCGTGAACATTGAGGCAACCATCTCACCAACGCACCAGCTTGAAGGTACCCCTTTTGGTAAAACACTGTGTCCTGTTGTGTGAAGAAGTCCGTAGCTGCCTGCAGCACATCCTCGTCCGACAGGAATCGTCGATCCTCTAAGCCCTTTCTAGTGGGACCGAAGGCGGGATAACCGAGGAGGGAGGGATCAGGACTACAAGCCGGGTGCTCGAAAGTCTCCCACTAGAGTTGGCGTAACTTCTACTGGCCTCCCACATCGACTAGTGTCTTGTGTCGAATCGCTATGAGCACGGAACTTGGTGCACCATTCCAAAACGGCATTTTACAACAAACATGCTGCTCAATACACATTCCTCACTCTTAGATGAATGTCTGTGTGGCATCGATAGCTACGATGGCACGGCGCAGATGCAAGTTCTTAGGTTGGCACTACGACACCGACACCGACGACAGCGCCCTCTAGCCGGCGCTGTGGACATCTACGAGCTCCGCTCCAGGTTCAGCACATTTGATTCCGAGGAGACGACCTAGCAACATTGTTTCTATTTTATACGGGTCCATTACTGACTTTGCTACTTCAATGATAGTTTGTCCTACTACTAGTGGCTATTAACGTTGATGCCTACCCAGTTTCGCAACTACTGGCTCTTCCGTGCAAAGTTACGTATGTCATTGACTAATATTCTCTATTAAATGTACTTTAACGTAAAAAGTTGTAGCGAGGGTTCTACCCCTCCCGCTCCTCCTAGCTTCCTACATTCGGCCTACCTTCAGTTCACAGGAGTACACACACGCACAAAAGTCTGCCTGTGTGTGTCCTTTGGCAGGAAAAAAAAAAAAAAAAAAAAAAAAAAAAAAAAAAAAAAAAAAAAAAAAAAAAAAAAAAGACAGCACGTTTCCGCTGCTTGGAGGCATCTGGTAATAGCGTCGCCACAGTTTATTTTCCCGCATTTACCGCAGGCACGTCGGAAAGACACGAATGTGCCTACATGTCGGTGCTTATATACCCGCGTCGTAGCCGCACAACGTTGCACATGCGCTGCAACATCAATTTTTATATTACATCTCCACTCAAATGAATCCTTCGTCATTTAAGCACAAACGTTGGCCTCCGCAAAACACGTCAGGTAGACACTTGAGGAACAGCAAACTCTCGGCTGGCACGAAGAGTAGGCTTGTGTGGACTATGAGCAAAATTCTCTTCGCGCACTCTACGTCTTGGGTGAGCACACAGGGGCGACCAGTAGATTTCATCTTACATATACACTACTAGTCATGCAGATGATTAACGGGTGTTCATTCGACAAATATATTAAACTAGAACTGACAAGTGATTACATTTTCACACAATTTGGGTGCATAGATCCTGAGAAATCAATGCCCAGAACAACCTCCTCTGGCCGTAATAACAGCCTTGATACCCCTGGGCATTGAGTCAAACAGAGCTTGGATGACGTGTACAGGTACGGCTGTCCTTGCAGCTTCAACACGATACCTCAGTTCATTAAGAGTAGTGACTAGCATATTATGACGAGTCAGTTGCTCGGCCACCATTGATCAGACGTTTTCAATTGGTGACAGATCTGGAGAACGTGCTGGCCAGGGCAGCAGTCGAACATTTTCTGTATTCAGAAAGGCCCGTACAGGACCTGCAACATGCGGTCGTTCATTATCCTGCTGAAATGTAGGGTTTCGCAGGGATCGAATGAAGGGTAGAGCCACGGGTCTTAACACATCTGGAATGTAACGTCCACTGTTCAAAGTGCCATCAATGCGAACAAGAGGTGACCGAGACGTGTAACCAATGGCACCCCATACCATCACGCTGGGTGATACGCCAGTATGGCGAAGACGAATACACGCTTCCAACGTGCGTTCACCGCGATGATGCCAAACACGGATGCGACCATCATGATGCTGTAAACAGAACCCGGATTCATCCGAAAACATGACGTTTTGCCATTCGTGCACCCAGGTTCATCGTCGAGTACACCATCGCAGGCGCTCCTGTCTGTGATGCAGCGTCAAGGGTAACCGCAGCAATGATCTCCGAGCTGATAGTCCATGCTGCTGCAATCGTCGTCCAACTGTTCGTGCAGATGGTTGTAGTCTTGCAAACGTTCCAATCTGTTGACTCAGGGATCGAGACGTGGCTGCACGATCCGTTACAGCCATGCGGATAAGATGCCTGTCATCTCGACTGCTAGTAATACGTGGCCGTTGGGATCCAGCACGGCCTTCCGTATTACCCTCCTGAACCCACCGATTCCATATTCTGCTAACAGTCATTGGATCTCGACCAACGCGAGCAGCAATGTCGCGATATGATAAACCGCAATCGCGATGGGCTACAATCCGACCTTTATCAAAGTCGGAAACGTGATGGTACGCATCTCTCCTCCTTACACGAGGCATCACAACAACGTTTCACCAGGCAACGCCGGTCAACTGCTGTTTGTGTATGAGAAATCGGTTGGAAACTTTCCTCATGTCAGCATGTTGTAGGTGTCGCCACCGGCGCCAACCTTTTGTGAATTCTCTGAAAAGCTAATCATTTGCATATCACAGCATCTTTTTCCTGTAGGTTAAATTTCGAAACTGTAGCACGTCATCTTCGTGGTGTAGCAATTTTAATGGCCAGTACTGTACAACCACACTTGAAACTGCAAGTGTTGTCGTCGAAAGTTTTGAACTACAGGAGTTGCAGGGCCGTACTCTCGAAGAAAATGACGCCTCACTGTTGAAACCGATATGCACCTGTTAAAAAGTAGAGCTCGAAAGGCTTTTTGTTGCTGTGTTTCCGACATCTCGACACGATTCGCATTGGGCAAGGGACGAGCGACGGAGCTATCAACACCATGTAGACTCTTACCGGCAACTACATGAACCGACTGCTTACAAGTGGTACTGAGATAAACGTTTAGTTTCAATACACAAGTGAAAATGCATCCTAAGTTTTTAACTTCATATATGTTGAACAAACGAGGGCTATTCGTTTATTAAGATCCTACTGTTCTCGAAATGGAGATCACAGTGAAAATCCGACGACGCTTTACACAGATGCGTTGGGAAATGTCTCAATATGCCCATCGATCCCGGCTCGTCGTTCTTTTCGGTTCTCGAGGCACGGTCTGCACATAAAGATGCTTACGAAATAGTGTCTCCTACCAAGTCAAAGTTACTGCTGAGAGATTTCGCCTGACTTGCCTAGAGACCGCATAACGAAACTGTCATGCATTTCCTTCTTCATAACACTTCTCGGACGGACACTGCAGGGGCAATGAAGACTCCGCTGAAGAGTTTTCGGTTCGAAGTGCTTGAGCACCTTACAGCGCGGACTTGGCTCCGTCTGAATTTCATCTCTGCTCAGATGAACCATTGGCTATGAGTGTAGCATTTTGGCACGGACCAGGAGCTGCAGATCAGCGGTAAATGCAGGCGGCTGCCTCCTATGACGAGACAGTTGGAAAGTTGATACAACACTACGATAAATGTCTAAGTCGGAGCTGCAACTACGTGGAGATATAAATGAAAGGCAAAAGGTGTTTCAAATAAAACTTTTTCGCTGTGGTTTCCACTTCATGACCGATAGAGCTGACCTTAAGAAACTCGTTTACACTTCTGAACTCGGATTAATCTTTTTGACCACAGAGAGGCAACCCTTAGAAACCTCTTGTAGTAATTCACGATCAGCCAAAGGTCTGCCAAACTGAAATAAAGTTAAGCTGCACTTTTACAGACATTTTTGTCAGGCAGTGAAGCTTCTGCAACAAGTGAGGAGTTTAATGTATAGGGTATTCAAAATACATGTTTACAGCTTTTCGAGACTGATAGAAGCTATACGAAGGCAGATGCCATTTATGCTGTGACTGCGTCGACTTGTAGTTTCAACATGTGTAAACCAGCATTCGAAACGTCGCACTGCGATTTGCACATTATATCAGAATATTACTATATTGTCTATTGGAAAGAAACGAAAAGTCCGAGTCTTTTCAGAACGGAGCAAAGCGTAGATTCTTACCTCTGCGGCCAATACTGAAGTATTGTAAATAAACTTGTTTGACATTTTTTGAAATTGGAAATTTGTGGTAAGGTCTTATGGGACCTAAGCTTATACACTACTTAATCTAACTTAAAATAACTTACGCTAAGGACGATACACACACACCCATGCCTGAGGGAGAACTGGAACCTCCTTTGGGGGGAGCCATGCGGACCGTGACTTTTCTTTTTTGAGATACACCATCCCTACTGATAGGGATTTTGAGGGAACATTACTGGCTATAACGAGAAAGCATTAACTTCGCACAGTAAAATATATACGAGACAAGAAATATGTCTACAAACAAAAAGAAAGAAATTGTAACTAAGTAACTGCAAATGGTTCGAGGTATAATAAACAGGAAATTTTATATACGACAAAAATGTCAGATGCACCCTATTCATGTTAAAAAATCTGCGGACGGTGGATCGCTGAGGGACGCACTGAGGTGCGAAATTAAATTGCAATTCCCCGTGCAGCGATGCCAGGGGTTTATCGCTGCACGGGGAATTGCAAATAGGAAATTACTGTAGTCTCATCAGTGCTGGACCAATGCAAATTTTGTTCTTTTCGTTAGTATTCCTACATAAAGCCACAGTATGTTTCCAGAATGTATCTTTCACTCTGTAGAGGAGTACGCAGGAGAACTTCCGCGAAGGTACAAGAGAGGTCCTGGCGGAAGAAAAAATGAGAGACGAGTGTCAGTTGCGCTTGGATAGCTCAGGTGGGATGAACATTTGCCATGAAACATATAGTATCAGGCTCGAGTCCCTTGCCGTCACGTTGTTTTTTAATCGGCCAAAACGTTTTCGTGCTGGTATATGTAAGGCGTTGTGTACAGTACTCTCCTACGTACTAAGAGAGTTGATTGCAGGCGTAATTGAGAGTGGATGGATGACTGGGTGTTGTGTGATGTCCTTAGGTTAGTTAGGTTTAAGTCGTTCTACGTTCTAGGGGACTGATGACCATAGATGTTAAGTCTCATAGTGCTCAGAGCCATTTGAACCATTTTTTTTTCTTGAAACTGGATGGATCACCCGTAACTCACTAGGCTGGTAGACAGTCTTCAATAAACAGATGCTGTTTGTGCTTTGACTGACTCAACTGCAGTTTTAACAAAATGTCTAGCATTCCGAACGAGACACCGCCATTCGTATGTTATATCAGAACATCACTGACTAGGCTGTTGGTGAGAGTCTGTTTATGAGTATTCTAGTGTAGCTAACCTCTAAAGCCAATCTCGAAATGTTGTAAGTAAACATCTTAAACATTCGTTGAAATATTGTACCCTAGCTTACACCGATTCCGAGAACACTTTATTCACTATAACGAGAAGGGATTCACTTTGTACAATGGAAACCATCCAAGCAACAGCAAGTGGTTCGAGATTTGAGAAGCAGGAAATTTAAGCCAATGACAAAATAATTTGTTAATGAAACTAATTATTTTATTGTGAGAGAAGCAGAGACAAACAGAATTTCTCTGTTACTTTGGCCGTGATTATTCTTGCAGAAACATGAAAGTAATGCTTGCCATTTCAGATACACAAAATCACGTGTAGTTCGTTACATATTCTGCAGAATATCTGCGCGATTTCGACCGACATGGGTAGGTATGAATCAGTTTATAGGCTACTTGCACATGATTTGTTTGTGAGTGTGGCTGCGTGATGACCATTTACAGATTTCCTAATACAACAGTGTCTAAATTTAATAAGAATTAACACAATAATTTCTAATACTACTCATATAACTAGTGATACACTTCAGTTATTTTTTACTTTTACGTTTTTTTGTCACACTTACTTACAGTTTTGAATTAAAAATTCGTCTGTGTAATGGAAAGGATTGGCAGAAGAAATGAACTTATTCTAGATAACGGATTTTTTTTTATTACCCCTCAGACATTGCAGGTTTCTGGGAAAATGATCAAATTAATATTTTCAGACAGAATATTCCCTACAACAAAGTGAATTACCGTTTTGTAGAGCTCGTGTCCTTTAAAAATCTGGTGCCAGACTAATATGTTTCATAACTGAACGAACCAATCTTAGTGAGATCTGTTGTCTTTCTAATAAAACACTACTTTCTTATGAGGTATTTTCTATGATATTTTTTCTCTCATGCTATTGTAATATCTGAAGGATTACTCCGTCAGTAAGATGCACGCTAATAACGAGAAATAAATCGCTGAAAGTACACAATGAAAAATGCTTTGGCCCAAGTACATACATTGTGAGTTGCGTGGTTACCCCAATAATAAATAGTTCTCAACTATGCTCCTGGGAAACGTTAAGACGTTACGAAAGCCAACTGTCCCAAGGGCCACTGGGAGTTAAACTATCACTCATAGGTAAAATCGCAATCCTCGAGGTGTATGAATTCTTAAATTACGAATCGGCGTATGATTCTTCATTATTTCTCTTTCCCATGTCCTTGACATTAATGCTACGAAGTTTGGTAATCGTACGGTAATTAGTTTCCATGTTATAACGTGTTAAATAGGGATAGTTTAATTATAACTGCCCTGTATATCTACGTTCATCTATAGCTCCGCTGGCCGGAGTGGCCGAGCGGTTCTAGGCACTACAGTCTGGAACCCCGCGACCGCTACGGTCGCAGGTTCGAATCCTGCCTCGGGCATGGATGTGTGTGATGTCCTTAGGTTAGTTAGATTTAAGTAGTTCTAAGTTCTAGGGGACTGATGACCTCAGAAGCTAAGTCCCATAGTGCTCAGAGCCATTTGAACCCTCTATAGCTCCATGATTCCTTCGCAAAAAAGAAAACCAAGACTTGCCATCATCTAACCCCGAAAATGTTGCAAATATGAGTACATGACGCCCTCGTTCACTTTCAGGACCTACCGACTGTGATTCTGATTGGTGCGCTACATAATGTCTCCTTCAGCATTTAGGAGCAGTCGTTTTATTCTTCAATGCGTTTACAGCCATCTCTCAGGTAATGTATCATCCCAAGTGGCCAACTGTGTTCCGTGAACGTGGTTCTGCGCCGCTACCACCATGGTGACCGCACCAAGCCAAGGCCCATCACGTGCCTTTGGGACGGCTCTTGTGCTTTCACTGTCTTAACAGTCATGCCATAAGGGTCTTCTGATCCACAGTTTGTAGTTGACTGTAATGGAAAGCTTGTCTGTGGGAAACACCTTAGAGAAAAATTAGGTACCCCAGGTAATATGACACTAGTATCGTGCAACGTTATCTCCGACCTTTATAATGATCTCAGCTCGGTAAGGAAGAGACTCTACAAGTTTCTTCATGATCACTATAGCTTGCTGAAGCCACTCATTGAAGATCAAACCCCGCAGAGTTGCCGAAGTGCGGGATGTTGATTATACTTTCGCCTCGCATTTCCAAAGACTTCCAGATATACACTCCTGGAAATGGAAAAAAGAACACATTGACACCGGTGTGTCAGACCCACCATACTTGCTCCGGACACTGCGAGAGGGCTGTACAAGCAATGATCACACGCACGGCACAGCGGACACACCAGGAACCGCGGTGTTGGCCGTCGAATGGCGCTAGCTGCGCAGCATTTGTGCACCGCCGCCGTCAGTGTCAGCCAGTTTGCCGTGGCCTACGGAGCTCCATCGCAGTCTTTAACACTGGTAGCATGCCGCGACAGCGTGGACGTGAACCGTATGTGCAGTTGACGGACTTTGAGCGAGGGCGTATAGTGGGCATGCGGGAGGCCGGGTGGACGTACCGCCGAATTGCTCAACACGTGGGGCGCGAGGTCTCCACAGTACATCGATGTTGTCGCCAGTGGTCGGCGGAAGGTGCACGTGCCCGTCGACCTGGGACCGGACCGCAGCGACGCACGGATGCACGCCAAGACCGTAGGATCCTACGCAGTGCCGTAGGGGACCGCACCGCCACTTCCCAGCAAATTAGGGACACTGTTGCTCCTGGGGTATCGGCGAGGACCATTCGCAACCGTCTCCATGAAGCTGGGCTACGGTCCCGCACACCATTAGGCCGTCTTCCCCTCACGCCCCAACATCGTGCAGCCCGCCTCCAGTGGTGTCGCGACAGGCGTGAATGGAGGGACGAATGGAGACGTGTCGTCTTCAGCGATGAGAGTCGCTTCTGCCTTGGTGCCAATGATGGTCGTATGCGTGTTTGGCGCCGTGCAGGTGAGCGCCACAATCAGGACTGCATACAACCGAGGCACACAGGGCCAACACCCGGCATCATGGTGTGGGGAGCGATCTTCTACACTGGCCGTACACCACTGGTGATCGTCGAGGGGACACTGAATAGTGCACGGTACATCCAAACCGTCATCGAACCCATCGTTCTACCATTCCTAGACCGGCAAGGGAACTTGCTGTTCCAACAGGACAATGCACGTCCGCATGTATCCCGTGCCACCCAACGTGCTCTAGAAGGTGTAAGTCAACTACCCTGGCCAGCAAGATCTCCGGATCTGTCCCCCATTGAGCATGTTTGGGACTGGATGAAGCGTCGTCTCACGCGGTCTGCACGTCCAGCACGAACGCTGGTCCAACTGAGGCGCCAGGTGGAAATGGCATGGCAAGTCGTTCCACAGGACTACATCCAGCATCTCTACGATCGTCTCCATGGGAGAATAGCAGCCTGCATTGCTGCGAAAGGTGGATATACACTGTACTAGTGCCGACATTGTGCATGCTCTGTTGCCTGTGTCTATGTGCCTGTGGTTCTGTCAGTGTGATCATGTGATGTATCTGACCCCAGGAATGTGTCAATAAAGTTTCCCCTTCCTGGGACAATGAATTCACGGTGTTCTTATTTCAATTTCCAGGAGTGTATATTAACGTCGGGTAATTTAGCGGACGAGACGAGGTGTGACTGGCTGTCCAACTGTTCGTCAAACATGAACACAGCTATTGATTTTAGAAGACGGGAGGGTCAATGGCATAATTAATGTGAAGATGTAGATGAAATGGCAACACTTCGTCACTGAGAATGTTTGAACAAACGGCCCTTTTCAAGTTCATGGTGACCGGAATGAGTCATGGTGTGCGAAACACCTTCCAAACATCACGGAATCGCCTCTAGCCGGGGCATTGGCAACGTATGACACCCGTCTCCACGTCGCTGTTGGTTCTGGTCTTCTTACGACGACTACTCTTACACCGTGTTACATGACTGCGATTGCTACACTACTCCTCTAAAACACGTTGTGCAGTCCGCGTAGATACAACAAAAATTAGGCAACTTCATTCACGCTGTAGTCCTGAGCACGTCCAAAAAGGATAACTCCTATCAGTCCATTTCCACGATGAAACTCATACTGTGGCGCTGGCACATTCACACCGCTTTGCTGCCTTAGTTGTTTCACTGGTGGAGGGTCACGTGACCTCCTGGTACTAGTTACACAACAATAACAGTGTTCCATAGCGAGCAGCGTGTTCCTTTGAGGCGAGACTCGACCCAAAAATTTAACTTTTCTTCTACTATGTGATTCCAACCAAATTTTAAAGTCGTGTCTATCATGTGAAGATGTAGCAATATCAAATTTTTGGAGTCCAGAACTTCAATTTTCAGTTTTAATATTATTTTTGATGGCATTTTCGAAAAAAAACTTTTGGTACTCAGACTTCGATTTTCAAACGCCAGTCTTTTTAGGTACTTTCCCAATACATCGTTCAACAGTTTTATGCATTAATTATATGAGAAGAGTGTTAGTTTACTTTCAGCATTTTTTTTCAGGCTTCAAACTTAAATTTTCTTTAATTATCGGTATATAAACGTGATGATAAAATACACAAACTACAATTTCTGTAATATTAATACGTTGATGTATGCAAATATATCAAGATTACTTCCTGCAAAAGTTTCATTGCGACTGGTTAATATTTAAAATAAAAAAGTTGGCGTTGAACTTAGATAAATACACGTATAAGAAAATGCATTTTAAAATTTAAAAAAAAATGAATGCCAGTGCAAGATACGTACCCATGAAATTTCACAAGCACAATGCGTTTTCCTTCCTGCTTTCTATAATTTCAATATCAACTTTGTTTTTGTCTCGAAGATTTCCTCCTCCAGTCAGCATCTTGTGAAGTGCTTCATCCATCGTAGATCTCTAGATAACCAGACCTTCTTCTGGGAAGGTGATCCAGGAGTGCTGGGATTCCAGCTCTCTTCAGTTTTGCAACGTCTCATGCTGAACTACGAAGAAGATTCTACCAGACCAAAAAATACCTTATTTTTAGACACAAAAATTACCTTGGGACACTTGGACCAAATGGCATTATGCAAACTTTCATTTGAATTTTGCGTCTTGCCATCAGTGCATCTTGCTACTAGTGCGTTAGATGCAACTCTGTGACAGCATGCGCTATCTTGACCACAACAACCGTACCAAGTAGAGTGTGAATATTATCTCTGTCAGGTCCTGGTACTTCACCTAATGCAATAATACCACAATTCACCTAACTGGTTCAAATGGCTCTGAGCACTATGGGACTTAACTGCTGTCGTCATCAGTCCCCTAGAACTTAGGACTACTTAAACCTAACTAACCTAAGGACATCACACACATCCATGCCCGAGGCAGGATTCGAACCTGCGACCGTAGCGGTCGCGCGGTTCCAAACTGTAGCGTCTAGAACCGCTCGGCCACTCCGGCCGGCTCACCTAACTGGGTTTCTTCTTCAGTGATCATGCAGTGATGCAGTGTAGCATACACTGCTGACGTCACACTATTTACATCTGGGACGTAACTGACAACTGCTGCTTTTTAACGTTTAGCCAAGTTTTTAATTTTAGATTGAGCCAATATTGGAACGCAAAATGTCATCTCAATGGTGTGAAGATACCTCCGTTTGATGGCGATAGAAGTCGAAAAATTGCTTAATGTGCCAACGGTCTTGCCGCAGTGGTAACACCGGTTCCCACCAGGTCACCGAAGATAGGTGCTATCGGGCTTGGCTAGCACATGCTTGCGTGACCGTCTGGGTATGCCGAGCGCTGTTGGCAGGCGGGGTGCACCCAGCGTTTGTGCGACAAATAGAGGAGCTACATCACTGGGAAATAGCGGCTCCCGTGTCGTAAACTGACAACGGCCGGGAGAGCGGTGTGCTAACCACATGCCCATCATATCCACATCCCCTGACTCCTAAGAGATGAGGATGACATGGCGGTCGGTCGGTACCAATGGACCTTCCGAGTTCAGTTTAGTTTCAGCTGTCAGTGTGCCATGCCGCTTCACACAGTCCATATTAATATATTATTATCTTGTAATTCAAATGCAGCCAGATCGTTTTGGGGTCTAAGAGTGAACATTCCAAGTTGTGAAACAGCCATTAAAATATCCTTGAAAAAAAAAATTAGTTTTATGGTACAGTCTCACCTTAAGGAGGTGACTCATATTTTGTAAAGCGAGTTTATTTTGACATATTAGTGAGTGGATAGCTTTGAGTAAAGGCGCGAGTTTGCTTGTAAGCGGCGACCCCTGAGCACCTGTGCACGGCCGGGCTCGCGGCGAGTGCCGCTCTGTTTGTTTGCGTGGGCAGGAGGGCAGCAGGGGGCCGCGTGCAGCACGTGCCACACAGGGCAGCTGCCGCCGCTGCTGCCACCTGCCGGCCGCCCAGGAAAGCCCGCCTCCGATTTTCTGGATGTGACACCGGAAGTGACCCACAAACTGGACGCCGGAAGCGGACGTCGCTTTTTTTCCCCCCTACTCGTCTCTTTTCGTGCTCGCCACGATCGGGCTACCATCAAGGTCTTTACTAATAAGCGACTCGGGAAAGTAGCGCAGCAAGTGTTCTGATGACGAAGAGAAAAGTTCGATATAGCTTGGGATGTATGTGTTGCGTACCCCTGCGATGAGAGTAGGGAAAGGACAATGAACAAGTTAATCACAGTACCAACAGTTAATCGCTACTGTAATTCCACTTGAATTTCTCATTTCAAACTATTCAATCCTCTCGTGTGTTTATCCGTTACCTAGAGTTCTCTTTGGCCGCGCGGAGTGGTGTCCTCTTGGGTAAAATATTCCCGAGGTAAAACACTCCCCCATTCGCATCTTAAGGCGGGGATTACTCACGAGGATGTCGTCATCAGGAGAAACAAAATTGCCCTTCTACGTAGTCTGGAATGTTAGAACCATTAATAGGACAAGTAGTTAAGAAAATTGAAAAATGTAAATGGATAGGTTGAAGTTAGATTTAGTCGGGATTGCGAACTTCGGTGGCAGGAGGAACAGAACATCTTGTCAGGTGACTACAGGGTTATACTTATATGTAAAATCAAGTAAGGGTAATGCAGGAATGGGTTTAATAATGAACAATAAGATAGAAATGCGGGTAAGCTACTACGAATAGCACGGTGAACGCATTATCGTAGCCGAGATAGACACAAACTCCACGCCTGCCGAAGTTGTACAAGTTTATATGATAGCTAACTCCGCAGATGACGAAGAAATTGAAGATATGTATGATGAGATTATTCAGGTAGTTAAAGGAAACGAGAATTTAATTGTGAAGGGGGACTGGAAATCGGCAGCAGGAAAAGGAAAAGAAGGAAAAATAGTGGGTGAATACAGACTGGAAATAAGGATTGAAAGAGGAAGCCTTCTGGTAGAATTTTGCGCAGATCATAATTTAATCATCACTAACACTTTGTTTGAGAATCATAAGAGAAGGTTGTATATGTAGAGACACATGGAAACCATGGTATGTTTCAGACTGATTATACACTACTGGCCATTAAAATTGCTACACCACGAAGATGACGTGCTACAGATTCAAAATTTAACCGACAGGAAGAAGATGCTGTGATATGCAAATGATTAGTTTTTCAGAGCATAAACACAAGTTTGGCGCCGGTGGTGACACCTACAACGTGCTGACATGAGGAAAGTTTCCAACCGATTTCTCATACACAAACAGCAGTTGACCGGCGTTGCCTGGTGAAACGTTGTTGTGATGCCTCGTTTAAGGAGGAGAAATGCGTACCATCACGTTTCCGACTTTGATAAAGGTCGGATTGTAGCCTATCGCGATTGCGGTTTATCGTATCGCGACATTCTTGCTCGCCTTGGTCGAGATCCAATGACTGTTAGCAGAATATGGATTCGGTGGGTTCAGGAGGGTAATACGGAAGGCCGTGCTGGATCCCAACGGCCACGTATCACTAGCAGTCGAGACGACAGGCATCTTATCCGTATGGCTGTAACGGATCGTCCAGCCACGTCTCAATCCCTGAGTCAACAGATGGGGACGTTTGCAAGACTACAACCATCTACACGAACAGTTGGACGACGTTTGCAGCAGCATGGACTATCAGCTCGGAGACCTTGGCTGCGGTTACCCTTGACGCTCCATCAGAGACAGGAGCGCCTGCGATGGTGAACTCAACGACGAACCTGGGTGCACGAATGGCAAAACGTCTTTTTTTCGGATGAATCCAGGTTCTGTTTACAGCATCATGATGGTCGCATCCGTGTTTGGCGACATCGCGATGAACGCACATTGGAAGCGTGTATTCGTCATCGCCATACTGGCGTATCACCCGGCGTGATGGTATGGGGTGCCATTGGTTACACGTCTCGGTCACCCCTTGTTCGCATTGATGGCACTTTGAACAGTGGACGTTACATTTCAGATGTGTCATGACCCGTGGCTGTACCGTTCATTTTATCCCTGCGAAACCCTACATTTCAGCAGGACAATGCACGACCGCATGTTGCAGGTCCTATACGGGCCTTTCTGGATACAGAAAATGTTCGACTGCTGCCCTGGCCAGCACGTTCTCCAGATCTCTCACCAAGTGAAAACGTCTGATCAATGGTGGCCGAGCAACTGACTCGTCATAATACGCCAGTCACTACTCTTAATGAACTGTGGTATCGTGTTGAAGCTGCATGGACAGCTGTACATGTACACGCCATCGAAGATCTGTTTAACTCAATGCCCAGGGGTATCAAGGCCGTTATTACGACCAGAGGTGGTTGTTCCGGGTACTGATATCTCAGGATCTATGCACCCAAATTGCGTGAAAATGTTTTCACGCAATTTGGGTGCATAGATAGAACTCTAAGTAAAAATTGCAGTAATATCCCCTCCCAAATCATTCCTTGTAATCTTTAAAGAGCCCATCAAGCAAATCTAGTGGAAGAAGTACATTTTTCTGACTTTTTGTCTTCTCCTTATTGAGGAAATGAACTTCCATAGTTGTTATTGGTTCAAAATGGTTCAAATGGCTCTGAGCACTATGGGACTTAACATCTTAGGTCATCAGTCCCCTAGAACTCAGAACTACTTAAACCTAACTAACCTAAGGACATCACACACATCCATGCCCGAGGCAGGATTCGAACCTGCGACCGTAGCAGTCCCGTGGTTCCGGACTGCAGCACCTAGAACCGCGCTGCCACCACGGCCGGCAGTTGTTATTCTATTATATCCTTTCTTTCAGGAGTGCGAGTTCTGCAAGGTCCGCAGGAGAGCTTCTGTAAAGTTTGGAAGGTAGGAGACGAGGTACTGGCAGAAATAAAGCGTGAGTCGTGCTTGGGTAGTTCAGATGGTAGAGGACTTGCCTGCAAAAGGCAAAGGTCCTGAGTTCGAGTCTCGGTCTGGCACACAATTTTAATCTGCCAGGAAGTTTCAACTTCTGGGTTATTTTTCACCAATATTTACTAAAGATAAGGAACATTAATAACTTTTTAACATTTATATTTATGTTGTTAGTGTTATAGAATTTTTAATTCAGTCTCCATATTTTCCTTCACTAGGTTTCCTCGTCATATATGTTGTAAGAAAACCAAACTGGTCATCATTCCAACATTTGGTACACATTTCCTTAAAATTATGAAAACTAAAATCTCCACCAACAAACTCATGGTAAATGTGATTTAAATTTGTCTCACCTTGTCTAAAATATCCCTGAGTAATTTTTAGGTATTTTAGAATGTGTCTCAGCTAAATAAAAACAATGTATTCATTTAAATCGTTGTGTAGTAAAGTATCCTGCAACCACACATTGATTTTCATGAGTGAAATCATCAAATACTACAAGTGAATTATTTTAGCATTGACCAGTAGCATAATTTCATCACCATTCTCAATAAAAGTAGTAATTTTCAACTTATCTCCCTGCTTTTTACACATTTTGAATAAATCTTGATATTACTATTGATCTAAATTACTAGAGTAAACATTCAAGTGAGTTATTTTATTTCAATTCAAGCATTCTGGAGCTAGAATATAACTGTTAACCACTAATGCAGACATTCACAATCCGAACCACATTGAACACAATTTGGTAATAGCTTACCCTGTTTATTTCTTATTTCTTCTTTGTAATTCTTGTTTTTGGTTCAAAATCAGTTTTCATTCAATTAGTAATATTTTTTTAACATTAAATGAGTTGTCCATTTCAGCTGAGTAGTAAGTCATATGTTCTCAAAAAATGATTGACTGTACCTATATGAAAAAGTTACAGCAATGTTACACTAGTTGGTTTCTCCACAACATTCTTAACTCCAAACATTACATAAGAAATAATAAATTATATTGTGATGAAGAGACAATAGAAGTTCCTGTTGGTCAAATTTTAAACAGAATTCTTATTGAAAGGGATGTTAAGTTGCAAGTGGTATTAATTGTAGTATTGGAAGTTTGCTCAGATTAAGTGGCCAGACTATTCTTACTAATGAAAATATTGTCACTAATGATGTCCTTAAAATTATTCCATTCCAGATAATCAACTTAAATTTCAATCTTGCTGATGGAAAGTTTGGGAAGCGTACTGATCACATTCATCATGGAACAAATGTTATTGCTTCACTAATGAAACATATTACCCTCTTTTTATTCCAGTTCATGATAGAATTCAGGACTTGGAAATAAATATACCTGATGAAACTGATGACATTTGACTACAGGGGTACTACTGTAACAATATTTTTGAAAATTAATTAATAAATTTTTATCTTTTATAAATGAATAAGATTGAGAGCTATCAGTTTTTTCTCATTCCCTGTGGATGAGAAGACTAAAAAAACCCTAATGTTCCCAACAAGGAGACAGAGGTTGATATAAATATTGGACATTGTTCGGTTCATGTTCAGCTGCCTATAAACTTGAGTATTATTGGAGGTAATAATACAGATTGCGCAATATATGATAGAAAAATCTGACAAGAAAATGTGGCAAAGCTGTTCAAGATTATCATAATAAAGAAAGGAAACAATATTTTGTCTAGAATAGAGCATCTATTTATTTCTTCATCTGTCTTTATGCAATTGCCTTCATCTCTAGGCAGTGAGATAACTATGGAAGTTTATTTCCTCAATAAGGGGAAGAAGAAAAGTCAGATTTCCACTAGATTTGCTTGTTGGGCTCTTTAAAGAGTATAAGGAATGATTTGGGAAGGGGATATTACTGTATTTTTACCTGGAGTTCTAGTGCAAACGATGCCATTCTTTAATGGGTTTGACCATAATCAGGTTGGTGCTGAAGATGTGATCACACTTCCTAAGGAAGGCAAAATTGTTGTTGAACTGACGGAGATCCATGTTTCTGTGGTTAGATGTAAACCAGAATATTCACTCAAGCTAGAGTGAGGCAGACTAAAGATGTTCCAAGATTCCCATACCTTTCTTGGAAATTCAAGCCATAGAGATTGCTGGATTGAATGGAAAAAGAAATTTTGAGCTACATGTCGCCAGTTACTAAAGTTCTGCAGAATATGATATGCCTTATTTTATTTTTGGTGTATTTCAAACTAACCAAAAAAAAAGTCATAGGACTGACATTTCCTTGTTTGATCACATCAAACTACAGAACATTTATATAAAACATGGAAGAGATGAAGTTTGTCCTAAAAAACAAAAATTGAATTCTAGGTTCACCAAACAGTTATCTGAAGGTACATGATGTTTCTGATATTTTAAGAGACTTACGCAATTGAATTATGATGCTAATTTAAATTCATATTATTTTATAACACATTATCCCATATACAAACATGTCAAGAATGAGTGTATTGGCAACACAGAAAACGACAATGAAGCTTTGTGCCACATTCAATGAGAAAATTCTGGATGAAACTACTGCTTACATAATCATGTATGGTAAAAGAAATTTAATATATAATGCTTTGCGTAGGATTTTGAGTGACAATTTTAATTACCTAAATGAACACAAAATCAGAAGCATTATAGAATTGTTAACTTCATGGTTACATTTTCTTTGCCAGCATTTTAAGAAAGTCAAAGGGAAAAAATTATTATATCAATTAGCAGACGGTATCTGATTTCATTTACTATTATTTCTCTGCATAGCCCTTTTCATGTAGATTTTGCTAGCTTTTTAAATGTTTAAAACTGGTTGATATTTGACTGAGGAATAAACAAAAATCTATATATTCAGCTAGAACTTTAAGAAACTGTCTTATAGAACGCCGCTGGATGTGAATATTTGAATACTAGATACAGCGAAACAATTTGTATGGAGCTTAATAAAGATTTTAAAATTATTTTGCCAAGCAGATATTATGAATCAATTGCAGGCTGGTATCGTCAATATTTTGAAGATGGAAATATTAAATTGAGATACAAAGGCGTGAAGAAACTTAGGAATTACGATAATGAATTTCACGATCAACAGTTTCTATTTTAATTGAAATTTTACCTTCATTTTATGTTATTATAAATTACACTCGCAGCTTCGCTAATGCTGCCGTTATTATCTTTACCCCGAGGAATTGTTATGTTTTTCATCCCAAAGTGCGCTCAACGAGCCCACTTACTGCTTTCCGCCATCGTTTTTCACTTGGTAACTTTATAACCAAAGACAAATACACCATGGCACCATGACTACACACCTTGCACTGTTTTGCAACAAAGTCATCTCCGACATTGAGACATCTGTCGCAGCGTGTAATCGGTTTGAAGAAACCGCTCTGGTACAACCCCATGATCTGCGATGCAAGAGACTATCGCACAACCTGCTCCTCCTCAGCACTAATTTAGAAGTGGCGTCCCGAGATCGTGGCTTTCAATGCATGGAACAGCTGACAGTCCTTCTCTGAGCATGCAACATCCACCAACTATTTGACGAGACATGACCTCTTCACCATACACGTTCTATGGGCGTTCATGGATGATGGGCACACAAGTCCTACGTGCCCATTAATATCGGATCAAAGCACGCTATTCCATTGGCGACGTCAGTACATGTCCGTCTACCATCTGATGTGTACTCGAATAACCTCGGGCACTTCAGTCTGCTGCTACTCTCTTCGGCGTGTTGCGCACCGTCGTTCCTCCACTGACGCCCTTTCCGTCATTGAACCAACTACTGTGAATTCACAATGCTTTTTTTTATCACCTGGTTTACCATCTTCTCTTTCAAAACGACGAATCTTTTTTCGGAACATCTGTCGCACATTGGAGGAAATCTAAGGAAGTGTAATCGTTCCACGAAAGAGGCCACTCACAGAAACCCTTGGTAAAACCAATGTCCAAATATTGGACCTCGGTGCAGTAGTCTTACCACGTTGGACTACCGGAAAAGATATGATTGATTCACATAATATTTGCACTACTGTTATGTCAACGTGCATGCTGCATGTAGTTGCTTTCAACTATTGAAGTCCGTCATTAGTGTCACACATTTTACTTGGCGCTCAAATAGCGGCGGTTGCTTCTCGCAAATCCAAAGTGTGTTACGATCCTCCCAGAGAGAAATCTGCAGTATCCTGACTCACCTATCGAGGCACGGGGCAGGATGTGACTGTTACAGAGTTTATTAAAGTGGTAGAAGTAAATTATTTGGTGGCGCATGTACATGCGCGCCGTGTAAAAAGCGTAATGATACATTTCAGTGCAGAATTTAAGACAGTTCGAGCGTGCTATAATTTATACACAGTGTGCAACACAACTAAAGTCTTACTTTCTTGAAAGCCAGTCACTTTCTCTCACTGCGACGCAGAAGTGAGAAATTCTGCTCTAAGGTGCCTACGACCTTCCTCTGTAAGAGTGCAAAGGCATGGAGCCCTGGACTCGGCTACGCTTCAGGCACGCGAAAGAATGTGCAGAGTTCAGAAGTTCACGTGAGGTGTGAGGTGGGTTAAGAAGTGTCAAACTATGGGAAGGTTGTCACACACAGCCTTACCCACATCGCAAGCATTCTCTTAACACCTCTGCGATGTAGATCAGAACAGCGACGCCCAGCGCTCATGCTGTTTTCTCATAACTGGCGAGGAAAACACTTAAAACACTCTGCCGCGCATAATCGACACAAAAAGGCCTCACAATGAGGCATAGGAGGCGACACTGGAACCGCCCCTTCCCTTAGACACATTTCGCCGTCGAAAACAGCAGTGCGTCTTTGACCACCAAAGACACTGCTCACACCAAGCCGATTTAAACCTTCTGTAAGGATATTACGAGCCTGCAACCCCACTGAATGTGATGCGTCCCTATGGTGCGGAGCGCGACGGCAATTTTTTTTCTGGTGTACGTGGTGAAACCACTGGGGACCATCCAGAACCATTCGATGACACTTGTACATTATCTATCATCAAAGGTTGATAATGCTTTTTCAGCCCTCTTATTTCACGCCCTCCTGATGAATGATCACGAGGGTTGCGGTATTGCCCTGTAAGAGACCCCCACCCTTCCCCCATTCCAAGTCTGGCAACAACCTCGGTACTACCAACACACTTTTGACGGGTATCTGAAAAAGTCACTGTACAGGAACATGTATACACCGACGACTGTCTGACGGCGGGATAGGCAACCCTATTGACACAATCTCAACTGACAAGGGGAGGAGGCCGCCAATTGCGAAATTCAGATTCGATTCATACTGCGCATAATAAAAGCTCATGGCCAGAGGTGTAATGTGGCAAAGCACCAAGATGCACTTCTCAGCCGTTGTCGAGAAAATCGACTGTTAAAAGAAACCGTTGCGGTGAAATACTCTCTACGATTAATAATTCTATACAGCGTCGTGCCGCAGCGGTAAACGCTCGGGTTCGTAATGTGAAGGTCGCCGGATCGAATCTCGCCCTATGCAATCCTTTTTTTTTTTTTTAGTATTTGTTTTTCATAATTCAAATATATATATATATATATATATATATATATATATATATATATATATATATGAAAAACAAATACTAAAAAAAAAGGATTGCATAGGGCGAGATTCGTGCATATAATAAGTTGTTGAAAGTCGTTTGTCGTGGAAAAACTGGCGACTTCGAACATCATTATGTTTTCCGCAAACAAAGTTGTATTTCACAAATGTTATTAATTGTCTTCATAATGTTAACCACGTATAGTTAACGGAAGACGTAGAAACGATATTCCGAAACGAATACGTATAGCGTAAGTCAAACGTTCGAATTAGAATAGAGACCCCACGAACACAAATTTGCTGTGGCAGGTATGAAATATAAACTCCGTTATTCGCTCGTTACACTTGAATGACAGATGTTGAATGGGCCGAAACGAGCCGCCGCATAACAGCGTAGTTGCCTGCTAACTTCGAAAGAAGGTAGATGCGATCCCTAGCGCAACTTATAACATTGTCGAAAATCAGTGCGGACGGGAGAGCTTTGGTACACCCTGTTAAAAAAAACGGAAAAATGGAGGCGGTACAATTGGAGACCGATCCGCCTTCACCAACATGCATAAGCAATTCATTAATACTTTATATATATATATATATATATATATATATATATATATATATATATATATATTTGAATTACAAAAAACTAATAATAAAAAAAAATTGCATGGCGCGAGATTCGATCCGGCGACCTTCGGATTACGAACCCGAGCGCTTACCGCTGCGCCACGACGCTCTGAAGAACTATAAATCGTCGAGAGTATTTCACCGGAACGGTTTCTTTTAAGAGTCGATTTTCTCGACAACGGCTGAGAAGTGCATCTTGGTGCTTTGCCACATTACACCTCTGGCCATGAGCTTTTATTATGCGCAGTATGAATCGAATCTGAATTTCACAATTGGCGGCCTCCCCTTGTGAGTGTCGCTGCACCTCTGCATTAACGCCTGCTATTCACATGCGAAATCTAGGGAGTGTCGAAAGTGTTGCGTGTCTTCCCAGCATGTAGTCACCGGTGAATACGTTACCTTGTTCCATAATCATGAATACGAGACTTCGTAATTATGTGGAGCATATCAGCTTAACGTAAGTATTCTTTACATGTGTTTTTTCTTTTTCGCTGTTACTATTTATGTCTAAAAATTCGGCTATTGAGTAGAAGGAGTATTTTAAATGATGTTTGGCTATGTGTCAGACTTTTAATAGTATTTGCAAATGACCAAAGATTTTTGTGGTAACGTAATTCACCCCTTTCTGTGCTAAAGTCAGATTTAACACAGAATAGTGTAGATCATCCTTTCTTCTAGTGTTGTAGCTACGCTCTTTGCTATTACTTTTGAACTAGGATGGGCTATTAATAACAAATCTTGTAATTCAATAATGATTGGGAAGGTACTGTGAATATCCCAAATTCCTTAAATAAATGTTTGCAAGGTGATGTTGGGTGGGATCCAGCTATTATTCTGATTAGATGATTTCTGCAGTGAATAATTTTTCACTTAACGATGAATTACCCTGAAAATATGATGCCATAAGAAAGCAGTGAATAAAAACAGGCGTAATAGGCTAATTTACTGATATGTTTATCACCAAAATTTGCAGCAAACCTAGAAGCATAAGAAGCTGAACCTAAATTTTTCAGCAGATCATCAATGTGATTCTTCCAATTCAATTTCTCATCAATGTATACACTCAGAAATTTTTAACATTCTACCTTAGCAGCAGACTGTTGTTCAAAGTCTATATTTATCAACAGCAGTATGCCATTTACTGTACAGAACTGTATATACTGTGTTTTCTCAAAATTTAGTGAGAGTCCATTTGCAGAAAACCAGTTAATAATTTTCTCAAAGACATTATTTACAATTTCCTAATCTAATTCTTGCTTGTTAGGTGTGCCATCAGCAAAAAGAACTAGCCTTGCATCTTCATGAATACAGAGTCGCACATCATTAATATATATTAAGAACATTAAGAGACCTAAGACTGAACCCTGTAAGACACCATTCTCGATACTCAGAGGACTCTGCTGATTTTTGCAGACTATCTGCAATTTTAATTTCAACCTTCTGCATTCTTCCAGTTAAATATAAATTAAAAAATTTGTGCGCTGTCCCACTCATGCCAGAATACTTAAGCTTATCTACAAAAATTTCAGAATTCACACAGTCAAAAGCCTTTGAGAAATCACAAATTGTCCCAGTGGGTAATGTTTAGTTATTCAGAGCATTTAACATTTGATCAATGAAGGCATATATAGCATTTTCTGTTGAAAAGCCTTTTTGAAACCGAACAGACGTTTTGTTAGTACTTAATTTTGAAAAATACGTGAAGCTACTCCTGAAGACACCACTTTTTCAAGAATTTTGCATAATGCTATCAGAAGTGAGATTGGGCGGTAGTTGTTAGCAACAGACCTATCCTCCTTTCTATGAAATGGTTTGAAGATATCATATTTCAGTCTATCCAGAAAAATGCCATGGTTCAGTGAGCTACTACATACGTGGCTGAGAGTCCTACTCACCTGCTGGGAACAAGCTCTTAGCACTTTGTTGGAAATGAGATCAATTCCATGTGAGCTTTTATTTTTGAGAGAATTTGTTATTTTCCTAATTTCAATATGAGAGATGGGCGGAATTTCAGTTCTATCGAATTGCATAGGTATCGCCTCTTGCATGTACAGCCTCGCATTTTCTAATGAATAGCTGGATCCTATTCTCTTTACAACACTCAAAAATGATTCTTAAAAATATTTTCTACTTCTGACTTTTTGTTAACAAACTTTTCACTGTCCTGTAAAGGAACGATTTTAAAGAAGTCAGCGAAGATGTGTAGATGACACCAAGGGTGCTGCCGAACTGAGAGTCATAGAGGGACTCTTTGTTGTTTTATTCACCCATGTGTCAATATCGCACACCCCCACGGTCGCGACACAGGAGGGTGCAAACATGAGGGCTGAAAAAAGCATGAAACATCTTCGCTGCTTCAGATGGCGTTCAAAGTTCATCGAATGGTTTTGAACGGGTCCTAGCGCTTCCACCCTATACACCAGAACAAAAACTGCGGTCGACCTACACTCCAAACGGGTCAGATCACTTTCAAAGCGGTTGCAGCTCCACGAGGAAAGTTGAATCGACCGCGGGGTGGTAGCAGTGTCTGTGGTTATCAAGAAGGTCGTTCTGTTACACGTGGCACTGCAGGCTATCATTTTCGGCCGTGAAGTGTGTCCAAATGAACTCCCCAAGAAAGCCGCATCACTGAACAATGGTTGGATGAATGTATGGGAACACCACGACAAATGCATGCAATAACTTGAATACAAGTATCAATAGTGGTCAGAAGAACAGTGTTCTGTGTGGTTGTGAGTGTGTTATGTCGGAATTAAGTGAATTTGAACGTGGAGGACTTGTTCGTGCTCACGTGGTGGGTGCTTCTGTAATCAAGAGGACAGAAGCGTCTGGTGTTTCAAGATGCACCGTAACCTGTATACCTGGAAAGCGGAAAAACATCATCCGCTAAGTCATAAGACGCACTAAAGTGTATGTTTAGTGGTCCTGACAAGAAGGTCATTGAAGAGGACTGTGACGTAAAAGAAGAGGACGACTGCTGCAAAAGTCACTGGAAAGCCGTTGCGAATCGCATCGGCACTAAAATGAGGGACGGTCCATAGGCTGCCCGTAACAGGAGTGCGTGGTGTCGAAGTCATACAACGTGGACTATGGAGCAATGGGGCCAACGGCCTTGCTGCACTGGTAACAACGGTTCCAGTCAGATCACCGAAGTTGAGCGCTGTTGAGCTTGACTAGCACTTGGATTGTTCACCGATCTTGCCTACTGAGCGCAGTTGGTAAACGGGCTGCACTTGTGATGTCATTTGAGGAGCTACTTGATTGAGAAGTAGCGGCTCTAGTCACGAAAACTGACATCGGCCGGGAGAGAGGTGTGCTGACCACTTACCGCTCAATTTTCGCATCCAGTGACGCCTTACGGCAGAGAACGACACGGCAGTCAGTCAGTATCGTTGAGCCCTCCGACGTCTGTTTGGACGGAGTTTAGTTTAGTTTAGTTTATGAAGCAATGAGAGAATGTCATTTTATCGGATCAGTCTTCTTTCTCACTGTTTCCAGCTTCCGACATAGTTTATGTCACGAGAGTGAAATACAGCGGGGGTTCGGTGATGATGTGGGCAGCCTTATCGTGGTAATCCATGGACCCCTTGTTTGCTCTGCAAGGGTTATGTGACCATTCTGGCCAATCAGGTCCACCTCGTGGTAAAGTGTTTGTTCCCCAATGGCGACGCTGTGTTCCAACAGGACAAGACCGCTGTTCACCGAGCTCGCATCGTTCAGGACTGGTTTTAGAGAACAGGGATCAATTGTCGGATTCTCCTGGCCACCAAAGTAACGAGTTCGCAATATTTTGGGCCTTTTTGGTGTACTTTGTAGAGAAGGGTACGTGTTGGCTCTCGATCAGCGTTGCTTGAACGTACCACTACTTTGCGGGAAGAATGGTATAAGATTCGCTTGGAAGCCATATAGGACTTGCATTTATCCATTCTGAGACGACTGGAAGCTGTTTTGAGTGGCCACGGGTTTCCTACACTGTATTAGACATGGTATCTTATCCAACCCCCGTACAACCGCACAACAGCACTCCGTTACAGATGTCAAAGCAAAATGCCACAGCGCATCTCCTGTTTACCTATGGTCTGCGCCAGTGTTTTTGTCATCTCTAGTGGTGTACTGCGGTCATGTGACGCTGTGCTACGAAGACATTAGTGTGACCCACGGCTGCAGAAATGTGCCTGCAAAGAAAAAAAATAATTACGTGGCTTTATTTCTTTTGGAGGTGATAGTTGAAGCTTTATGACTATATTTCGTGTAATACCTTTTGAGATAGTTCGCAAATCAACACCAATAACGATTCTAGACCTAACTAATTAATGAAGGGAAATGGCAGCTATATTTCAGTTTAATGAAGACATTTCTGCCACTGGATTCTCCACCATTAAGTCAACAACGCAACGGCGGAGACGTCAATAAATCGCAGACGATCAGATTCCTGAAGTCGGCGCCGGTATCCAGAATCGCTGGTTGCTTGGTGTGAAGTATAATTAGCGGGTGGTCAGGCGAACAGGCCGGCAATTACTGGAGATTTACAGAGGGGCAGCCCGGTTCTGGAGGCGCTGGAGCTGCCGGCGTACGTGGCCGCAGGCTGTTCTCGGCTCCCATCCCGCAGACTGGAGTGGAGGCGTGTAGGCGTGCGTTAGTGAGCGGCTCCAGCGGTAATTGAGAGTCTGCTGAGGGAGGGAGCGGGGGAGGAAGAGAGGAAGAGAAAGAGAGAGAGAAAGAGAGAGAGAGAGAGAGAGAGAGAGAGAGAGAGAGAGCTATTGGCAGGCTGTGTAATAACAGAGCTGGCGCTGTTATGCCGCCCGTCTGCCTCGCCTCTGTCGATGGCGAATTTGCAGCCTCTCATTGCGCCACGGTTGCCTGTGCCGTTCATATATTCACGAGTCTAAACGGGCGAGCACAGACAGCAGATAAGACTAAAGTGGTCACAAATCGCGAGTGTATCTTTGTAATAGTTTTCCGGCATGTTATACAGCCCTCGCGTCGGCTCGTCGTGGCTAACGGAACTCGAAACTGTGCCTTTACCCCCGAGGACATAGCTGCAGTAGGTCTGGTAATAGTGGATGACGATATGTAAGGAATAAACGCTGAGCCTTTCGCACTGACGGCGGTGGTGACGCATCGGGAAATGGGCTCCAGAATGAAAATCGTCTCTGCAAGCCGACTTTCATTGCTGGTTGATTCATGTTAATGAATATTCATATAAAGGTTGATTCAGCTGCCCCTATCGCTGTCGTTTTATGCAACCCACAATGTTATAACTGGTCTTCAAAGACCCCGTGCGAGATTTTCACATTCCCTCGCTCGCTAAGCGCCAATTATTAGTCTCACAAAAACACTGAGGGGGGATCGTTTTGTAGAAATTTGACAAAGTTGAATGTTGTACTGGGATACGTTTCTGCTAGAGGCTAAGTTTTCAAGTTATTCAAGAAAAACGTACAACAGTGACCTTCAATCGCTCTCCGACTACCACACTCAGCCCCCACCGGTCATATATTGTTCACGACAGTCCTCCTAACACTGTACAAATATTTGTTTCCCACAATCGATGTTTCTTGGTCTTCATTGACTGGCTTTGGTAGACCACCGGCTTAGTCGAACACTTAAAAATTGTGAAACTGATAGTGATTAAAATTCTTCTGGGTATTATGCAGCGTCATTGCTAAAAACTAACAACAATAACGAACTAAAACCGACGTTTCGGCCGAATTACAGCGGCCTTCCTCAGGGCACGACTGGTTTTGCATGGGGTAGGTGCTCCCATTTATTGCAGACTATTGATGTCTGACGTCACTGCACTAAAACTTTTAATTGGCCCTCTAATAAGCGAAACCAGTCGTGCCCTGAGGAAGGCCGTTGCAACTAAAACGTCGGTTTTAGTTTAGTATTGTTGTTAGTTTTTAGCAATGACGCGGCATAATATTCAGAAGAATTTTAATCACTATGACACCGGCCGCGGAAGCCTACGTTCTTATATCTGTGAAACTGATGTTTGTGTAAATTTTACCTAACAATGTTGTGAATTTGAACAGCATGAAATAAAAAATTGCATCGTTCCATTCATCAGGCTTTCTGACTACGAAAGTATTGTGCTTGTAAGGGTTAAGTTTGGATCGAATTGCCAATGAAATTAGTTTCAGCACAATGTTCACACAGGAAGTGCGTCGTTGATTATCCTCACGGGGAAGTTTAAATTATAAATGTTAACGAAGTAAGCCGACTGTGCTGGTGGCGTAATAGCCAGTAGACACACCCAGAAACGTCGAATATCGTGCAGTCGGAAATCTTTATACAATGCCACGAACAAGATATTTGAAGTCCTGACTGTTGAGAGGTGAGTGTGTAATGAAAGTGCCTTTGAAGGTCACTTTTGTACGTTTCTCTTCAATAACTCAAAAACCCTGGCCTCCAGCCAAAACGTGTCTCAGTACAAAATATAACTACATTAAATTTCATGCAAAAAGTTCCTGCTAATTTTTTGTGTAGGATTAATAATGCGCGTGTAGCGTGCGAGAGAATACGAAAATCTCGAGCGTGGTTTATGAAGGCTAGGTTTAATATTGTGGGTTGCATTAAATGACAGTGGTAGGGGAAGCTGAATCACCCTGCGTGAATAGTACAGATGTACTCTTACCTGCATGTACATGTAGATGCTGTGTACAGTTACTCTTGAAAAAAATACACAGTGTGCGAATGCAAGTTTATTTCATGTATCGACCAGCTTCGTGTTAACTCTCCTCTCAATTCCGTATATAACCTCTGCGAAGTTAGTAGACAATCTCTGTTTAGTTAATGCCTGTGAGCTTGCCTGTCTGAGTCGACAGTTGAAGAAGAAAAGGTTTTCTTGAGTGGGCCGTGCTACGTTACTGTGGCACTGTGCCACGGGGATGCCATTGTCCACACCACTTCTACAGAAATGTACCTGAAAAGAAACTGAAAATTAATTACGTTGCCTCATTTCTTTCTCTCTCAGTATCGATTCTTTAGCAAGTTCCAGAAGGCTCACCAACTTTTCTTTATCCACAAATCAGAGCGTTTCCCGTTTTATGTACTGGTATCTGAGGCATCAAGGTATCACCAGTTTAGTATTGGAGGGCAGAGTGGAAGGTAAAAATCGTAGAGGGAGACCAAGAGATGAATACACTAAGCACATTCAGAAGGATGTAGGTTGCAGTAGGTACTGGGAGATGAAGAAGCTTGCACAGGATAGAGTAGCATGGAGAGCTGCATCAAACCAGTCTCTGGACTGAAGACCACAACAACAACAACATCTTTCTCTAGAACGTTCAGGGTAATTCTTTCTCGGCGAATCTGGACGGTTTCTGTTTTTAGGCAACTGGCGTTTCGACTCGTCCAGCCCCCATCCCTGTTGAAAAAAGAGCTCTCTTCCGCGGTTATAGCCTTGAGTGGTTTCCTTAAAATGAGGGCTCTTCTTAAAATGAGATTTAACTAACATGCCATGTGCGCTCAGTAATGGTCTCTCAAAAAAAAAAGAAAAAAAAATTCAAATGTGTGTGAAATCTTAAGGGACTTAACTGCTAAGGTCATCAGTCCCTAAGCTTACACACTACTTAACCTAAATTATCCTAAGGACAAACACACACACACATGCCCGCGGGAGGACTCGAACCTCCGCCGGGACCAGCCGCGCAGTCCATGACTGCAGTGCCTAAGACCGCTCGGCTAATCCCGCGCGGCAATGGTCTCTCATTTGAGCAATTATGTTGTAAGGTGGCTATAATTTTGCATCCTACAAGAACTCATCCACATACTTTGCCGCGATCTACAAATACAATTAGGTATCATGTGATAGGTTGTACATCGTATATATGAATATATAAAGGAGACTGACATTATCACATACACTTTGTAAATAATTGTTAACGGTTCTCGCATGAAAGGTGACGGAGTGTCTTTATTATAAAAACGGCATAATGAATGATTGCCTATACTAGCAGCCCGCATCTCGTGGTCGTGCGGTAGCGTTCTCGCTTCCCGCGCCCGGGTTCCCGGGTTCGATTCCCGGCGGGGTCAGGGATTTTCTCTGCCTCGTGATGGCTGGGTGTTGTGTGCTGTCCTTAGGTTAGTTCGGTTTAAGTAGTTCTAAGTTCTAGGGGACTGATGACCATAGCTGTTAAGTCCCATAGTGGTCAGAGCCATTTGAACCTATACTAGCAGAGGTTGGAACGCCGGTGGAAATGGAACTGCAGGCGGAACTTAAGCCCTGGGTGGAAGGCCCGCACGAGTGTGTTGGTCTTGCTTAAACACAGGAAATAGCAAGACGGACGTCGTAGCACCTAAGCGCTGGAGCACAATAGAGCTGCGACCGGGAAGTGATGTAGCCAAACCGGAAGGATTGTACTTCGGGAACAACGAAAATCTTGGACGCAGGTGAGAGGAACGAAGAAGCTGCACCTCGGAAACCAAGCAGGCTGGGTTATTTCCAAGGAATTTGGCTCAGAAGCGTACCATTGTACGAGTACAGGTTTTTCCTAGCAAACTTTCCGCGCTGGATGACACAAGATTAAAATACGGTTGGTCAGCGTTTGGAAGAATCTGTAGAGAGGGAGATTATTCCGTGATTTCAACAATATGATTCATTTCCGGAATTGCGATGGCGGGGAGCCAAGCTTTGCTGGGAAGCCAACACTGGAGAGACGTGGTCTTCCGTTCTGAGCTCCCGTGTGTGACGCTCGCTCAGTATCAGCTTCTGTACGGACAGACTTGCTGTCTTTGCTCTCAGGAGAGTTTATAGTTAGAACAGTTAGGCACAGTTACACACCTATACGATTCTGGACTTCACCTCCTGGTTGGAAGTCGTCGTGGAGTACGCAGCGTTCAGTAATTGAGAGCACTTCTGCCTATACTTACGTTGAGACGTTATCTGAACTCCGTCCTTGTGGTTGGGAGTTCGCGTTTCTCGTCTGTAGAGCGCAAAGAGGAGAAGTGAGTATTAGAATATATTAGTCAGAGGACCGCCTTCTGCCGTCCTAGTGTTTGACAGAATTTTTATTTGTGGCTGGAGTTCTTCCATCGTCGCAGACGAGTACGAGAATCATCACTTCGACGCACTGCTTAGGCTTATTAGGGCTATAAAAGCTAAACAGCTGTAATCACGTTAGTTTATTTCCACTTAGGTTCCACACCACCGTAGATCGTCTTTGAAAGTAGTGTCTTCTAGTGTTTGGTACGTAGATGATGTCAGTCATTCCGCGTTATTGATATTAGACCGCGCAGTCATAATAAGGGGTAGAATTGGGCAATTGATCAATAATTTTACTTAGGAAATGTAAACTTTGTAATATAAAGTTTTTTAATCAACGATAAATATATAAGCAGGAACAACGGTTATCATTTAGCAGGATTAGTTGCCTTCATCATTCATTTACGTTTAGATTGTCATTTATATGTTAAAGTCCATTAAGAGATCCTAAGATCTGCTTCAGGGGGTAGTTAGACAGGGCCAAATCTTCATTTTAGCGTTTATTATTTTCCGTTGCGCACCTGGAGTAGCATCTTGGAGTGTGCCATGGCTTTTTTTATTATTACTATCGCCTATCGTGTCAATTCTCATAAATTTTAATTTGATACCTTAGGAGCACTGTCAGTTTATTTGGAGTTGCTCCTTTTGAAGGAACAATAGTCAGCAGAATTCGCTGATGTCGTCTACATCAATTACTGACGTTGGAATACAATCTCATTTAATATTCGTATTTATTGATTTATCTTTTATTTAACATTCTTTTGTATTTTACTAATTCGTAATTCTAGCCAATGCCCAGACTATTTGGCTGTAGGATCAAAGCTCTAGATTACTGTTTGCAGCGAGTTAGCTACTGGGCGTGAAAGCAGACGTGTGTGGCTCGAGCCTACGACATATCGAGCTATTCTTTTTAAACGAAACCGTGCATAACCTAATTACCGCAGATGCAAGCAACAGAGGGTAAAGTTGTAATTGGTTTGCTCGTATTGAACGCTGGTTACAGAAATTACTCATCAGAATATCGATTAGGTAATGTCGCAAGTACAATATGATCTCATATTTACACAATCAGAACCACCTGCATTTATAGTCATGTTAGATCAGAGGTAGTGTTCCGCTGCACCTAGTTAAAATCAGGGCCACTTTTCTCAAATGGACAGTAACAACGTCGAGAAAGGTGAAGTCTTTCAATTAGACGCCGAAACCGCTGGGGAGATTTTCTGGTCAGTGATCGCACAATCGCAGCCCATGAGTCACACAGACAGACCGGAGCTATGACTATGGTATGCTCGTCTCGCACGATGCGGACCAGATGTATTCAAAAGGAGTGAAGTCAGATAACGTTGAGGAGAAAAGCAGCTATGTTATGAGGCGTACTGACCCGTATGTGCAGAGAGAGTTCGTCAAACTGTTGTGGCACAGCTCGGAAACGATGAGGTGGTGCATTGCCTCGCTGTAAGTCCCCTGTAGGTTGCACCA
Organism: Schistocerca serialis cubense; assembly: GCF_023864345.2. NCBI lineage: Eukaryota > Metazoa > Arthropoda > Insecta > Orthoptera > Acrididae > Schistocerca > Schistocerca serialis. The sequence goes on along the minus strand of NC_064641.1, from coordinate 497,659,403 downwards.
AATGACAGTGCATTGTTCGTAGATGAGAGTTGGTGGCGGATGTCTCAGGGGCTCCCGCCGAGCGAGATGGTACACAATGAACTCGCGTATTCGCGAGCACGAGGGTTCAGATCCCCGCCCAGCCATTCCTATTTACGTTTTCCATTATTTCCTTGAATCGGTCTAGACAAATACCGGGATGGTTCCTTTGAATACGGTGCGGCCGATTTTCTTCCCCATTCTTTCGTAATAAGAGCTTGGGCTACATCTCAGTGTCCGCGCTAACGACAGGACGTTAAACCCTATTCTTCCTTCCTTCCTTCAGGGACTTCATTTCGTCACATTTTGTAAAAATCTCCCTCCTTCCTGAAGATTGCTCTGTTGGCAATCAGGATACATGTCCTCTCGTTTTCAGTGCACTCACACACAGCTTTCGTCGTGTACCATCACGTACCATCGTGTGCGGCGACTCACTCGTCCAGATGACACTCTTCCTTTCTACAAGATTCCAGTGGTGGTGTTTCTACAATCATGCAAATATCTATGCCTTGTCGCGCATGATGATCAGAAGTGCGTGAGCGGGCTCTACCTCGCTTACCCCACCTATACATACATCTAGAGTAAGAGAACTCTAAGGTGCATTAAAGAAGGTACTTCTCACAGTATAAAGAAAACAAGAAGAAAAAAGACGACACACCACGAAGGAATTATCCGGATGGGACGGAACTCGGTAGATATGATGTGCATGTACACACAAACGAATGATTAGAATACCAGAAAAAATTGGATGATTTATTCAAGAGAAAGAGCTTCACAAATTGAGTAAGTCAAGAACGCATTGTTCCACCTCTTTCCTGTATGCAAGCAGTTATTCGGCTTGGCACGATTAACAGAGTTGTTGGATGTCCTCCTGCGTGATATCGTGCCAAATTCTGTCCAACTGGTGCCTTAGATGGACAAAATACAGAGATGGTTGAAAGGCCCTGCCCATAATGCTCCAAACGTTCTCAAACGAGAAATCTTGCTGGCCGCGGTAGGGTCTATCAAGCACGAAGACGAGCAATAGAAACTCAGGCCATGTGCGGGATGGCACTATCTTGCTGAAATGTAAGCCTGGAATGGCTTTCCATGAAGGGCAACAAAACTGGGTATGGAGTATCTTAGACGCCCGCTGTACTGTAAGGATGACCCAGATGGCAGCCAAAGGCATCTTGCTATGAAACGAAATAGCACCCCAGACCTATAATCCTGTTTGTTGGGCCATAAGGCGGGCAACAATCAGATAGGTATCCCACCACAGTCTGGGCGTCTCCAGAAAGGTCTACGCTGGTCACTGGGGCTCAGTTCGAAGCGAGACTCATCACTGAAGACAATTGTACTCCAGTCGATGAGAGTCCAGGCCGAAGACGTGTCTGGAGACGCCCCAGACAGCGGTGGCATATCAACCTTACTGTCATCAGCCATGAGGTCTGACAACCAGGAGTAATGGTCTGGAGTGCCATTTCATTTCGTGGTAGGACCCGTTTGGTTGTCATCCGCGGCACGCTTACAGTATAGCGGTATGTCGGCGATGTTCTACGCTCCGTTTAGTTGCCCTTCATGGCAAGCCATTCCAGACTTACGAAAGGTAATGCCCGCTCGCACACGGTCAGAGTTTGTACTGCTTCTTTTCGCATTTGCCAATCCTCACTGTGGCCAGAAAGGTCACCGGATCTCTCTACAGTTGAGAACGTCTGAAGAATTACGGGCAGGGACCGCCAACCACCCGAGGATTTCGATGCTCTAACGGGGCAATTGGACACTGTATGACATGATATCCCTTAAGCAGACATCCAGCAGCTATGTCAGTCAATGCCAAGCCTCATAATTACATACACAAGGACAGAGGTGGACCAATGCGTTATTGACTAGTTCAATTTGTAAGGCTCTTTATCTTGAATAAATCATCCATTTTTTCCGAAATCGTAATCATTTGTTTGTCTGTACACATAAATCACATGTTCCGACTTCCGTTCCATCCGGATAATTCCTTCGTGGTGAGCCTTTTTTGGCCTTGTGGTGTACTATCCATTTCTCACGTAATGCTGTTTCTATAAACTTCCCAACAAGGCTTTCGTGGGATAGCTGGTATCTGTTTGCAATCGTCTTCCAGTTCAGGATTTTCAGCATCTTATCTTTCATTCTCGTATACAACTTTTCATATAAATGTTCCGTTCTGTTTTTTGTGAAATGTCTGTGGCATTATAAGAGATAAAGTTTTGAAAAAATTTGAATTTTTGTTTGTAATTTGCTGAAGTCGTCACGTGCTCTCATTCTCAAATACTAGATGAGTTAAGGTCCGGGTAATGTGATTACTGTGACTTAAAGTGCTAGAAGTTTCTGACTGTAATAGTTATCTTGCTCTACTCTCAAGTTTCTATTTCGGTCAATAATTACATGAAATACTTAAAATAAAATTTTTGTTGCTCCTGGAAGCCATTAGATAGGCAACCTCCAACTAGTATGCGATTCATTGAAAACTCTGATCCACTCTTGCTAAAAACGAGTACGGCCGTCTGTGATTGGTAGGGCTGTCAAATTTGGTCTTTAATTATATTTTCATTGTGGACAAAAACACAAATTTGCAATATTGTATCAATATGTCATATGTTTGTAGTCGTTGCAAGGATTAAAATTAATGTTGACTTGTAGGGAATTTTGCGTTAATGTTCGTATACACCAAATAAATTTGGATGGCATTTTATAGGTAAAACTATGACTTGTACTCCTCTATGCAAAGTTTAATTAAAAGGATTGAACAAAAATGTGAAACCAACGGGAGAAATACAAGTTGTAACATAAACGCAGATGCTAGCCAAGCCTGCAGGCTACGCTGTTGTGTGTGACCACAGTCGGCAGCTGTGCAATGTCATCAATAAATTGGAAGTACCAGTCGTGGTAAGAACAGTATTCCGTGTAACTGTGAGTGAATTATGTCGGAAGTAAGTGATATCGGATTTGGGATAATTGTTGGTGCTCCCGTAGCCAAGGGAGCCTAAGTTTCAAGAGGCAGCATCTTGAAGATTTATAATGCATGCGGAGAAAGCAGAAAAACATCATCCGCTACGTCACAACGCGGACGAAAATGTGTGCTGAGCGATCGTGATGGTCGGTCACAGATGAGGACAGCAACGAAAAATGAGAGGATAACAGCTGGAAAAGTCAATGTAGAACTGAACGTTGCACTCGCGATCGTTGGCAGCACCAATAAAACATGAGGGGAGCACCTTAACCATTCATCAGAGATGCAAATGCCCGTAACAGAGAAAGGTGGTGCCGAGGCCATAAAACCTAAGCTGAGGAGCAGTAGAGTAATGTTATTTGATCGGGCAATTCTTGTTTCACACTGTTTCCAACCTCTGGCCGTGTTTACGTCCTAAGAGTGCAATGTGGCGGCGGTTCAATGATGATTTGGGCAGCCATATCGTGGTATTCTAAGGGCCCCATGGTTACTCTGCAAGCTCTCATTATTGCCAAGGATTATGTGACCATACTGAATGATCAGGTCCATCCCATGGTACAGTGTTTGCTCCCAAATGGTGATGCTGTTCCATGATGAGGGTCTCCATGGTACAGTGATTGTTCCCAAATGGTGGCACTGTGTTTCACTATGAGGGTCCCTATGGCACAGTGTTTGTTCCCAAATAGTGACACTGTGTGCCATGAGGAGGGTCCGCATGGTACAGTGTTTGTTTCCAAATGGTGACACTGTGTTCCATGATGAGTGTCCCTATGGTACAGTGTTCGTTCCCAAATGGTGATGCTGTGTTCCACAATGAGGGTCCCCATGGTACAGTGATTGTTCCCAAATGGTGATGCTGTGTTTTACAATGAGGGTCCCCATGGCACAATGTTTGTTCCCAAATAGTGACGCTGTGTTCCACGATGAGGGTCCCCATGGTGCAGTGTTTGTTCCCAGATGGTGATGCTGTGTTCCATGATGAGGGTCACCATGGTACAGTGTTTGTACCCAAATGGTGACGCTGTGTTCCACGACGAGGGCCTCTGTGCACACAACTCACTTCGTCCAGGACGTTGTAAACACGAGAATGAGTGGTCGCATCTCCTCTGGCCAACACAGTCGGCAGATCTCAATACTATTGAGCCTTTGTGGTCTGCCTTGGAGACAAGGGTTCGTGATCGCTATGCACTTCCACCATCGTTACCTGAATTTGGCACTAATTTGCAGGGAGAAAAACGTGCAGGATCTATATTTATTCATTGCGATACGAGTGAAAGCTGTTTTGAATGTGAAAGGTTTTCCCATACTAGGTAAAGTGTTTTTGGTGTTTCCACTTTTTGTCCATCGTCATTACGTTTCCTCGTAAATTTCGTTCCACAAAGGGCGGTGTCCATAACACGTCAGCCATACAATTTGCTAATTCACGTTAAAAACTCTCTACTCTCGCATTTCCGTTTCTACGCAGCAACTTCAGCGAGTGTGACACGAATTATGGCGGACTCTCGTTAGTTCGAGGTGAAAGGAACCGGGACCATCTCGAACTATAGGAAACTGGAAGTATGGAAATTTATGTGGGAAAAAGAAATAAGACGATGCTGAAAAAATAAACTTCATGAACATTGCCTCACTCATTTTTTCAAACTCTGATTTCTTATAGTTTTTCGATTAATGGATTCTTTATCGCATTGCTTTCTAGAAAACAGTTCCAATTACAGGCGGGTTCTTCACCTGTCACCTGCACTAACTTTGCCGTCACCATATTCGAGAGGTTTTTTTTTATGGGTTTCTTCTCTCTCGATTAGTTTCAATGCCTCTAAATTAAAATTCAAAGTCACAAATTTCCTTTCGTTTTTTGTAACATAAATTTTTAGGTGTAAAAACTAAAAACAAGCCGGGCGGGGTGGCCGAGCGGTTCTAGGCGCTACAGTCTGGAACCGCGCGACCGCTGCGATGATCGCAGGTTCGAATCCTGCCTCGGGCATGGATGTGTGTGATGTCCTTATGTTAGTTTGGTTTAAGTAGTTCTAAGTTCTAGGGGACTGATGACCACAGAAGTTAAGTCCCTTAGTGCTCAGAGCCATTTGAACCATTTTGAACTAAAAACAGACAGCAAAGAACACGAAGCATTACACTGTGCTGTACCGAGAACGACACACCTAAAGCACCATTTTCAACAAAAGATTTGCTTGTGTAAAGAATTAATCTGCAGGATAAGCTTGAACGCGGGACAAGTGACACCGACCTGACGACGAACAACTCTGGGTGTTGTGCCATGAGCGGGTCGGGGAAACGATTAGAGAAACGCTACGTTGTACAGTAGAATCTTTTTTTAATTTTTAGAAGGCTAAGATTTATGAGAAACTCCCAATTCCGATACTCGGCATATCGAGGCTCTACTGCATCAAACTGTGTGCCAGACGCATTGTGGGCGCCGCCCTTGTTGGAACGATAGCTGCAGTACATACTACATACGATTGATGAAGCACAACTAACAGGTACCTCACGAGGAGAAAATATTGATGATTAAAGTTCTTCTGAGTCTTGTACCATGTCTTCGTCTAAAATATTTACATTATAAACTTAAAACCAACGTTTTGACTGTATTACAACGACCTTCCTCAGAGGGAGACTGGTTTTGGTGAAAGAAAGGTAACACTATTTATTGCAGACGTTCGATATCAATACTTCTTACTTATGAAACAATATTATATTGAAATCAGTTGTATATAAACGAGATAAACAAAGAAATTAAATAAAAAATAAAGCTGTAAGAAAATTACCTTTCATTGGAATAAATAAACAACAGCGAAGAGTCGTACGGATATTCGATAAGTAGCCGACTCCTCAAAAATACCCCGGTGCTTTTGGAACTGTCTGAGGATTGTTGCATCACTGTGTGTTTTGTGTTGTTTGTTTCGGTGACTCCATATTACAGACTTCTTCACTGTTCTGAATATATTTTCGAAGAAAGACAAATAATTGGTGTAATAAATCTAACAAATCACAATTATATTATTATTCAGTAACAATGCACCGTAGATCACTAGTCCCTGATACTAACATACTCAGAAAAGGCCACTGAGCAAGCCCCTCAACTTTGTCGATGGTGTCCGGGTTCACGCTATATGCATACATAAGAGCAATGAACCGATATTGATCCCTGCGGTTCACCATTAGAGTTCTTCACTCTCTGAATAGCTGACCCACTATGAGCTCTCCTGCGATTTCATAATATGTTTATTACATAAGACGGTGTATTTTCGTGACTAGGATAGGTCACAGAAAATCTCAACGACCTTAAACAACGCAGTTCCTCTCTTCGTCCACAAAATCCGTCCTCTTCTAGCGGCGTCAACAGGCTTCTTGTGATGTTCGATTCCCTTGCGTGACTTCTCTTTCAACTCTGAATCTACTACCATCTTTATAACGTCTATTGGAAGACGTAGAACTGATGTACATATTCCTCAGCAGGCTGAATCAAGGTCTTCGTTCACAAGGTATGTTGAAGTAAAGTTGTGTTGCAGTTCAATCGAAAGGTTTCTCAAAATCTATGAGTCGGACGCGGAGAGGTAATCCGAAGTCGTCACTACCTACACATGTATAGAAAATGAATAAACAAAATGTTGGTGCCTTTGATACTCCATTAGTGAATTCTCCGCGCTCTCTAGAAGCTCATACACCTCGATTTCTGTCGTGATTTCATACTCTGTTAACTAGATAAAGTAGTACATTTACGTGACTATGACAAGTCGTGGAAAATCTCAATGTCCTTAACCAACTGCAACTTACTTCTTCTCTTCGTCCACAGATAACTGCACTCACTGCTAGTATTGTCTACAGTTATCTGCGGGGCTGTTGCGAACAACGTAGGTGATTTTCGATCCCCTTGCCTGCTTTTTGTTTCAATTCTGTATTTTCTAGAATTCGTATGAAGTCCGTTGATGTACAGGTATATGTATTTCAACAGATGATGATGATGCTGATTTAGTGGTTTAAGTCGCTAAGCGGCGAGGTCATCAGCGACTTATTTCTCAACAGGCTGAATCAATGCCTTTTTTCTCAAGGTATAGTTAAACACACTTATGCTGTAATTGAGACGAAAGTTTTCCCAAAATCTATGAATCTAAGCAAAGTGGTAATTCACATAACTCCCTATGGCCGCATGCGTGTACATAAGGAGAATGAACCGAGTATTGATCCTTGTGGTAAGCTAATAGTGAATTTTCCATCCTCTGAAGACACTGATCCATTATGAGTTCTTTGTAGCTTCATATGCTGTCAGACAGATACTGCATACACTGGGGTGACAAATTCGTGGGATGCATCTTAATATCGCGCCGGACCTTACTTTTCCCCGCGTAGTGCGCCAGCTCGACTTGCCATGGACTCAACAAGTCTTTGAAAGTCCCCTGCAGAAATGTTGAGCCACGCTGCCGCTATAGCCGTCCATAACTGCGAAAGTGTTGTTGGTGCAGAATTTTGTGCATGAACTGACCTCATGCTTATATCCCATAAATGTTCCATGAGATTCATATTGGGTGATCTGAGTGGCCAAATCATTGGCTCGAATTGTCCAGAATGTCTTTCAAATTAATCACGAACAGCTGTGACCCAATGATATGGTGTATTGTCATCCATAAAAATTCCATCGTTGTTTGGAAACACGAACTCCATGAATGGCTGCAAATGGTCTGCAAGTAGTCGAACATAACCGTTTCCTATATACTTACATTGATATGGTGTCTGTTGTTTCAGGCGTGTCCGAAAGAACAGACACCACATGCATGTAAATTTATAGTTCTGGCAATACCGGCCATGACCTTCTTCTTATGTGCGGATGCACACATATTCCCCGAACTCTTATGGGACTTGGTAAGAATGTCTTCCACGAGTACTGAGCGTGTCGGGATGGGACACTACGAATGTAGTGTGTGGACATACAAGATGAGAATGTGGGTCTCGCGGGAGGAGAGCGCGAGATAGTCCCTGCAGTCGCGCTATCGTCTGTGCCATTGGTGGCTCAGATGGATAGAGCGTCTGCCATGTAAGCAGGAGATTCCGGGTTCGAGTCTCGGTCGGGGCACACATTTTCACCTGTCCCCGTTGATATGTATCAACGCCCGTCAGCAGCTGAAGGTATTAATATAATTCTAACAACCATTTCCAGTCGATGATCGTTTGAGTTGGACTAGAGGACCCAGTCCATTCGATGTAAACATAGCTCACATCGTTATGGAGCCACCATCAACTTGCACGGAGCCTTATTGAAAACTTGGGTCCATGGCATTGTGGGGTCTGAGCCACACTCGAAACCTACCATAAGCTATTACCAACTGGAACTGGGACTTATCTGACAAGGCCACGGTTTTTAAGTCGTATAGGGTCCAGCCGATGTGGTCACGAGCGCGTGAGAGGCGCTACAGGCGATGTCTTGCTGTTAGCAAAGCCACTCGCGTCGGTCGTCTGCTGTCATAGTCCATTAACACCAAATTTCACCACACAGTGCTAAAGGATACGTTCGTCGCAAGTTCTGTACTAATTTCTGCGGCTATTTTACGCCGTTTTACTTGTCTGATAGCACTTACATCTTTAAGCAAACGTCGCTGCTTTCGGTCGTTACGTGAAGACCGTTGGCGACTGCGTTGTCTGTAGTGAGAGGTATTGTCTGAAATTTGGTACTCTCGGCACACTCTAGACACTGTGGATCTCGGAATATTGAATTTCCTAACGATTTCAGAAATGGAAGGTCCTATGCATCTAGCTTCAACTACCATTCTGCATCGAAATTCCCGTCGTGCACCATAATCACGTCGGAAATATTTTCACATGAATCACTTGGTCTTTTATACCTTGTGTGTCCACCCACGGTAGCTGAGTGGTCAGCATGACGGAATGTCACTCCTAAGGGCCCGGGTTCGATTCCCGGCTGCGTCGGAGATTTTCTCAGCTCAGGGACTGGATGCTGTGTTGTTCTAATCATCATCATTACATCCTCATCGACGCGCAAATCGCCGAAGTGGCGTCAAATCGAATGACTTGCACCCGGTGAACGTTCTACCCGACGGGAGGCCTAGTCACACCACATTTCTACATCTACATCTACGTCTACATCTACGTGATTACTCTACTATTAACAATAAAGTGCCTGGCAGAGGGTTCAATGAACCACCTTCATGCTGTCTCTCTACCGTTCCACTCTCGAACGGCATGCGGGAAAAACGAGCACTTAAATTTTTCTGTGCGAGCCCTGATTTCTCTTATTTTATCGTGATGATCATTTCTCCTTATGTAAGTGGGTACCAGCAGAATGTTTTCGCAATCGGAGGAGAAAACTGGTGATTGAAATTTCATGAGAAGATCCCGTCGCAACGAAAAACGCCTTTGTTTTAATGATTTCCACTCCAGTTCACGTATCATGTCTGTGGCATTATCTCCCGTATTTCGCGATAACACAAAATGAGCTGCCCTTTGTACTTTTTCGATGTCATCCGTCAATCCCACCTGATGCGGATCCCACACTGCACAGTAATACTCCAGAATAGGGCGGACAAGCGTAGTGTAAGTAGTCTCTTTGGTAGACCTGTTGCACCTTCTAAGCGTTCTGCCAATAAATCGCAGTCTTTGGTTTGCTCTACCCACAATATTATCTATGTGATCGTTCTAATTTAGGTTATTTGTAATTGTAATCCCTAAGTATTTAGTTGAATTTACCGCCCTCAAATTTGTGTGACTTATCGCGCAATCAAAATTTAGCTGATTTCTTTTAGTACTCATGTGAATAACTTCACACTTTTCTTTATTCAGGGTCAATTGCCACTTTTCGCACCATACAGATATCTCATCTAAATCATTTTGCGAGTCGTTTTGGTTATTTGATGACTTTACAAGACGGTAAATTACAGCATCGTCTGCAAACAATCTAAGACGGCTACTCAGATTGTCTCCTATTTCGTTAATATAGACCAGGAACAATAGAGGGTCTATAACACTTCGTTGGGGAACGCCTGATATTACTTCTCTTTTACTCGATGACTTTCCGTCTATTACTACGAACTGTGACCTTTCTGACAGGAAATCACGAATCCAGTCGCACAACTGAGGCGATACTCCGTAGGCACGCAGTTCGGTTAGAGGACATTTGGTTAGAAGACATTTACGGCATACCTTATGTAAGTGATACTACCGCCATCTGTAGATGTGCGTATCGCTACCCCACGACTTCCATCACCTCAGTGTATTTACGTGATTTGGGTAAGTCGCAGGAAATGTACTGAATCGACGCGTTCCCCCTTTTCGTCCACAGGCAGCCGCATTGGCTGCTAGCAGTGTAGGCGGTGCGGCCGGCACGAGCGGCACGGCGGCTGCCCCGCAACTGGCGTCGAACCCGAGCCCTGCGACCTGAATATTTCGACAGCGGCCGGTCGGCTGGTCCGCTATTGAGGTTATCTGCTCCGCGCATCGACTGCGCGGCGCGGCGCGGGCGTCCGCATACTAGAGCAGCCGGGCGGCCCGCGTGAGGGGCAGCGCCGCTTTCATTCCGGCCGCATGCATTTTAATGTGGGCCGCCGTTTCGTATTAATATCGGCCTGGTATCTGGTGCAGTTATGAAAGCGATCAGCCGCCACTCCGCGCCGCGAAATGTGGCACCCAGCGCGCTCGCGCACGGTAGCTGGCGACAGACGCGTAATAACTTTATCTCTCGCTCTCGCACGATGTGGGGGAATGTTCCGCTCGTTAAGAGCGTGGACGACGATCGGTTCTGCGACACACACACACACACGACTATTCCACCCAGAGCGTGAAAGTGAAACCCCGATCTTAGGAAGAATTTCCTAACAGTGAGCCGCGGCTTTTATGTCGTTTACTTTTCACTGTGGCCTAGTTTCCTCATTAGCATTCCAGCGCCGATGAAAGGCACTCGGGCAGTAGTCTGAGGGGCCAGGAAAGTGCCTAACGGTAAGGCGTCGTTCCGAGGCTCAGCTCGGGCGTGGCCGCTGGTCCTGTATTCGTGGTTTGATTACCCACTGACCCTGCGCGATTAGCGGAGCGTGTAAGTGCTCGAGTCTACCCCCCAAGGCGGAGAGGTGCGACTTGACACGGTTAACGCTGCAGCTCTGGACAGTTTAACGTCCCGTCGACGGCGAGATCGTTAGGGACGGAGCACAGGTCTGGGAAGGACAGAGCAGGAAAAAGGCCGTGCACTTCCAAAGGAACAATTCCAGCACTTACGTAAAGTGATTTTGGAAAATCAGGAAATGTAAACCTGGCTGGCCGGACTGCAATTTGAACTGTCCTTCCGAGTAAAGAGACCACTATCTTACCACACTGCTCTATCTCGCATAGTATGTAGTTCATACTGCTCCTTATAACCGGTGGTAACAGAAAATAGAGGCGACGGCAAAATCAGTAATTTATAGCAAATGAAACAACAAGCTTACTGTTTGCTGATTCGAGGCATGCTCTACGGAATGGTAGATATGCAATTGTATAATACTGAGGAAAATTTCATGAATATTTGACCGTCATTTACGATAGAAAATGCATTCACAATGGCTTTTAAGCAACAGGTAATTGATAATATTCCTGTTACATGGTGACTGGCACGATAAATACCGTGTGGTGAGAGATTTAAATCCACACCTCAAGATGGTTGTTTATGATACAGGATCGTTACCCGGTAGATGGTATTAAGGTTAATGCATTTCAGGGTGATATAATATATGACGTAATATCACTAGCATTATCCACAGAAATTGGCATATGATAACTTTGTTTATGCAGTGATACAGGATCGTTACCCGGTAGATGGTATTAAGGTTAATGCATTTCAGGGTGATATAATATATGACGTAATATCACTAGCATTATCCACAGAAATTGACATATGATAACTTTGTTTATGCAGTGAAATTTGGAAAGGTGTACCATGTAGTGGTATTTGTTGGCATAAGCGCAAGCATATTCATCATATCTTCTGTAATACATTCGTCCTTTTGTGAGCAATATGAGATTTTTGTTGCTTTAGTAACAAACAGACGCTGCGTTATACCCTACGCATTGGTCATAGAGTGCGCTCTGCTGTATATGTTAACAGTAGTTATGGTTATTCCGTTTCAAAGCGAAAGGCAGATGTTCTTGTCTTACTAGTGAGCGTATGTTCCGTGCATGATTACTCGACTGCTACCTAAATTCAAATGTATATGGCCATTTAAACTGAACGCCTGGTGGTAACACATGTTATTTGTAGCTGGTCCTTTTGTGATGTAAGCCCTATGAAGTGACGTATTGATGTCAATTTTATCTAATACTCTTACCTACGTTTTTACGCATGTAAGAGCAAAGTACACATAAAGTCTTGTTTTGAATGCGTCCTTCACGGCTTGGATAATGATTGTGTTAGATGATGCTTAGTATGATGCTGTGTATTGTTCATTCCTTATGTAACGGGAGGGCTGATACCAAGGATTACATAAACTAAACTAAACTCCGTCCAAACATGCCTTGGAAGGCCCAACGGAACCGAGCGGCCGCCGTGTCATCCTCAGTCCACAGGCGTCACTGGATGCGGATATGGAGGGGTGTGTGGTCAGCAGACCGCTCTCCCGTCCGTACGTCAGTTTACGAGATCGGAGCCGCTACCTCTCAATCAAGTAGCTCCTCAGTTTGCCTCACAAGGGCTGAGTGCACCCCGCTTGCCAACAGCGCTCGGCAGACCCATCCAAGTGCTAGCCCGACCCGACAGCGCTTAACTTCGGTGTTCTGACAGGAACCAGTGTTACCACTGCGGCAAGGCCGTTAGCACCAAGGATTGCATAAATAATGTAAATAAAAGAAGAAGTAACTCTTCTGTCTCTTTCGCCTTATTTTATTTTATTTCTTCGGACAGTATAATAAAAGAAGGAAATTTTAGATTTAAGGATTGATTTCCTGTACAGAATGTAAGGATCTTTGGTACTGTATTATTATTTCAAGTAGCAGATCGGTAATATTTCACCTTGCAATGGCGTAAAGGATTGTACACGGGAGGGTGCGCTAGTCGTCACCTCTTAGCTTTGTATTTTTAGTTATTGAACTATATGAAAAAAACATAAATTAGTTGCAAACTAGTTACAAACTACGTGCACACACTTTATTCAACATGTAAACTTCACTACAGATATTCGGATTTTAGTTATGTCATATTCGATATGCCTGCCATCATTGGCGATGATGGGGCGCAGACGAACAGTGAAATTGTGCATGACCCGCTGAACATCGATGCTGTCAGTGACCTCTTGAATGACTGTTTTTAGCTCATAAATGGTTTTATGATTGTTGCTGTACAACCTTGTCTTTGATATAGCCCCACAAGAAGGAGTCGCATGTGTTCAGATGCGGAAAATACACTCCTGGAAATGGAAAAAAGAACACATTGACACCGGTGTGTCAGACCCACCATACTTGCTCCGGACACTGCGAGAGGGCTGTACAAGCAATGATCACACGCACGGCGCAGCGGACACACCAGGAACCGCGGTGTTGGCCGTCGAATGGCGCTAGCTGCGCAGCATTTGTGCACTGCCGCCGTCAGTGTCAGCCAGTTTGCCGTGGCATACGGAGCTCCATCGCAGTCTTTAACACTGGTAGCATGCCGCGACAGCGTGGACGTCAACCGTATGTGCAGTTGACGGACTTTGAGCGAGGGCGTATAGTGGGCATGCGGGAGGCCGGATGGACGTACCGCCGAATTGCTCAACACGTGGGGCGTGAGGTCTCCACAGTACATCGATGTTGTCGCCAGTGGTCGGCGGAAGGTGCACGTGCCCGTCGACCTGGGACCGGACCGCAGTGACGCACGGATGCACGCCAAGACCGTAGGATCCTACGCAGTGCCGTAGGGGACCGCACCGCCACTTCCCAGCAAATTAGGGACACTGTTGCTCCTGGGGTATCGGCGAGGACCATTCGCAACCGTCTCCATGAAGCTGGGCTACGGTCCCGCACACCGTTAGGCCGTCTTCCGCTCACGCCCCAACATCGTGCAGCCCGCCTCCAGTGGTGTCGCGACAGGCGTGAATGGAGGGACGAATGGAGACGTGTCGTCCTCAGCGATGAGAGTCGCTTCTGCCTTGGTGCCAATGATGGTCGTATGCGTGTTTGGCGCCGTGCAGGTGAGCGCCACAATCAGGACTGCATACGACCGAGGCACACAGGGCCAACACCCGGCATCATGGTGTGGGGAGCGATCTCCTACACTGGCCGTACACCACTGGTGATCGTCGAGGGTACACTGAATAGTGCACGGTACATCCAAACCGTCATCGAACCCATCGTTCTACCATTCCTAGACCGGCAAGGGAACTTGCTGTTCCAACAGGACAATGCACGTCCGCATGTATCCCGTGCCACCCAACGTGCTCTAGAAGGTGTAAGTCAACTACCCTGGCCAGCAAGATCTCCGGATCTGTCCCCCATTGAGCGTGTTTGGGACTGGATGAAGCGTCGTCTCACGCGGTCTGAACGTCCAGCACGAACGCTGGTCCAGCTGATGCGCCAGGTGGAAATGGCATGGCAAGCCGTTCCACAGGACTACATCCAGCATCTCTACGATCGTCTCCATGGGAGAATAGCAGCCTGCATTGCTGCGAAAGGTGGATATACACTGTACTAGTGCCGACATTGTGCATGCTCTGTTGCCTGTGTCTATGTGCCTGTGGTTCTGTCAGTGTGATCATGTGATGTATCTGACCCCAGGAATGTGTCAATAAAGTTTCCCCTTCCTGGGACAATGAATTCACGGTGTTCTTATTTCAATTTCCAGGAGTGTACGACGGCCAATCGAGACCCACACCAGTGGCCTCTAGGTACCCCAGAGCCAGAATGCAGTCCCCAAAGTGCTCCTCCAGGATATCACTCTCCTTCTTCGATGGGGTCGAGCTCCGTCTTGCATGAATCACATCTCGTCGAAATCCTTGTATCTTTGGATAATGGGGATGAAATCACCATCATCATCCAAAACCTTCACGTACCGTCCGGTAGTCACCATGCAGTCAAGGAATATCGCACCGATTATTCCGTCACTGGTCATTTCGCACCACACAATCAGCCGTTGAGGCTGAAGAGACTTCTCCATCGCGAAATGTAAGTTGTCAGTCGCCCAAATGCGCCAGTCTTACTTGTTGACGAACCCATCCAAATGAAAGGGGCTTCGTCGCTAAACCAAACCATATTCACATCAAAATTCCCATCACGCACCGCGGCCACCCGTGCAGTTTGAACGTCCTGACGCCAACCGTTCAGAAATTAGGACAACTTTTTTTCATATAGTTGAGTAATTGTCACCTTGTAGATGCCAGGTTATTTTAAAAAATTGTTAATTTTTCTTGTAATGTAAAACTGGTATTTTCTATGTTATAAAAAGTAATCAATAAATGACAGTGTGAGAGTGCGACAATACCTAACGGTTATTGCTGAGTGTAGTTGCTCACGTCCTATACAAGCAAACTTGTTACGTCTTTACCTGTGATTTCTAGTACTTTAGATACTTGGGCTAAGCATGGTTCTGTTTAAAAATAATAGCTCGATGTAGTCACAGGATAAAACCGCACTGTCTAATTTCTATGATCCGCAGCGACTTCGTTGCAAATAATAACTTGTAGCTCTGATCCTGCAGTCAAGTAGTGTATGCACTGGCTTTCTTGTGTGAAGAAGTTCGTGCTTTCTGGCAGCATGTTGTGTATCTGATTACGTTTAGTAATAAGGTATGTCCATAGTGATATAAGCACATGTAACATGAAATGCATATTGTATGTAAATAGTTTCTGTATGATATGTACTTCGTAATTTTAGGTACGTCGTTTCAGAATGGGCGAGTCAGCTTGCAGCCGATAACCACTGCAGCAATAAATTGTATATTCATGCAACTGAGACGGACAAAATAAACATTTATCAAATTTACAGTTAGCAGTCACTGTTCATTCATTACCAGAACACAAGGTTTAATCGTCCTTCATCAGGTGGATTTATGTGGATTAGTGTATTACGTAGTATGTATGAGTCGTGTTTCGGCTTTATAGTAACCCGTGGCTGTGTCTCCAGCGGTCATTACCCTCCTTTCCCTGTCGTGTTACATATGGGACGCACTCTGGACTGTTCTCTGACATACAAACAGGATTGCGATGATACGAGACTGAAGGTGGAAACCAGAAATAATATCCTCCGTAAGATCACTGATAGTACGTGAAGCTCTCGACCACGATCCCTGAAAACGACGCCACTAGCAACACGCTACGGTGCTGCAGAATATGCATGTCCAATTGGTAGAAATCTACCCACAAAAGCCGGCCGGAGTGGCCGAGCGGTTTCGGGCGCTACAGTCTGGAACCGCGTGACCGCTACGGTCGCAGGTTCGAATCCTGATTCGGGCATGGATGTGTGTGATGTCCTTAGGTTAGTTAGGTTTAAGTAGTTCTAAGTTCTAGAGGACTTATGACCTCAGCAGTTGAGTCCCATAGTGCTCAGAGCTATTTGAACTACCCAGAAAAACAAGGTTGTCAAGGCACTAAACGAAACGTGTAGGGCCGGCCGCGGTGGTCTAGCGGTTTTAGGCGCTCAGTCCGGAACCGCGCGACTGCTACGGTCGCAGGTTCGAATCCTGCCTCGGGCATGGATGTGTGTGATGTCCTTAGGTTAGTTAGGTTTAAGTAGTTCTAAGTTCTAGGGGACTGATGACCACAGATGTTAAGTCCCATAGTGCTCAGAGCCATTTGAACCATTTGAAACGTGTAGGATGATTATAGGATGTTTGAAACATGCACCACTTGGAAAACTCTACCAGTGAGCAGGAACAGCGCCGCTAGATATTCGTCGTGAAGTATCTGCTAATGCAGAGAGAACGAGTTGGCCTTATCAGGAAACCGCCTATTACATGGGCACATTCCAACAGCCCTAAAGTTGAGATTCAGAAGAAGTTTCATCAAGATCACATCAATGCTGCAAACAACAGCAGCTACAGCAAGGAAACAACTGCGCATCTCTCGAGGTGAGAATAACTCGATCTGGCCAACCCCTTCAGAAATCCTCCGACCGTAGCATGAACCACGGAGGTTACTCCACCGCCTTCGTTCTGGAGTTGGAAGATTCGGGAGTAACCTCCAGAAATTGCACTTCCCCTGCGTGTACCACCAACTAAAACTGCGGAGAAGAACACAACATAAGTACTGGTCTGTCAACTATCCCGGCATCTTACCCAGAAGAATATATTATGCTCGCGACTCCGAGCATAATTCGTATTGCAAGATTTTGGGCCACGGTAGTGCAGCTTAATAATTCTTTTTCAGTTTTGATTTTAATTCTGTTGTATTTTTTTCTGGCTCAAATGAGTAAATAATTCACATACACCAAGAAACTTCGTACTAAACAGTGACCGGTAACAGTAAACTTGCTGCTTCGCTCGATGTCAATAACAATCCCAGTAAATCCGAACCAAAAATTTTCGGATTAACTGATAATTTATAAATGAAAGAGAACTCCCTCTTAATAATACGTAGGCAGGTTCCATTGGCAGCTCGTGGTCTAGTGGTTAGCGTCGCTGAATCAAGGGCACAGTGTCCCGGGTTCGATTCTGCATGGTATCGGGGAATGGGAGTTTGTGTTGTCCTAATCATTTCATCTCATGTTTAACGACGCGCAGCTGACCAAAGAGTAGACGAGTAGAGAGGCTTGCACCAGGCAATGGGATTATACCAGACGGGGTAGCTCGACCGATAATACCATGTTTATTTCATTACCAGTTTCCAGACACAGTGTTTTGAAATTTCAGATACACAGGATAACAAGATTTAATGTGTCCGGCGCCTATGTTCGACCTCAGCGTGCAATAACTACAAACAATCTGCAGTTGGCAGCAATGTCAGTGGAGGGTATATAAAGCATGCCGCGGGACGCGAAAAACAGTGCAGTCGTTGAGTGATTTTTTTTTTTTAATGTTCAGAAGGGTGCGATGATTGGCTTTGTGGCCAAGGTTGGAAGCATTTCCGAAACGGATAAGTTTGTAAACTGTTTGGGTGCCTCTGTGGTTGAAGTATGCTATGCACGGCAAAACGGTGCTATCCAAAACCGGCTCCGAGGCAGGTGTTGTGTACCACGGGCGAATAGACGTGCAACTGTTGAGCAATTGTCTGCCCAGATGAACCAGGGGGCTACCAACAGTGTCTCCTCAACGACCGTTCAATGCACGTTGCTGCATGTGGGTCTCTGCAGCAGGCGCCTGGTTCATACATCCATGCTGACAGCTGTTCATTGACGATGAAGTCTGGAATTTGCACGCCAATATCTCAACTGGTCGTCTTCTGTGTGGCGACAGGTGGCTTTCTCAAATGAATCAGTTTTTATACTATACTGGACACATGATCGTTGGTGTCGTTGCAGTCGTTGAAAGGGTACAGGCTGGAGGAGGATGCTTTACGGTCTGGGGAATGTTTTCGTGGCATTCTGGAAGGCACAATGAATCAAAACAAGTATGCATCTATCCTTGAGTACCATGTCCACCCCAAAATGCAATCTGTTTTTTCGTTGGGACGATGGCATCTACCAACAGACAATGCAACGTGTCACACAGCTCGCAGTGTATGTGTGTGGTCCAAAGAGCACCGGGTTGTGTTTACCGTACCTCCTTGGCTACCAAACGCCCCGGATTTAAACTCAGTGAGACCACCTCGAGCGGGGTGTTCACGCCATAGATCCTCAGTGGAGAAACCTAGCGTAGTTGACCACGGCACTGAAGCCGGCATTACTCCACATCCCTCTCGTTACCTTCCAGAACATCATTGATTCTCTTTCTACACGTCCATACTGCAAAAGGTGGTTATCTAGGCTTCTGACAAGTGATGACGTTAATGTGACGCGATCGTGTTTACGTTCTGCTTGAAAGAAAAAAGAAACTTCTCTAAATTTTAACTTAAGCGTTGGACTACAAAGCAATCATTTTCAAAAGAATCATCCTGTTTTAGAAGAGTATATCTTGTAAATGTCCGTACACATAACCTTGGAATACTTTTTACAAATATCTTTAGGATGAAAGATTTAAATTTACTTTCCAAAAATGTTCAATGGGCTATCCACCGAACGCACGGCAAACATCCAGACGATAGTTGAAGTCTCCCACGCTTTTGCAAGCATGACTGGATTTAGTCCATTCTTTGGCGTTGCTATGCGGCGTCGCACTTCACGTAGGTGGTTGGACAGGGATGAGGGTAGATGGTGTCTTCCACCCCCGCCCCCCGCAAAAATAAGCGTATCGTGTGGGATCAGATGACTTTGGAGGCCAATGGAATTTTAGGTAACCCTGATGCAGATGGATAATCATGAAGCACACTTCCCTCCAAAGTGAACCACAAAGACTTAATAATATTGAGATATGGTTAGTGTGTGGCCAGGCGACATGCGAAAATTCATCCTCGTGCGAAATTATTACGCCCCTTAGTCATTGGTCCATCATTGAGGCAATAAAGCTCTTACTTGGTGGTGCCACTATGGAAGTGCGCCATTCCGTTTAGCAAATGAAATAATCCTCATGTTCACTTAATTCTGAAAAAAGCCAGAACTTTAACTTATCCAGATATATGATTCCTCTAACCCTCTTTACTACTGAAAGGAAGAGACCATTAATCTCTCACGGGAATCGATGCATAACTCTCCCATCGTTACACGCTTTGACCTGTAGGAGGTGTACCGTAATACTCTCGGCAAAAATCACATCTCACACTGGTAACTGAATTGTACGTGCAGAAATGGAGAACACCTTTCGTTGTTGTGTTTTCGCTGTTTCGACTCGACTCACATCGTGCAATAAACAAACCAGTGCTCTGCAGGGGTTGCACAAAAATATGGAAACATTTCCAGAAATGTTGTTTTAGAGGTCGGGCAATCGCACCATGACTGTTAAAAAAATAAAGAATCTTATTACCTGAATATGCATGTCCATTTATGCGAAACTGGTCGTGACTTTTTAATAAAAGTATTTTAATAGCAAGTGCGGAAAGTTTAATTCACCATTTCGAGAAATGCATGATTGAACATAAACGCAGATGCTAGCCAAGCCAGCAGACTGTGATGTTGTATTTGATCAGGAACAACGCTCGTGCAATGTCTTCAATACGGTGGTAAGTGTCAGTCCAGGTTAGAACGGTATTCTGTGTAGTTATGAGTGAATTATGTCGGAGTTCAGTGCATTCGAACGTGGGCAACTTGTTGGTGCCGGTACAGTGAGTGCTTCCATAAGCCGAAGCATTTGATGTTCCAAGAGGCACCGTATCGAAGTTGGGAAAAATATCATACGCTAACGACTACAGCTGAAAATGTAAAAAAAAAAAAAAAAAAGTTCAAATGTGTGTGAAATCTTATGCGACTTAACTGCTAAGGCCATCAGTCCCTAAGCTTACACACTACTTAACCTAAATTATCCTAAGGACAAACACACACACCGAAGCCCGAGGGAGGACTCGAACCTCCGCCGGGACCAGCCGCACAGTTCATGACTGCAGCGCCTAAGACCGCTCGGCTAACCCCCCGCGGCCTGAAAATGTCACCGCAGAACTGGAGTAACATTCGCGAAACCTGTCAGCATCAAACTGTACGAAGGGAGCTACAGACGCAGAGAATTTCAGGGCGAACTGGAATTCCAAAATCACATATCAGTGATACAAACGCCCTACTAGTAAAACGTGGTACCGAAGCCATAAAGCCTGAACTATGGAACACTGGAAGACTGTCATTTGGTCAGATGAATTTTCTTTCACACTGTTTACAACTTCTGACCAAGTTTACGTCTCAAGAATGAAACACGGCGCGGGTTCGGTGATGATTTTGGCAGCCATATAGTGGTATTCCATAGGCTCCATGGTAAAACTGCAAGGTCGAACTACTGACCATTTTGGCTGATCAGGTCCATCCCATGGTGTTATGTTTGTTCCCCAATGGTGAGGGTATGTTCTACGACGACAGGGCCTGTGTTTGCACAGTTCGCATCGTCCAGGACTGATTTTGTTAGCACGAGGATGAATTGTCGCATGTCGCCGGGCCACCACACTCACCAGATCTCAATATTATTAAGTCTTTGTGGTTCACTTTGGAGGGAAGTGTGCGTCATCGTTATCCATCTCCGTCAGCATTACCTGAAATTGCCGCTATTTTGCAGGAAGGATAGTATAAGATTCGTTTGAAACCAATACAGGAGCCGTATTTATCCATTCCGAGATGAGTGGAGCGGTTCTGAATTCCCTACATCGTATTAGCTATTTCAATGTGTTATGTTTTTGATGTTTCCATATTTTTGACGACCGCCTGTAGCTGTACGAAGGAGTCACCCATGAGCAACCACACGAAGCGGCATATTACAACTGCCACGAAGCTAAACTTTTAATTCTGTTGCGTAAGTTACAACTTTTCCCAAGTTTCCAGCTTCATACACGTCGAAGATACACCGAAGAGCCAAAGTTACTGGTATAGGGATGCGTAATCAAATACAGAAGATATGTCAACAGGCTGCGGTCGGCAACGCCTATATAAGACAACAAGTGTCTGGCGCAGTTGTTGGATCGGTTACTGTTGCTACAATGGTAGGTTGTCAAGTTTTAAGTGAGTTCGAACGTGGTGTTACAGTCGTCGCACGAGCCATGGGACACAGCGTCTCCGAGGTAGAGATGAAGTGGGAATTTTCCTCTACGACCATTTCACGAAATCTCCAACATCGCTGCGGACGGAAAAAGATGCTGCAAGAACTGTACCAACGACTACTGAAGATAATCGTTCAACGGTCCAGAAGTGCTACCATTCCGCAAATTGCTGCTAATTTCAATGCTGGGCCATCAACAAGCGTCAGAATGCGAACCACTCAACGAAACACCATCTATATGGGCTTTCGGAGCCGAGGCCCATTCGTGCACCTTTGATAACTGCACGACAGAAAGCTTTATGCCTCACCTGGGCCCGTCAACACCGACAATAGGCTGTTGATGGCTGGAAACATGTTGCCTGGTCGGACGAGTCTCGTTTTAAATTGTATCGAGCGGATGGACGTAATGGGTACAGAGAAAACCTCGTGAATCCATGGACCCAGCATGTCAGCAGGGGACTGTTCATGCCGGTAGAATCTCTGTAATGGTGTGGGGCGTATGCAGTTGGAGTGATATGGGACTCCTGATTCATCTAGATACGATTCTGATTGGTGCCATGTACATAAGCATCTTGTCTGATCACCTGCATTCATTCATGTCCATTGTACATTCCGACGGACTTGGGAAGTTCCAGCAGGACAGCGTGGCATCCCACACATCCAGAAATACTGCAGAGTGGCTCCAGGAACACTCTTCTGAGTTCAAACACTTCCGCTGGCCACCAAACTCCCCAGACATGAAAATTATTGAGCAAATCTGGGATGCCTTGTAACGTGCTGTTTAGAAGAGACCTCCACCCTCTCGTACACTTACGGATTTATGGGCAGCCCTGCAGGAGTCATGGTGTCAATTCCCTCCAGCAATACTTCAGACATTAGTTGAGTCCACGCCACGTGCGCGGGGGGCCCTACACGATATTAGACTGGTGTACCAGTTTCTTTGGCTCTTCAGGGTGTTATCTTGTGTAATCGGAACAATCTTTTTAAAACACGCCAATGTTGAACTTTTGATCAAGTTCACCTCCTCCATTTCCTTCCTTCATTCCTTTTTTATTCAGTGTTAAGTTCACCTCTCGTAAATCCTGTAAAGTAACTGGGCTGCCCAGTCTTTTGTCATCTTTCCGCCCTTGTCACTTTCGTTTCGAAGTGTGGCTATGAAGGTTACAGCGACGCAATATTACAAATGGAAGAATTATAATCAGTTTTTGATTCCAAGAATTCTGTCAAGGGGATCTCACGGTCTGGCTGTCTCCGATTTTCTCCATACACGATCTGAAGGTAAATGTTCAGACATCAGTTTTCTGTCGGTACGACGCAGTTATATATAAAAAAGGGTCGCTTCGAGTATTTGAGCGTATTCGAAACATGGAGGTAGAACAACTTTCGACAGTTGTAACAGAGCGAATGGATACTTGAGCGAGTTTCGTATAAGTTTCATAATCGTGAGATCCCTAGTTTGGATCTCGTTCGAAGCAATTTCTTTTACTTTTATTTAAATTCTATATTTATTAGCAAATACAGGGTGTTCAGAAAGTAAATATGCAGTGCCATGTTGTGGTGTGCCAAGTAATGACTGTCACGATTGCGAATTATTAATACAAGATTTTCCGTTGTTTAACTATTTAAACCATATTTTTACCAGGGATTTGTATTTGTTCGCAGGTCCGGTTTGACTGAATACCAATGTCTTTTGTGACATCATTGTGTTTAAGGTGATCATGCTGACGACTGAACAAAGAGTGTTTCTTTCGGAGCAATGGAGAGAAGTTTACCTCAGCAGTAGAAGCTGCATTTGCAGCAAAGTTCTCAGAAGTGAAGATGCCTAACCGCAATGCTGAACGGAATCTCATCACCAAGTTTCGAAAGACCAGAAGCGTTCGTAGTGCTCCAAAATCAGGCAGCCGTCTACATCCACATTCGAAGAGAAGACGACAGAGGTGCAAGACGCGATGCAGCAATATTCAAAGAAATCGGTTAGACGACTAGCTCAGCGGGCCCACGTATCCGTGGGTTCCGCTCACAAGATTCTCTGGACGTCACTGTCCATGTATTCCTATAAAATGACGGTCCTGCGTGAACTGAGAGAGACCGATTGCACGGCGCTTGTAATCTTTTGCAACTGGTTTCTGTCCTTCCTGCAGGACAGTGGTGAGGGGATTCTTGGCACAACGTTTTCACGGATGAGGCATGGTTTCACCTCTCCGGTTAGGTGAATGGCCAGAACAGTCGCATGTGGACTACGGAGAATCTGCATGAATTTAAGGTGTCCCCGCTGCATCATCAAAAGTTTGGTGTTTGGTGCGCCGTGACTCGTAAACGCATCACAGGGCCGATGTTATTTCAGGGCACCATAAATGCAGAACGGTACTGCATATGCATTCTGGAGCCCTTCCTAGGTGAACTGAATGAAGACGAAATTGAGAATGCCGGTTTCCAACAGGATGGGATGACTGTACATACCACCCACAGGGCGATGAACTTTTTAAAGGACATCTTCATTGATCACGTCATCTCTCGAGGACTCTGTCTTTTGCGTTCATCCGACTTGGCTCCACCAGATTACTTTGTATGGGGTTGTATGTTATGTTGTATGTTAAGCGGGGACCTAGAAACGACGGAGAGGCTCCGTCCTCGCCGCAGCCGCAGTGGTCCACAACCCCACGTCGACCACCGCAGTCCACTTCACCCCTCCGCCGCCCCACACCGAACCCAGGGTTATTGTGCAGTTCGGCTCCTGGTGGACCCCCCTGGGAAGGTCTCACACCAGACGAGTGTAACCCATATGTTTGCGTGGTAGAGTAATGGTGGTGTACGCTTACGTGGAGAACTTGTTTGCGCAGCAATCGCCAACATAGTGTAGCTGAGGCGGAATACGGGGAACCAGCCCGCATTCGCCGAGCAGATGGAAAACCGCCTAAAAACCATCCACAGACTGGCCGGGTCACCGGACCTCGACACATGTCCTCCGGGCGGATTCGTGCCCGGGGGCAGGCGCTCCTTCCCACTCCAGAAAGCCGTGCGTTAGACCACTTGGCTAACCGGGAGGGCTTCTATGGGGTACTTTCAAAGGAAAGGCCTATGAAGGCAATCCGGACACCATACAAGAACTCCACGCTGCACTGACGACAGACTCGGAACATCACTCCCGTTCTGCACAACGTCTTCAAGAACATGCAGAAATGTGTGCAACTGTGTCTTCAAGTTCAACGCGATCACTTCCAGCATCTCTTGTAACTTCCATGACTTCAATACGGAAAGTTATGAACTGCATAGTTACTTATTGAACACTATGTACAAATGTCAGCTTATATGGAAACACTTTTAATGAAAGTAACATCTTTTTATTTTTACTAATCACTTTATTACGCGATTATTCAACATAAATTAAGATTTGGCACAATAATTCTAAACATCAATATAAAACAAAATACTATATTTCTTGTATAAACTGAGCAGTGTTTTTGATGTACACCTTTTTTCATTTAACTATAGGGCATTTCGATTTTGTTAGAAGGATTATATACTACTCACTCTGCTAATGGCGAACCAGCGTCATAAAAAAATAAAAGACAAGCAAATGTACGTGATCCATGCTATGGGCCAGCGACAGAATTTGATTTTGATTGATCTGAAGACGCCCATAATCATGGAAACCAATAATCAAATGAGATATGAAAAATGCTTGCCAACGAAGTCTGATACAGCTTTTGTGAAGTTTGGAAGGTAGGAGACGAGGTATTGGCAGAACTGAAGCTGTGAGGACTGGTCCTGACTCGTGCTTGGGTAGCTCAGTTGGTAGAGCACTCGCCCGCGAAAGGCAAAAGTGCCGAGTTCGAGTCTCGGTCCGGCACGCAGTTTTAATCTGCCAGGAAGTTTCAAGTCTGATTCAACTTGTCCAAGTCCACAAACTTAGCGTCACGTTCTCGTATTATACGGAGTGTTTCCGTGATGATGATGATACAAGCTTCCAGGGATGATGAAGAAGGACAAAGGTATCAGTCTGGAATGTGGAACCTTTGTCTGAAATGCCTAAACCAAACGGTTTGTGCGGCAACTCTGTAACTCTGCCATTAAAGTACGACAGCCTATAATTCGTTACTGCACAACGTTGTAAACTGTTTTGTTACGTACGAAGTTGGTAACATTGTGGGACAAGAAAACCCGAACAATATGTAGAGTACATCATAACATTTGGGCTTAGGAAGCTACACTACTGCAATGCAAAGGAGATGATGCGCACCTGTGGATCTCGTTTGATGAACCCCGCACCTCATTTCACAGATCTTACTGGTGATTAACTGCTGGACAGGAAGAGAAGATACCGTCATGTTAATTTTAGAAATGTCGTTGCATAGAATAGAAGAGGATCTAACATCTTTGTAAGTAGTAGCTATTTGACATGTTTATAAGTCTCTCTAAGCGTGCACAGGTATTCAAAGTGTTAAGAACCGTAAGGAAATCACCTGAACACGCTAAAAATACGAGTTAGACGTAAATTATGTGCGCCTCTAGTCTGTTCAAGTGTTGCTAGTACCAAGAAGCAATGTCTGTAAAAATACCAAGTCTCAATTACATCATTTTCTAGTTTACCTGCTTGAGACCTGTGAGAATAGCTTACATATGCGAAGGTGATAGTAAGATGATGTATAGCAGCTGAAGATGAGCCTCCAAGGATCGAAATCCGTGGTGCTTCGTTACGAAAACGTTTACAATGTTATTACTCTTGACCCCGTTTCTACCACCAATTTTATGAACTAAGAACAAGCGGTCCATGTCTAATAAAAAGCCTTACAGATGTTGCTTTACCAATTTACTTGTTTATTTTCCGACTAAGTGCCACTTTTTGTCCGAGACACACAAGCTGCAGTACCGTTCACGGTGATCTTTCGCCAGCCTTGTCCTACTTATTGGAGCGGTGTAAAGATCGATGATCCATACCCAGTCACGGATTTCTGTGCCATTACTGGCAGGATCCAAAAGGCAGTTTACTGGCGTTTACGATTCGCTTACGCCACCATGACCACGATTTTCAATTAGGAATTAAGTTGTCTTCATTTCCGTTTGTTTACAATAGTGTTTCCTGATAGCACTACCATGACCACTGGTTCACGGCTGTTTCGTTCTCTGCTGAGTAGCTCTCAGCCTGCCTCTCCTCTGGAACTCAAGTGTCACGTGAATTCAATTTCTTTTCAACTAAATAATTTAACTCAACATCGTACTCCATATGTCTTACAGCTTGTAAGGCGTGCATTTCTTCGTCCGATTTTCCCTCGTTTTTGTATCCAAGATTGACTTAAAGATAGTTGCCAGTCGCTTCCTTCTGTGGGCGTGGAAGAAGAGTGTACTCTTTCGCCATGCGCGTGTCCAGATAACAAGTGATGAACGTTGTCTTTCTAAGTGAACCAGTCACCCGCACTGTAAAGCTTATGTTGACGGAGCCCGCTGAACCAACTTCACGATAAAATGATATTGTAAGTATCGTGAGGTTTGCTGTGATGCTTGACAAAGGACAGAAATCCTGTGCCCTGCATTACTATACAGAACTCCGTTGCTATCTGGTAGAACACAGTAAATTCCTAATGAAACTAAGTACAGACCAATTTCCTTAACGTAACTTTACAGCAGAATTCATTAACATGTTATGAGTTCGATCATAATAAATTTCCTGGAGACCGAGAAGCTTATCTCCACGAATCAGTTCGGGTTAGGAAGCAAAGCTCGTGTGAATCTCAGCTTGCCCTTTTCTCATATGATATACTGAGAACTAGGGATGAAGTGCAACAGGCAAACTCCACATTTCTAGATTTCCGAAAAGCATTTGACACAGTGCCCAGTTGGAGACTCTTAACGAAGGTACAAGAGTATGGAATAGGTTACCAGATATCTGAGTGGCACAAAGACTTCTTAAATAATAGAACTCAGTGTGTTGTCCTTGACTGTAAGTGTTCATCAGTTGCAAGAATCATCAAGAGTGTCCAAGGGAAGTGTGACGGGACAGCTGTTATTTTCTATACGCATACACTATGTGATCAAAAGTATCCGGACACCTGGCTGAAAATGACTTACACGTTCGTGGCGCCCTTCTTCGGTAATGCTGGAATTCAATATGGTGTTGGCCCACCCTTAGCGTTGATGGCAGGCATATGTTTAATCAGGTGCTGGAAGGTTTCTTGGGGAATGGCAGCCCATTTTTCACGCAGTGCTGCACTGAGAGGTATCGATGTCGGTCCGTGAGACCTGGCACGATGTCGGCGTTTCAAAACATCCCAAAGCTTTTCTGTAGGATTCAGGTCAGGACTATGTAAAGACCAGGCCATTACAGGTGTTATTGTCTTGTAACCACTCCGTCACAGGCTTTGCGTTATGAATAGGTGCTCGGTCCTGTTGAAAGATTCAATCACCATCCTCGAAGCAAAAAGGTTCTTAAAACATCAATGTAGACGTGTGATGTGATAGTGCCACGCAAAACAAAAAAGGGAGCAAGCCCCCTCCATGAAAAACACGACAACACCATAACATCACCGCCTCCGAGTTTTACTGTTGGCACTACACACGCTGGAAGATGACGTTCACCTGGCATTCGCCATACCCACATCCTGTCAGAGGATCGCCATACTGTGTAACGCGATTCGTCACTCCACAAAACGTTTTTCCACTGTTCAATCGTCCAATGTTTACGCTCCTTACACCAGGCGAGGCGTCGTTTGGCATTTAGCGTCTTGATGTGTGGCTTATGAGCAGCCGCTCGACCATGAAATCCAAATTTTTTCATCTCCCGCGTAACTGTCATAGTACTTGCAGTTGATCCTGATGCAGTTTGCAATTCCTGTGTCATGGTCTGGATAGATGTCTGCCTATTACATATTATGACGGTCTTCAACTGTCGGGGGTCTCCGTCAATCAACAGACGAGGTCCGCCTGTACGCTTTTGTGCTGTACGTGTTCCTTCACGTTTCCACTTCACTATCACATCGGAAACAGTGGACCTAGGGATGTTTATGATTGTGGAAATCTCGCGTACAGACGTATGAGACAAGTGACACCCAATCACCTGACCACGATCGAAGTCCGTGAGTTTCGCGGAGCGCCCCATTCTGCTCTCTCACGATGTCTGACTACTGAGGTCGCAGATATGGAATACGTGGCAGTAGGCGGCAGCACAATGTACCTGATACGGAAAACGTATGTTTTTGGGGTGTAAAAATTTTGGAAATTTGTGGTAAGCTCTTATGGGACAAAACGGCTGAGGTCATCGGTCCCTAAGCTTACACACTACTTAATCTAACTTACGGTAAGGACGACATACACACCCATGCCCGTGGGAGGACTCGAACCTCCGACGGGGGAAGCTCGGCTATCTCGCGCGTCTTTGGGGGTGTCCGGATACTTTTTATCACGTAGTGTAAGTATTCTGGCAGACTGGGTGGGCAGCAATTTAGGGTTGTTTGCTGATTATGAAGTGGTCTACGGTAAGGTGTGGAAGTTGAGTGACTGCAAGGATACAAGATGACTTAGACAATATTTCCAATGGTGTGATGAATGACAATTAGCTCTAATTCTAGAAAATTGTAATTTAATGCAGATGAGTAGAAAAAGCGTAATGCCCGGTTACAGCATTAGTAGAGTCCTGCTGGACACAGTCACATAGCTTAAATATCTGGCAGTACAGCTGCAGTGCGATGTGAACTGCAACAAGCATGTGAGGATTGCCGTAGGGAAGGTGAATGGTCGACGTCGGTTTGTTGAGAGGACTTTGGGAATGTGTGATTCATCTGCAGTGGAGAGGCTTATATGAAGTATACGACGCTAGTGCGATTTATTCTTGAATACTGCCCAAGTAGCCCTAGTATTTTGGATCTGTACCAGGTCGGATTAAAGGAAGACATCGAAGAAATTGAAAGGCAAGTTGCTACATTTGTTACCGATAGGTTCGAGCAACACGGTAGTGTTACGGAGATGCTTCGGGGACTCACTTGGCATCCCTGGAGAGAAGGTGACGTTCTTGTCGAGTAACGCTATTGAGAAAACTAGGAGAAGCGGCATTTGAAACTGACTGCAGATTGATTCTACTACCACCAACATACATTTCGAGTAAAAATCCCGTAGATAATATACGAGAAATTTTGGCTCATACGGAGGCGTATGGACAGTCGTTTATCCATCCATGACGTAGTGGCACAAGGTACTTCCTGGGTCTGCAGAAATAAAAGTCTTACGACTCAAAGAGGAAGATTCACAAATGGAAACAACAAAGTTTCCACTAGAACCACACAACTTGGCCTTTCGTAAGCCCATGGCCTTCATTAGATTGCTTAGCTAAAGCTCAACTTTGTACAGACTGTGCTGCTTTACGATATATGGACATGGGTGCTCGCACTACTTAGCACCGTTACGAATGTATATAACAGCAAATGACAACGACATATAAATTTGTCAGCCTGTATAAAGCTGACATGGCTTAAAGCCAAAAGATGTGAGTAAACATGGTTACATAGCTGCATTTTTCAAATTGTGTAATCGGCCGAATGTCAATATACACAATGATTTTTGTAAAATATTTTATAAACATTTTGTACTTCAGCTGCACTTGATAATGCCCTAAGGCCGCAATTGCAATAGTGGAAATAAAAAGTTTAACAGTTACTGGCGTAAACATGATGTCCTTAAAAAAAGGAAAAAAAAGAAACATGACTGTAAATCCCAGTTGTGAAAAGTTAATTAATGACACTAGCGTTCGCAGTAGGGACATGGCGTTTCCCACGTGACAGTCTGAGGAGCAGAATATATTCTGATATATTCTGGACGATTCCGCTTTTCACTGAAATTTTATAGGCAAAGAATGAAATCAAAGAGACACTGAGCCCGAGGGCAAATTCAAGTTATACTATGTTTACTAAAAACTAAAAGAAGTGTATGTTAATAAAAATGCGAGGTGCCTTATGAGGCTTTACTCTTGATGAAAGCAATTGAAAAGTATCCTGTGCAAAGCATGCCCTGTAATTTTGTAGAATTCCTTGCCACTTTCGAGACACTTCTTTATCATGCTAGTTAATTATCCATATGACGACTGAAAAAACTGGGAATTAATGTAAGTAATAAAAATGCTTTTTGCAAACTATGTTTTGTGGATGGGGACATGACTCTTGTGACGTTGCCCTCTCCTGTCTGATACGCGCATTTACCTTTGCTCGTAATGGGGCGTGAGCTCCTCATCTTTGACTGTGGGGCCCTGAAGATGCTCATCATCACTCTCCTAATGACATCCCGCCCCACTCCTCCCCCTCGCCACCCTCCTGCATGGAGACCGTTGATCATTCCTGTGACGCTCCTACTGTTCTTTGTATCTTTGCTGTCTCTTCCGTTAATCGAACTTGATAACTTGGCATCAACTCACGTGCTGACTACTGTCTGAACGTTTGTAAGTCATTGGTTGATTGCATGTAGTTACAGCGTAGTTCAGGTGGTACTGGTCTATGCCACTTGGTCTTTTAAAGGCGTGTTTTCACGTTTGTGATATGTGAGAAAGATTATTACGATCTTCTTCTTCTCTTGTATTGTATTGTATGTTAACCGGGGACCTAGAAAAGACGGAGAGGCTCCGTCCCCGCCGCAGCCGCAGTGGGCCACAACCCGACGACGACTACCGCAGTCCACTTCACCCCTCCGCCGCCTCACACCGAACCCAGGGTTATTGTGCGGTTCGGCCTCCGGTGGACCCCCCAGGGAACGTCTCACACCAGACGAGTGTAGCCCCTATATTTGCGTGGTAGAGTAATGGTGGTGTACGCGTACGTGGAGAACTTGTTTGCGCAGCAATTGCCGACGTAGTTAACTGAGGCGGAATAAGGGGAACCACCCCGCACTCGCCGAGGCAGATGGAAAACCGCCTAAAAACCACCCACAGACTGGTCGGTTCACCGGACCTCGACACAAATCCGCCGGGCGGATTCGTGCCGGGGACCAGGCGCTCCTTCCCGCCCGGAAAGTCGTGCATTAGACCACACGGCCAACTGTCCGGGGACTCTTCTTCTCTTACTCATCCCTGTCTCGATCCGTTACCCTGTGGAGCCTACGTTGTTATAAGGGCTGAAGCGATGTTATTGACAGTGGATAACCAGCTGTCCTTCCTCACGCCACCCCTCTCACAGAGATGGAATTTGTGTGTCCAGTCTGTCTGAGTCTATAATAAGTACATGTTCAAGTGTGAAATCGTTTTAGAAATGTCTGCGAATCGTGTCACTGATGTGGGATGTGGGAACAAGCCCGGTATTTACTTTATTGGATGTGGGGAACAGCCTAAGACAGTCTGGCTGGAGCAACGACCCTCGTCGTAAATCCGCTATGCTGATTTGAAGCAGGTGCGGCGTGTCTCCCCGAACCCCAGAGGCGGCGCCTTATAACATTCTGCTACCTGGTTGGATAGAAGAATGTTTAGTATATCATGATTAAAATTATAACGCGATTACAGAGGCGTGTTCCTTTCTTATTTCCGTCACCAAACGCGCAATAACTGATGATACCAAGCTCTTTTCTCTACTGTATCTTTCTTTCAAGATTTCAGCTTCTATTGTGCATAGTAGTAAGAGTTGTCTAGTAACCTCTGCAGCACCCTTACATTATTAGACTGTGACATTGTGATTACATTAACACTGAGACTGTCAGTATTTTATCTTTTTCACCTTTACTTCATTAATTCCTGCGACATCCAACTTCGGTCTGTCTGTCTCTCTCTCTCTGTCTCTCTCCAAGATATTGTAAGGTACGCGCCAAGATCCAACTGCCGAATATCCGTGCACTTTTTTCGAAGAAGTCGTTATTAGAGGCAAGAAAGCATAACTGGATAGATAAGGCAGTCTATTTCATCACCAACATACACAATGTCTTCTATAATTATTTTTTGTAGTTTTCATACATTGTGTGCTTGAATGAGCGTATCAAAAGCATCGCATTACTCTTTGTGAAGACAACGCAAAACTGCATACCAGCATTGAAAGGCCATCACTTGTTGCTCCTATGACAGACGAACTGGTAACTAGGTAACTATGGAGACGGGAACACCCATTTTTTAAAAAAAGTAACTGTACTTTCAAATTTACAGGTAGATTATGCCAGGAATAACACCAAAATTTGTTCATTACTCCTCATTCTAGTTTACAAAACGGTTTCCACCAATCGGGTTTTAGCATCAGTAAATTGTCCACTATCTGCTGCGAGTACACTCGTGAACTGATATAGATCCTACACATGTTAACGGGATTACCTGATTCACACCTGATATGGAACGTTGCCTGGTCATTATCATATGCCATGAGACATCCATTGGTTAGGTCAGCAAGAGTTGTCCTGCTATCGAGGGCAGAGTACGGGTTGGAACTGCCATGTGCAGCAGTAATTACTCCTTTCTACGGGTTGAATGTATTTGCAGTGGTTCATTAATGTTGTAACGTAAGCAGTTATCGCTGCAATTAAAACGTCCGTTGTGGAACTTATCGCTGCTTGCCTTAGATCGCATGGCGGAGATAGGGAAACTCTCTTACGAAGCATTAGTACGCTACAGTTGGCATAACTGGTTCCATGGTACCAATACTGGGTCTATATTTCTGTCGTAGTGTTAAGATGAATATAGAGAAGGTGTTGGAAAATCAATAAATCAGTTCTGGAAACTCAATACAGCAATCAATACTATGGAAAAATGTGAAGAATTCACAACATCAATCAGTCAGGCATGTACATCTTCAAGTCATTTGGATCCGTTTTTCTTACATCGCTACCCCTTCCTTTTTAGGTAAATTTATCTTTTCTATATTCTACACGCTGTCGACAAAGTAATAAAGATGGACTTTTTGGAATAATTAAGATTTTCTCCCGTAACAATAAATCAACACACACCACCTTAAAGGAACAAACTGACTTAGAAAGTAACTCATTCTTTTTCAAAATTTCAAAGACTATTTAAACTCGAAAAACTAAACAATCCAGGGCAAAAACCCAGAAACACCTACACACCCATCCACCCACCCACGCACACCCACACCCACCCACCCACCCATACACACACACACACACACACACACACACACACACACACACACACAGGCAATTCCCCCCCCCCCCCCCTCAGGTAACTCAACGTTTCATTAAAAAAAACCCACATGCAAAGCTTTAATGTTTATTAAGCAAAAGAAACATGTCTAACGTAACTTCAGTAGAATAACTGCTTAAACTCTTTGTTTGATAGATTTTGTAAATAGCACATATCAATTTTGCAATGTAACTTACTGTTTCTTTGTAGTAATCCATATAATATAGATGATATACAGGGTGAGTCACCTAACATTACAGCTGGATATATTTCGTAAACCACATCAAATACTGACGAATCGATTCCACAGACCGAACGTGAGGAGAGGGGCTAATGTAATTGGATAATACAAACCATAAAAAAATGCACGGAAGTATGTTTTTTAACACAAACCTACGTTTTTTTAAATGGAACCCCGTTAGTTTTGTTAGCACATCTGAACATAGAAACAAATATGTAATCAGTGTCGTTTGTTGCATTGTAAAATATTAATTACATCCGGAGATATTGTAACCTAAAGTTGACGCTTGAGTACCACTCCTCCGCTGTTCGATCGTGTGTATCGGAGAGCACCGAATCACGTAGGGACCCAAAGGGAACGGTGATTGACCTTAGGTACAGAAGAGACTGGAACAGCACATTACGTCCACATGCTAACACCTTTTTATTGGTCTTTTTCACTGACGCACATGTACATTACCATGAAGGGTGAGGTACACGTACACACGTGATTTCCGTTTTCAATTACGAAGTGGAATAGAGTGTGTCCCGACATGTCAGGCCAATAGATGTTCAATGTGGTGGCCATCATTTGTTGCACACAATTGCAATCTCTGGCGTAATGAATGTCGTACACACCGCCAGTACATCTGGTGTAATGTCGCCGCAGGTTGCCACAATACGTTGTTTCATATCCTCTGGGGTTGTAGGCACATCACGGTACACATTCTCCTTTAACGTACCCCACAGAAAGAAGTCCAGAGGTGTAAGATCAGGAGAACGGGCTGGCCAATTTATGGGTCCTCCACGCCCTATGAAACTCCCGTCGAACATCCTGTCAAGGGTCAGCCTAGTGTTAATTGCGGAATGTGCAGGTGCACCATCATGCTGATACCACATACGTCGACGCGTTTCCAGTGGGACACACTCTATTCCATTTCGTAATTGAAAACGGAAACCACGTGTGTACATGTACCTCACCCCTCATGGTAATGTACATGTGCGTCAGTGAAAAAGACCAATAAAAAGGTGTTAGCATGTGGACGTAATGTGCTGCTCCAGTCTCTTCTGTACCTAAGGTCCATCACCATTCCCTTTGGATCCCTACGTGATTCGGTGCTCTCCGATACACACGATCGAACAGCGAAGGAGTGGTACTCAAGTGTCAACTTTAGGTTACAATATCTCCGGATGTAGTTAACATTTTACAATGCAACAAACGGCACTCATTACGTATTTGTTTATATGTTCATATGTGCTAACAAAACTAACGGGGTTCCATTTAAAAAACGTAGGTTTGTGTTAAAAAACATACTTCCGTGCATTTTTTTATGGTTTGTATTAACCAATTACACTAGCCCCTCTCCTCACGTTCGGTCTGTGGAATCGATTCGTCAGTATTTGATGTGGTTTACGAAATATATCCAGCGGTAACGTTAGGTGACTCAGCCTGTATACTTTGTCACCAATGTAAAATGCGAGTACAGAATAAAGAAAATGTCTGCCTCAACATAAATTCTTTGAATATGACTAGTTTTTCTCTTTTGTTTATTTACATTTTGTAAAGCACGTGGAGTTATCTTTGGCAAAGTTTATGAAGTGCTGTAAAATTAAGTTTAGTGAAAATGGCACGTTATGCATATTGTCTTCTTTGTATTTCGGTCTTTTTTCCGCAGTTACGCATATATTAGTAGAATAGGTTAATTGCTAGCTTTAGTAACAGTAATAAAAGTCTTATTAAAACCAGACGCGTTTCACTTTATTTTAAAGAGTCTTTTGTGACCGTTATCAGTTTACATGTTTTACCTATTACTATACACAGTTCTTGTTGTTTTCGTTACTCGTTGTTTTTTGTTGTTGTTTATTGCAATCTTCTTCGACTTCTTTGTGTATGTGTTGATTATGTGCACACAGGTCTTTCACTGCACTTAACACATTTACATTTCTGCATTGGAAAGTATCACTGTCCTCTGGCCATTTTGCCCATTTGGTTTTGCTATTGTGGGATGCGCTCGTCTTTTGCTTGTTTTGACAATGGTGGAGGCGCGTGCTCTCACTCTGTGAGTGTTTATATTTTCTGAATAGGAAATGAGAGGGAGAGAGATAGTGCTTGTGTTTATGTCAGTGTGTGTGTGTGTGTGTGTGTGTGTGCGTGTGTGTGTGTGTGTGAGAGAGAGAGAGAGAGAGAGAGAGAGAGAGGGAGAGAGATGTTTCTCCTGTAAAGTACTTTTTGTCGCCTTGTAATGGGCCTTTTCGCCAATTTACACAAGGCACGTACTTCTGTTTAGACTGAGGGTGAACAACCAATTCATGCACCCAGCTTCGATTTTCCCGCACGTCTTTCTGCATTTCGCTACGATTTCCTAGTGTTGCGGCTTTTACATTTACAACGCCATCATCCGCTAACAGCCCCATGGAGTTCCCGATGTTGTCGCAATTTCTCTGACCTGAGGTGTCAGATTCAGTAGCTGCTCCATAAATGGCATTTGGTAGTTAGTTTGTGCTGTCAACTGGATCATCCGTGCACGTGATGGAGCCTGAGTGTATCTTCGGTCTGTCACTGCTCTTTCTCCTTCTCCTGTTAACCTTGTGGGACAAGTACGCCTGGGAAAGGGACGCCGTAGCGGATTACGTCAGTAGAAACTGCGTCGCGCACACAGCCCATTCATGTGGTGAGAGTGCTCGAAATTGCAGGCCAGTGTTGCGTGTCCAGCTGCACTGCGCCGCGGCCGGGGTTACTGGAGCAACGCCCAGAAACAGCATCTGCTCTCCGAGCGTGTTGCTCTTTTACGGCCAGCGCGCTACCGTAGTCCTTTACGCGCGCAGTAATTCTGAGTTTTACGGCTCGCCACGAGGTCAAAGTATCGCCTGTGGCCGGTACGAAACCAGCTGAGGCACCGACGCAAGAACTCATTGAGAAGGTGGGAAGGAGGCTGACGCAAAGACCACGCCGTGTCCGCCATAGTCACGCGCACGCATGAGTCAGCAGTCTGAAGCTAACGCGACGAATAATACGCGACGGACATAAAGGCTTGGTCGTACTATTACTGTTACTGTCGAGCGTGTGCTGGTCAGAGCTGGAGACAGATAACGCAGGACCAGCTACCTCATTATACATTGTGCAACTGCGAGTTCGTTGGGTATGTCTGAGAGGCCAAGTCAGTGAGTAATGTTGGTTCTTATGCTCCACAGATTGACAGCACAGAAGACAGACTAGTTACAACAGTTACTATTCATGACCATTGTAGATGAGGTAATGGCGGAAGTGGCAGCACGAATAGGAGATTATGGAAGCAGTGGCATTTTCAGATGATGCAAAGATGTGGGGAAATGAAAAAGGAGAGGTGCCAGAAAACGGGAAGAAGTAGCGAGACAATAAGGACTGAAATTTAGTGCAGAGAAGTGTCGAATAATATGAGAGTAGCACTGGACTAAAGCGCAAGTGCTAAAGAAAGTGGAAAGTTTCAAATACCCGAGGAGCGTAATAGAATTTAGTGACAAGAGCGATAAGTAGATTACAGAAAGGGAGAGGCAAGCACACGGATTCCTCCAGAGCGTGAGAAACCTGATCTGTTGCAAAGATGTACCACCAAAATCCAGACACGTCTTACACAAAGCACACTAAGCTCCAGTACTCACGTATGCATCGGAAAAGGTATTTCAGCAGGATACCGACTTTCTAGAAGAGATTTCAAAGAAACATCTTGAAAACAGCATGCAAGAAACATCAAATTGGCATGGGGTGTACTACATGCTTGAATATAGGGCCTACAAATGATTCGCATTCTAGCACAATCTCACGAAGAAGGAAGGAGTAACGCCGTCTACATCCTGTAAACAGAAATGCTGCGACAGACTTCGAAGGGTTCTAGAGGGTGCCTTAACAAATCGATGATAGAAACTGGTCTCCGAAAACGTCATTCGCAGACGATACAGAGCGTCGAAGTTATAGGTGCCAGTGCCTACCACTAGACAACCCCTTCGGCGGCAAATATGACTTTGTCCACTGAGGGGCCACAGGCTTAGCGTCTCGTTGCATTGTTTATTACTCAGTGATAGTGACTGATTGCCACGATCGTCATTCAAGAAGATGGTGGTAGCTGCTGCGTGGAAAGGCCTTGTCTCCTATGAATGCGATGCTCTGTAGAGTTGGCGGATGACGATTTCGGACTCTGGTTTCCATCCGCAGTATATTTACCTCCAGGAATCCTCTAAACTATCCAGCGTTTTTTGATATACACGAAAAAATAAACTGTAGATGGAAACACTTGTCCGAAAGCACATACACCAAGGGAACAGACCATAGTATTCATAGGAGACAAGGCCTTGTACGAAACAGCTAGCTCCATTTTCTCCAGTGGCGATCGTGGCAATCAATCACGGTCACTGAATAACAAACGATAATGCGAGATGTTCCTCCGACGGTCTGTCAGGATATACGAGGGCTGTCCAGAAAGTAAGTTACGATCGGTCGCGAAATGGAAACGACTATGAAAATCCGATAAAGCTTTGCAAAGATGTGTTGGGCAGTGTCTCTAGTATGACTCTAGGTAGAATTATGTCGCTCTTTTCATTCCTGAGCTCTTAGTGAGCGCGTAAAGATGTTATAGAAAATAGTGTCTACCGCCAAGTACGAGGGCGTGGTGAGAATTTTCCCCTGCAGCTATGCAACCAACATTACATAACTGTCGTGCGGTTTCTTCTTCAAGACAATTCTCAGCCTCATTCTGCAGGGGCAATGAAGATGTTCCTGCATCGTTTCAATTGGAAATCTTTGGTTACCCACAATACAGCCAGTAATTGTCTCCCACTGAGTTTCATCTTTGCTCAAACGAACCGCTGGGTATGAAGACAACATTTTGGCACAGACAACGAGCTTTAGGCCAGCGTAGAGAATTGGCGGAAAGCACTGGCGACTGCCTTCTATGATGAGGGTATTGGAAAGTTGGTACAACGCTACGACGAATGTCTGAGTCAGAACGGCGACTACGTAGAGAAGTGGCTGAAAGGTGTAGCTAACTGTTACACATGAAAGATTTCTGATTTTCGCTGTGATTTTCATTTCGCGATCAATCGTAACTTACTTTCTGGACAGACCTCGTGAAATGATGTTTGCTGCTGAAGGGGTGGCCTAACGGTGGACGCCGCCGCCTGTAACTTGGACACTGTGTATCATCTTTGGATGACGGTTTTGGACACGGGGTCCTATCCTCGATTTGTCCTACAAACCCTCCGAAGTCTGTCGCAGCATTTCTGGGACATCCTGTTTACAGAATGTAGACGGCGTTACTCCTTCCTCCTTCCTGAGGTTGCGCTAAAATGTGAAACATTTGTAGGCCCTATATCCAAGCATGCAGTATACCATATGCCAATTTGAGGTTTGCTACATGCTGTTTTCAACGTGTTTTAGTTTTAATCGCCAGCAATTTAGTAAGTCCTATCCTGTTTCTTTGAAATTTCGTCTGGGACAGCTGCTCCTGTCCTCGATTAGTTACTCAAGACACCCTTTACAGCCCCTCGAAGTTTTTCGCAACGTTTCTGGGACGCTCTGTGTAAGGAGAGGTTTCTCAGGTTACTCATCCAGAAATCTAAGTTGAATGTTGTTTGTTTGTTAGAAGATCGTGTCAGCAGCCTTCGTGCAAGAAGCAAAATGTCTGCTAGCACCTTTCGAAATTAGACAGCAGCAGGATCGTGGTCTGTTGAGGCTACAATCAACAATTCCATGTTATTTACACTCGCGTTGGTCTGGATACCACAGATGGAATCTATGGGTTCAAGAGGGTCATACCACAGCCATTCAACACCTCAACGACCCCATCCGACAGACGT
This sequence comes from Schistocerca serialis cubense, assembly GCF_023864345.2. Classification (NCBI taxonomy): domain Eukaryota; kingdom Metazoa; phylum Arthropoda; class Insecta; order Orthoptera; family Acrididae; genus Schistocerca; species Schistocerca serialis. Next base: position 497,619,641 of record NC_064641.1, on the reverse strand, counting down.
ATCTTGAATGAGGCGACGGGCTAGTTTTCAGCTACACGACTATCAGCACGGATAGAATGGCGACGACGGTTCTGTACAAAGAAAAAGATATTAATTATTTCTGCACCACAGTTTGGATGGAAAACTGGATAAAGTCTATAGGATCAGATGAGGGTTCTGTGACAAAAGTTACATAGAGATTTAAAAAAAAAATTCAGGGAGCACAATTATGCACGTAATAGCAGTATTCTAGGCTGTCGTTTGAGGGACAACAGCCGCCAGTTACGTCCTACTGAGAGTAGTTTAAAGGCAGGAATCCGGATATTTTTGAAGACCTTGAAATTTATGCTCAACGTCGTACTAACCCAGATAGCGTAATCAATGAACAAAAACAGGATATAGGCAGTGGTTCTTCAGAATTTTTGATGATCTGCAAGCTTAATTTCTCTCTAGTAATTCTCACTAGTACGAATGTACTATCTTCCGTTTTATTTGTAACATACAGTCAAATAAAGCGAGTTACTTTGTAACTACGATTTTATGCTCAGGTTTAATCTTTTCATTTTACTTTTATGTCTTTTACTAATTGTCTTAAATATGTTTTATTTTGCCTATATGTTGGCATGAAATCTGCAATATTTTAAATTTCTATAAATTTCTGTTCTTATTGTAACAAAAATCTTATTAAAAAGTAATGGTTCATTATCCTGCATCGACGGACTGCAGTGCCACCACTTGCACGCCATCTAGCGGTGTTGAGGGCTTCAATTTTCATTTGTCTACTACCTGTCTATAATAGCCCTCCTGGCTAACTGCGCGGTCTAACCCGCTGCTTCCCGAGTTGGAAGGCGTGCCGGTCCCCGGCACGAATGTGCCCGTCGGATTAGTGTCTAGGTCTGGTGTGCCGGCCAGCCTGTGGATGGTTTTCCATCTGCCTCGGCCAATGCGGACTGGTTCCCCTTATTCCACCTCAGTTACACTATGTCGGCGATTGCTGCACAAACACTGTCTCCACGTACACATACATCATAATTACTCTACAATGCAAACATTTGTGGTTACTCTCGTCTGGTATGATACGTTCCCGGGGGTGTCCACTGGGCTCCGAACCACACACTAACCCTGGGTTCTGTGTGGGGCGGCGGTGGGGTGGGCGGACTGCTGTGGCCTGATGTGGGGTTGTAAACCACAGAGGGCTACAGCGGGAAGGAGCCTCTCCGTCGTTTCTAGGTGTCTAGTTCAATACAACATACACTCACACCTGTCTATATGTCATATCATTATGTCCTACATTATGCAAATGTAGGAACTTCATGGTCTTTAAAGTCGAAAGGCTTTTTTTTTTGTCACATCAATGTTACTATAATGTATTGCGATAGGTATTTCTGGAAAAATTTATGAATTTTGATGTTCAAACCAAAGTGCCTGATCAATAGGTTTCTCTGTGCATTCACATTTGTAATGTAATATGAGTTATTAAGTTCATAGGTCATCTAATGATGTTATGAAAATGAGGAGTGTCGATAACATCTAGTGACTACTTGTTGCGAACCTTGGGCCTTTTTAGAATCATACAAAAATCACCTCTGATTCTCACAGCCGGTAATATGGGCAGCAGTCATCTGATTTTTACGTCTATGCTCATCAAGCCACCTTGTGGTGTGCGGCGGAGAGTACTTCTTGCACCACTGTCACTTTCCCCCTTTCTTGTTCACAGGGAGGACTAACGCCAGTAAACCTCCGTGTGGGCTCGAATCTCTTTCATTTTATCTTCGTAGTCTTCTCGCGGGAGATGTGTAGAACGAATTACTATATTTGTTGACTCTTCTAGGAGCGAACGCTCTCGAAACTTTTAACGATAAACCACACCGTGATATAGAAAGCGTCTCTTGCAGCATCAGCCACTGGATATGATTGATCATGTTTGTGACGCCCTCGTGCTTACTAAATGAAACACCAACAAAACGCGCCGCTCTTCTTTTGATCTTCTCTATTTCCTCTATCAGTCCCATCTGGTACGGATCCCATTCTCTCAGCAGTATTCAAGTATTGGCCGAACGATTGTATTGCAAGCTACTTCCTTTGTTGATGGACCACATTTTTCGAGGATTCTTCCAATGAATCTGTCTGGCGTCTGCCTTACCCACGATTGTTATGTGGTTGTTCCATTTCAAATCGCTCCGTACGTATACTTCTAGATATTTTATGCAAGTAACTGCTTCCAGTGATAATCTGCAATTGTGTAATCATACAATAAGCGGTCTTTCTCTCTAAGTATTTGCAACAAGTTACATTTGTTTGCATCGAGGGTCAACTGCCACTTCCTGCACCAAGCGTCGAAACTCTGCAGTTCTTCCTGCCTTTCGCTATAATTTTCTGGCGTCCTGTAACATTCCCTTGGCCACGTCCGACGTTACTTTTACGTCTGAAGACTACTCTTCGTTCAGAATGACATCTTGCGTTCTGCTTGCTATTAACTCTTCAGTCCAACCACACAGTTGGTCTGATTTGCCGTACGCTCGTATTTTGGTCATTAGGAGGCTGTGCGGACCTGTATCGAATACCTTCCGGAAGTCAAGGTACACCTAACGGGGCGCCTGTATCTACTGCCTTCTGCCTCTCATGGACAATCAATACGAGCCGGGTTTCACACGATCGCTGTTTTTGGAACCCATTTTGGTTCCTACAGAGGAGACTTTCATAAATGTCATAATACGAGAAAATAAAACATATTCTAAAAGTCTACAATTGGCTGACGTTAGAGATACAATCCTATAGTTCTGTGCGACCGCCGGCGACCCTTCCTCACACGGTTGCTTTTTTTTCAGTCATCAGGAGCACTTCACTCTTCCAAAAACCGCTGCTAGCAAAGGGGCAGTTCTTTCGCATACTCTATGTGGAATCGCACTGGTATCTCGTCAGTTCCAGTGGCCGTCCCTCTCTTGACCGATTTCAGTTGTTTTTCTGTTCATTGGTCACTTATTTCGATATCATCCATTTTAACGTTGGTGCGACGATTTAAAGGAGGAACTACATCTTCCACTGTGAAACATTTTCGGGAAAAGACGTATAGTACCGGGTGGTTATAACTAAGCTTTTCCTATTTACCACGTTATAACACGGAAACTAATTACCGTACGAGTACCAAACTTAGTAGCATTAACGTCCAGATTATGGGTTGCATGATTTCCATGCGTCACAGAGCCACCGTCGACTTCCAACTATGGCCACCAGGTGCCGTGGTAAGTCATCGTGATTCATAGTCTCACAAACCTGACCAGTCACAGTGTACTTGTTGTCGTGCCGACATGAGCTTGGACAAAAGGAGCAGGGCATTATTGGTGAAGCTCTGCTATCAAAACAACAGTAATGCTGCAGCTGCACTTCGAGAATATCGCCGGCTGAGAGGATTACGGAATGGTCCTCTTTCTCCACCTGCTGCGCTGAGCGTGATGAAGAAGTTCGAATCAACGAGAACTGGGCGTCTCTCTGGGAAGAGGCCGATGACCGCTTGCATCACAGGTGGTTGACGAAATCGCTGTTGTTATGGTAGACAACGCTGCGTGCAATTCCCAGTTTTCAGGCGGCGAGCATACTGTGTCACGACAGCTGAACATCCAGCGGTCCACTGCACGGTAGGTGCTTGGAACCATTCTCAAATGGTATCCGTACAAAATACATATCGTACAGCAGCTTGCACCACAGGACGCACAACGTCGTGTTGACTTCACTCTCCACTTTCTCGCAAGATTTTAAGTTGACGATAGGTAGCCCGGACCATCCTATGGACAGACGAAACCCATTTTTCTCTGACGGGTGAGGTGAACACACAGAATTGCCGTTTGTGGAGATCTTCACCTCCAGTCACTGTGCAAGAAGCTCCTCTGTATGGTGAACGTGTCACCGCAGCCCATTCTTTCTTGAACACGTTGGCCCTCAAGAGACTGGTCAGCGCGACTGCGATATCCTTCGCCAGCATGTCACACCCGCCCTACGGAAGAGGGACGCATTGAACTCAACAGTTTCCATGCAAGATGGAGACCCACCGCACGTCGCTCGTAAAGTTCACCTGCTTCTCCGAAACAAATTTGGAAACGATCGAATTATCAGCCGATCGTTTCCAAATGCTTAGCCGGCACGATCACCTGATTTCACTCCCTTTGATTTCTGGTTGTGGGGCTACCTGGAGGACAGGGTTTACCAGGCTAACATTCACACAAATGATTATCTGAAGCGCAGCATATCAGCAGAGGTAGCCGGCATATCTATGGACATGCTTCGTTCTGCTGTGCAGAATGCAATCCTGCACTTTCAGACTCCTCTGAACACTGGTGGGTGCCATACCGAGCCACTTCTGTAACAGTATTTCTCTTCCCCATGTTCTTAAAATTAATGCTACCAAATTTGGTCCTCGTATGGTAATTAGTTTCCATCTTATAACGTGATAAACAAGGAAAGTTTAACTATAACCACCCGATATTTCGACCTGTTCTTTATCATTCTCCATTTCATTGCCATTATGGCCACAGAGTGTCTGTACAGATGGAGTCGATTCATTTAATTGATTTAATATAAGATCAAAACTTCTTAGCACTTTCAGTCAAGTCGTAGAGAGAATTTTACTTTCAAATTCACTGAAAGCTTCACGCACGGCTCTGCTTATGCAAATTTTGGCTTCGTTTAGTTTTTGTTTGTGTGTTAAGAATTGGCTACGTTTAAATTTATAGTGAAGCTGTCATTGTTTTCGTAGCAGTTTTCTAACGTAGTTGTAGAAGCACAGCGGCTCTTTTTCAGGGCGCTACAGTCTGGAACCGCACGACCGCTACGGTTGCAGGTTCGAATCCTGCCTCGGGCATGAATGTGTGTGATGTCCTTAGGTTAGCTAGGTTTAAGTAGTTCTAAGTCTAGGGGACTGATGACCTCAGCGGTTAAGTCCCATAGTGCTCAGAGCCATTTGAACCATCTCTTTTTCTTCCCTCACAACTTTGCACGGCATATACCTGCCTAGAGCGTATTGTACAATGCTCTTGAATTTTGTCCATTGATACTCAACGTTGTAAGTGCTGGAGATGAAATTTTTCTGCTGACCACTCAGGTAATCTGGTCTCGCGGTTCTAGGCGCGCAGTCCGGAACCGCGCGACTGCTACGGTCGCAGGTTCGAATCCTGCCTCGGGCATGGATGTGTGTGATGTCCTTAGGTTAGTTAGGTTTAAGTACTTCTAAGTTCTAGGGGACTGATGACCACAGCTGTTAAGTCCCATAGTGCTCAGAGCCATTTGAACCATTTTTTTGAAATTTGTTTCTTGTAGTTTTTGCTAAGCAGAAAGGTCTTCCTGCCTCTCTTTGTATTCGTATTTACTGTCGTATTCAATATTAGAGTAACGGCTTTACGATCATTGATCTCTGTGAAATGAATCTATCTTTTGTGATATCTGTGCAACAGTAGAGGACGATACAGCTATGCTATGTGAACCTTTCGATACCATTCTTATTCTAATGGTATTACTTGCCATTTGCAAAATTTATTTTCTCTGTGTGAGTTTCGGATTTGTTTTGATGTTTTTTTGTGACCATTCATTTAAATTTGATTTGTTATATTGTATTTTTTCATTCATATTTCGAAAATCAGTTTCTTAGAATTTTCGTCTTTTCTTTTAAAAAATAACTATCTTATGTGATCAATTTGGCTTTCTGTACCAACTATCGGCAGATAAACCTATTCTTGGCAATCTCAAAAATCCGTTATAAAAGCTATATTTAAAAAATTACCTACAGATTTGTACTTTATAAAATTTGCTTGCTATTCGAACAATATTTTCTAAATAAAAGTCATGGCAGTTGTATTTTATCGATATCAACGATACCAATGAACCTCTGCGAACTGTTGGAATCAACCTTTTTTCTTTTACTGAGTTCTGAGACATGTCTCCTTTGCAGCTGTATAATATGACATTGTACAAAATTAACGATGCATGGAAAATGTTTGTATTCAACAGCGTTTTGATTGTGATTATGGCACAGTGCAGGAAGTGGGAAGTTTAAAAAGTCTTTTATGCAAGAACATTACTTGCTTATCCATATGCATTATTACGAAGGTGAATAGAACTTAGTCACGAACTTAACTATTGCATGAAGTCATTACATCACATCATCAGTTTCAGAAAACGATTTTGTTCGCAAAAGGCCTTGGCTTCTTGCAGAGAGCATACCCCTTTATCTTACAGAACAACAAGCTGAGCCAATGTCTACGAAATAAAGAAAATAAAAAAGGCTTATTTTTTAATTTCTGACCTGTTCAAAGGTCAACGTAGGCGTTGCTTATCTGCATTCTACGTCCTTTTTCTGCTTTAGAGAATTACTATCTCCTGCAAACATATGGATAACTTTTTCTGGCACCGTGTGTAAGGAGATCACAGAAGCAGTAGAACTGCTGGAAAATAAGGACTACTGCAATTTTTTCATTTCGACAGAATAACTTTCAAGAAACAAAATTTTGATAACACTTTGTGCCATCAGACCTAATTTTCTTTCGTTACAAAACGCTCCGTCCACTTCCTGTGTGAAGCCGCTATCATTGAACGTAAATGGATTACGCTGTTTAAAGATTCACAGGGCAGACTCTGTATCAGAAAGCTAATGTAACTCGCCACGGCACCAGCTTATTTTCTGGTGCACAAGGTTGGGGAGGGAGAGTAACAACTGACAGTTTGTTATGGAACTAAAAGTCGAAGTACAGGGGATCCTAGTCAGCGAGAACGACCAGTTGATTTCACAGACCTGGATCGGTTGAGTGGGCAGATAATGGTTCACTGAGAAGTAGCCTGAAAGACTGAGCTGAAGAGTCGTGGGAGAGGCCAAGGTGACGAAGGATGAGGAGAGCTCTCTTGCAGCGGTCGCGCAGATAGCGTCTGAGGGAAGTATACAGATGCACTGACGCAGCACCAAGAAGGAGTTGTGCGACATGAATCAAAGTTCGTAGGCGTGCTTCTACGTCTTAAAGACGATGTCTTTTCAAATTTCGCTCCAGTCGCAGGAAAGTGGCGCTAGCAGCGCCACTATGAGGATGCAAATCAGGATTAAATAGACGCTGTAATGGTCGTGAGCGTTATTTACCGTTGAGATTGGACGTGGCGAGTTGATGGTAGTCAAGAATGCTTTAAGATGCCACTAGTAACATCTCACTGACTTCGAGCGAGGTCCTATAATAGGGCTATAAAAAGCTGGATGTTCCATCTACGATATTGCAGAAAGACTTGGCAGGAAAATAGCCACTGAAAATGACTGCTGGCAGCGGTGGTCACGAGAATGTACGACCGTAAAAAGACCGGGCTCCAGACAGCCACATGACACTACCGAGAGGGACGACCATCGTATTGGGCGTATGGCTCTGGTGCATCCTACTGCATATACAGCAGCAATCTGAACTGCAGTTGGCACCACAGTGGTACAACCAACTGTTACAATTCGGTTTCTTCAAGGACCATTCCGTGCCAGACTTCCTGCAGGGTACATGCCACTGACCCCAAACAGCCACCGTTTGCAACTTAAGTGGTGTCAAGCGAGAGTTCATTGGAGGGCAGGGAGGTGGTTTGTTATGTGTTCTGATGAGAGCTTGTTCTGATTCGATGCCATTGATTGTCATGTGCTGTTTAGGAGGAGGTCAGTTAAGGACCTGCAACCAACCTGTCTGCGTACTAAACACAGAGGACCTACATACACCTGGAGTTAAAGTCTGGAGTGCGATTTCCTATGACAGCTGGAGCACTCTCGTTGTTAACCCGCGTACCCTGCCTGCAAATTTGTACGTCAACCTGGTGCTGCCATTCACGAACAACGCTCCAAATGATATTTTCCAACAGGATAACGATCTCCCACATGTCGGTTTTGTAACTCAACATGCTCTACAGAGTATCGACATGTTGTCTTGGTCTGCTTGATCACTAGATATGTCTCTAATTGAACACATATGGGACACCATTGGACGACAACTTCAGCGTCATTCACAAACAGCATTAACCGTCCCTATATTGATCAACCAAGTGCAACAGGCATGGAGCTCCACCCCACAATCTGACATCCGGCATCCGGACAACACAACGTAAGCACGGTTGCATGCTTGGATTCAACGTTCTGGTACTTACACTGGTTATTAAAGTATCAGCGTTTCACATTTGCAATGGCATATTCCGCGCTTTCCTTAACGTGAGATCTTGCACTGTTAAACACTTAAATATGTTATCTAGACGGATGTATTCCCGAAATTTCATTACTCTACGTTAGTTATTGTTTGGTGTTGCGATCGTTTTTTTCCATCACTGTAGTTTCTGGAGGGGTGAATGAACAGGTTGCGTGGGCGACAATTGAGAAAATTGCTCCCCTCTGCTTCCTTTCATTCGACAGTGCTGCTGTGATGTGCATTGATCGTCATTTTTACTTAGGCCACGGTTCCGTCTCCACCATAATTAATGTATGTTAGTAGTTTTAATGGGTGGAGAGAGGGAGGGGAGGACTAGGTGGTAGTGCATTCCTCATTCTCCGATAAACAGTTTGGATGCACAATGCATCGTTACACTGATTTGAGATGAAGTGATGGCATCTGTCTATTTCATCACCGTTGACCTCAGTCACTGCAACGTAGCGCTGTAATTGGAGGGAGTTAGTGGAATGCGACACACGCGCTTCAGAGAATATTGTTGGAAACAGGGCAACTGCTGTGAAATAACTCTGAGTAAACGTGAAACTCTTAAGTATTAGCAAGATATGAAACAGTTTGTGCATGGGTAACTCCTCCTTTTCTTCTCGCCAAATGGACGAGGTACTGTTCTTTTCTGGCTTTTGAATCTCCATAGTGCACCGTACACAGCTGATAATGGCAGCATTCTTCATTCATGAGCTCACACTTTATTGCGGCTGGCATCTTCCATCCTCCTCCAGCCGCCGTAATAATCAATGACTGACGCTTTTTGATATCCTTCAATATGTTTATTACTAATTCAAATATCACACGTTACCCACTTGTGAATGGAAACAAATTACTGCTGGTGTTCCACACGGTTTAATTCTGGGACCACTCGTGTTCCTGTTGTATATAAATGACATCCCATCTTACACTGATAAAGCAGAAATGGTTCCCCTTTCTAATGATGCAGGCATCAAATTCAGTCGCAAAGGAGCTGCAGCAAAAGAAGGAGAAATAAATATAATATTAAGAAGTGTTCTTTAACACTCAAAAGTATTATTTAAAAAAAGAAAAACATTCACTTCTTTACAGGGCTAGATATTAGTAAGTAAAAAGGAGATACAGGAATAATTGTTCCAAATTTCTGGTTGTCATATTGATGAGAACTGATTTATACATTTTTTTTCAAACGGTGAATTTCAAACGAAAATTGCTCTACGTATGATTGCCAATTCTGGTGATGAAGGTTTTAGAAAAGTAGCATAAGGTAAGGTAAAGTACCACGTTCTAGCCCTAGGCGGGCCAATCGGCCATGTCATCCTGTGCCAATGGCGTTACCAGATGCGGTGTGATGGGGAAAGTGGTCGTTGTCGGGTTGAGCTTGAAACCGCATCTGGTCGGTCGAGTGGCCCCTCAAGCAGCAGCACGAGGCAGATTGCCCCCACGCCAGTCCTCTCACCAAGGAGAAGTCCCTGGCAGTGGCAGGAATCGAATCCATCTACCCCACATGCCAGTCAGCCGCACTGACCACTCAGCTACGGACACGGACACAAAATTAACATTCGTCCACTTACGTGTGTCATTTGGAAGAATATTTCTGGGGCAAGCACACGCATAAATGCAAAGTATTCATTGCACAGAATCACGGTGTAAGGATAACTATCTCTCTCGAACTTTATGTAAGCAAATTTTTAAAAGTTAGGTATACTAATAACGGCCTAAAATTCATTTATTCTCTTACGAAGTTCGTTGTGAAGAAGCAGGAACAGTTTTAAAATAATAGTAGCATTCACAAATTTAAGAGGCTATGAAGAAATTTCGGTTTGAGGGCATCGCTGCAGCATCTATGCAACGTAGCGTGACTCCGATGCGCACCGACATGTAGGTAAGGGATTAGTGTGGCTTTCGCGTCTTTCCGTCGTGCGTGCGATAAATACGGAAACGTGAATAATGGCGACGTTGTTACCAAATGCGTTCAAAGAGGACCAACGTGCTGTTATTCTTTTTTGCTTGCCGAAAGACAAACACCGGTAGATATTCAGTGTGCATGGATCAGCATTCTGTCGAAAACCAAGTTTTTGGAATGGTGTGTGAAGTTCCGTACTGCTTCATGACAAAACACGTCGCAATATCGCAAATATCGTAACACAGAGGTTACACATACTCAGGTGGGAGATATTCGAGCAGCATCCGTTCTTCATTCCTGATCCCTCCCTATGTTATCATCACGCCTTTCGTCCTTCAAAAATGGCTTTGAAGGATTGACAATTCCTGTCGGCAGAGGATGTGCAGCAGGCAGTTGCGGACTTCTTCACGAAGCAGGACACAGTGTTTAACCAAAAGGGTATCTTCAGCCTGCAGCGTCATTTGGATGATTGCCCACAGCGATTTTGCCTGGACTGTACAGTCATCGAAGGGAAACTTTTTCATCGCCCCTGATATAACACTAGGAACAGAAATAGCCTCCACTGTGTCTACAAAGTAACCTCACTCTTGCACAGGAAGGAGCTTCGCTCGCAGCCACACAAACACTCGACCATCTACCTTGTGAATTAAAGGTGCTGGCCGATAACAAAAATTTGAAACACAAATTGACAGCTCTTTCTACTTCATAGATGAATTTCTAAGTAAATGGTATGTATGTTATTGACTTCTGCTGAAGTTTAAGATTAAAGATTGTTCTATTATGTGAAGTCCACTGGAATATCAGGCATCTACGGGGTGAAACCGAACTGCACCGCAAAGTTTCGGAGTTGTCAAGGGACATTTTCTGAATATTTTCATACAGAGGATCCTCTGTCTCCAGTCGCTAGAAACAAAGAAATAATGCAGATATGAATTAATCGGTTTGATATCTCATTTACCTTTGTTTGCCTGATTGCCTGAAAATACTTTCACAACAGCAAAAAAATCAGCCTTTAATATGCAGTCACCAAAAAGTGCAACACAAAACACAGGGTAACGCAACATTATTGAGACATGCACGAAAGTAGTGCAGTGCGGTCTATGTCGCTGCGGGGCAGTCCAGCACAGCGTTGTTGAGCCGCCCTTCCATTGCAGTCAGTGAGTCCGTACAAGAGATGCTTATCGGTCCAGTCTTCATCAGTAAATCCGTTCATACTGTTGTGTGCCACTGCTCTAACGTACTAATAACATTGTATATTCCGCTGTCATTGTCGTAAAGGAGTGTGGCTATAGTATTATTTGAGACTACAATAATGGAGCCATAGTCACAGTAGACACAGTCCCTTTCGTCTTGAGCCCACTTTCGTATAGTTGTTTTCTTTCTCTCCCGAAATTCTGACTTTTGAACTGCTTTTCTGAAATGTGTTCTGTTTTCTGTAGTGTCTTGTAATTCCAGCGTTTTCCATGTCCTTTTCAGACTCTATGAACCATGCGGGATTGGATTTGTAGCTATTGAGTAATGTGAATATCCTCTTGGTTAGTGTGTCGTTATCCATTCTGAATATATGTCCAAGAACCTGTAGTCTCCTCTTCCTCATTACATCAGTTACTTTTTCAGTTTTCAAGTATAGTTCTCTGTTTGGTCTTAACTTGTATTCAGCATTATCGTTTCTTTTAGCTACCAGTATTTTCCTTAAAATTGTTCTTTCAACCTTCTCTAGTTTCTCAAGAACCCCAATTCTTGCTAGCTTGTTTCTGCCGCATACAGAGCTTCATGTCTGGCCACTGTTTGGTAGTGTCTTAATTTCGTGTTCCAGGACAAGGATTTTTTGTTAGAAACGTTTTTGGTCAAATGAAACACTCTTTCCATTTTGTGCACTCTAGCTTCTACAGCTATCTTTTCTTTTGCATTGTATGTAATCCACTCTCTTAGGTATTTAAAGGAATCTGTTTTGTGTATTGTATTGTTGCCAACTTCAGTATTTTGAGGAGCGTCACTGGTGTTTCTTTTCTATTAGCACTGGAAGCTCTACGCAAACGTCGCAGCTCTCTGTCATTACGTGAAGGGCATCGGCTATTGCATTGGTCGTGGTGGGAGGTAGTGCCTGAAATTTGATATTATTCGCACACTCTTGACACCGTGGATTTCGCAATATTCAATTCCCTAACGATTTCCGAGGTGGAATGTCCTATGCGTCAAACAAAAATGGCTCTGAGCGCTATGGGACTTAACTTTTGAGGTCATCAGTCCCCTAGAACTTAGAACCACTTGAACCTAACTAACCTAAGGACATCACTCACATCCATGCCCGAGGCAGGATTCGAACCTGCGACCGTAGCGGTCGTGCGGTTCCAGACTGTAGCGCCCACAACCGCTCGGCCACACCGGCCGGCATGCGTCAAAATAAATGGCTCTGAGCACTATGGGACTTAACATCTGTGGTCATCAGTCCCCTAGAACTTAGAACTACTTAAACCTAACTAACCTAAGGACATCACACACATCCATGCCCGAGGCAGGATTCGAACCTGCGACCGCAGCAGTCGCGCGGTTCCGGACTGAGCGCCTAGAACCGCTAGACCACCGCGGCCGGCTCGGCGTGCATCAAACTCCAGCTACCAATGCAGCGTCAAAAGTCTATTAATCTCCATCTTGCGGTCATAAACACGTCGGAAACCTTTCCGCATGAATCCCCTCAGTACAAATGATAGCTTCGCCAATGCACCTCCCTTTTATACATTGTGTACGCGATACTACCGCCTTCTGTATGTGTGCGTATCGCTATCCCATGACTTATGTCACCTCAATGTAATGCGGACGTTACTGTTGTCAGCGACAAGTACCGAGAGAGGATGGAATAAATTTGTTTCTAAGTAAGACACAAAGCATATACCGTCGACTTATGCCCTTTGTACAGATATTATCAGAGCATTACAGATACAAAGATAAATGGGGAATGTTCAAAAATGGCTCAAATGGCTCTGAGCACTATGGGACTTAACTTCTGAGGTCACCAGTCCCCTAGAACCTAGAACTACTGAAACCCAACTAACTTAAGGACATCACACACATCCATGCCCGAGGCAGGATGTAGCGCCTAGAACCGCTCGGCCACGCCGGCCGGCTGGGGAATGTTGTTTCTTTCTAACGAGCCACCGGAAACCAAGGCCACCTTATTCCCAAATACTCCGTAAATATCCCTGAACTACCTCAGAAATTTCGTGCGGTTTCAGCCCGTATGTTTCCTTCGAAATACGATACACAGCTTTGATCCCAGACTCGAGTTCATTACAGATGCCACATCGCTACAAGCTGAAGATCTTATGCAGTCCGTAGTGTCCGCAAACACACAAAGTTCTCGAAAGTCAGATCCCACAACGCCTGCGTGAGAATCGAGGAAGAGGAGCAAGACTCGAGGGAAAGAAGGCCTCCCAGGGTGGCTGCAGCACGTGCTGTGACGTCATGCCGTGGCGGCTGACTTTCTCGCTGATGCAACGCGCAGGCGCGGGTCGGCCGCGCATTAGCGAAGGAGCGCCACTTTCGTCGCCGGCGGCTCACATTTCTTTTATTTACCGGCAGCCGGGTGCCGCAGTTCCTATCCGGTTTGGTGGGCCGTCGCCGCTACCGCGCCTTTAGCAGCCTCTGCTGTTGGAACTGCGCTGTCTAGTAATTCCATGCGGAGGACGGCGCTATATCAGATCCGCCCCTATTTCTACACTGTCAAGTCACATTAATGGGACCACCTGTCAAAAGAATCAATGACCTTTTGGACCTCGGACCACAGCGAGAGGTGCAGGAAGAAGTTCAGTATGGCTTTGGAAGATACCAATAGGGATGTGGAGCCACGCCGATTCATGTACCGTAGGTTCCAAGATGCTACTCCAGGCGGGTGTAAAATGAATGTGAACAACGGAAAATAATGAACGCTAAAATGAATATTTGGCCCTGTCTCACTACCCTCTGAAGCAGATCTTAGGATCTCTTAACGACGATATCTCCTCCTTCTTGCTCTTTAACATATAAATCACAACATAATCATATATGGATGATTAAGGGAACTGTTGTTGTTGTTGTGGTCTTCAGTCCTGAGACTGGTTTGATGCAGCTCTCCATGCTACTCTATCCTGTGCAAGCTTCTTCATCTCCCAGTACCTACTGCAACCTACATCCTTCTGAATCTGCTTAGTGTATTCATCTCTTGGTCTCCCTCTACGATTTTTACCCTCCACGCTGCCCTCCAATGCTAAATTTGTGATCCCTTGATGCCTCAAAACATGTCCTACCAACCGATCCCTTCTTCTAGTCAAGTTGTGCCACAAACTTCTCTTCTCCCCAATCCTATTCAATACCTCCTCATTAGTTACGTGATCTACCCACCTTATCTTCAGCATTCTTCTGTAGCACCACATTTCGAAAGCTTCTATTCTCTTCTTGTCCAAACTAGTTATCGTCCATGTTTCACTTCCATACATGGCTACACTCCATACAAATACTTTCAGAAACGACTTCCTGACACTTAAATCTATACTCGATGTTAACAAATTTCTCTTCTTGAGAAACGCTTTCCTTGCCATTGCCAGTCTACATTTTATATCCTCTCTACTTCGACCATCATCAGTTATTTTACTCCCTAAATAGCAAAACTCCTTTACTACTTTAAGTGTCTCATTTCCTAATCTAATTCCCTCAGCATCACCCGACTCAATTTGACTACATTCCATTATCCTTGTTTTGCTTTTGTTGATGTTCATCTTATATCCTCCTTTCAAGACACTGTCCATTCCATTCAACTGCTCTTCCAAGTCCATTGCTGTCTCTGACAGAATTACAATGTCATCGGCGAACCTCAAAGTTTTTACTTCTTGTCCATGAATTTTAATACCTACTCCGAATTTTTCTAGTAACTATAAAATGATAAATACTGTTTGTCCTTATACATTTATTGTAGATTAAAACCCCTTTATATTACAACTGTTTATATATCAATGTCCAATGGACATACATAGATACAAATGAATTTCCTTACCAATACGATTGATCAATTGCCTAAATCTGTCCCTTTTTACGGCTACCCGATCTAATATAAATAACGCGAGATGGCTGACATCATCTTATGTACCATACACTAGAAGACGCTGCTTTCAAAGATGATCTACAGTGGTGTGCAACCACCATGTAAATAAAATTTACGTGATCACAGCTGTTCAGCCTTATAGCCCTAATAAGCCGAAGCAATTAGCACTATCACCGTATATACTGCATCCGGTGAGTTGGAGTGATAATTCTTGTACACGTCTGTGACGACGGAAGAACTCTAGCCACAAAATATATATAAAAATACTCATTCAAACACTAGGACGGCACAAGACGGTCCTCTGACTAATATAATATAATACTGTCTTCTCCTCTCCGCGTTCTATAGACGAGAAACGCAACACCCAGCCACAGGGACAGAGTTCAGATAACGTCTCACGCGAGTATAGGCAGAAGAAGTGCTCCCAATCACTGAACGTTGCATACTCAACGATGACCCCCAACCCGGAGACGAAGTCCAGACTCGTATAAGTTCGCAACAGTACAGTGCCTAACCGTTCTAACTGTAAAATCTCCTGAGAGCAAAGACGGCAAGTCCGTCTGTACCAAAAAAAGCTGATACTGAGTGACCATCAAAGTGATAACTGAAAACGGAAGACCTCTTCTCTCCACCGCTGGCTTCCCAGCAAAGCTCGGCTCCCCTCTCTTGTAACTCAGGACAATCCTACTCACGAAACCACGGAATACTCTCCCTCTCTACAGATTCTTCCGACCGCCGACCAACCATATTTTAGTCTTTCGTCGTCCAGCACTGAAAGTTTGCGAGGAAATACATGTACCTCTCAAAGTAAAAATCCTTGGAAATAACCCAGCCTGCATGATTTCTGAGGTAACACTTCCTCGTTCTTCTCTCCTGCGTCCAAGATTTTCAGAGTTTCCAAAATATTATTCGATTATCCTTCCGGCCACACTACAACACCGGCTGGCCGCCGTTGTATTGTGCTTCCGCGCTCAGGTGCCCAGACCGTCCGTCTTGGCACTTCCTGTGTGAAGCTGGACCAACATACCTGTGCGGGCTTTTCCACCCAGGGCTTGAGTTACGCCTGCTGTTTCATTTCCACTGGCGTTCCAACCTCTACTAATATAGGTAATCATTCATTACGCCATTTTGATAATAAAGACACTCTGTCACCTTTCATGCAATAAGCGTTAACACCTATTTAAAAGGTGTACATGACGATGTTAGTCTTCTTTAAATATTCATATATACGATGTACAACCGATCAAACTATACCTAATTGCAGTTGTATATCATGGCAAAGTATGTAGATGAGTGCTTGTATGGTGCGAAATTATAGCCACCTTACAAGGTTTCTCGGCTGAGCATCCATGGCACGAACAGCCCGATCGAGGTGGTCCACAGATTGTCGATTGGATATAAATTCAGGGAGTTTGGTGGCCAGGAGACTGTGGGAAACTCATACTGGTGCTCTTCGAAGCATGCACGTACCCTATGAGGTGTGTGATACGTTGCAATGTCCTGCCAGTGGATGCCACTGTGCTGAGGAAAACAAACTGCATGTAGGAGTAGAAACTGTCCCCAGTCAGAGATGCGTACTTCTGTTTTCCCATTATGTCTTCCATGATGAAGAGATCACTGAAGAGAATGCCACGAAAGCATTCCCTTTTCGACAATTGTTGCAAGGATTTGTCTTACGCACATTTCACACCATACGTGCCAATGACCATCTGTCTGATGGGGCATAAAACGTAATTGAATCTGAAAAGGCCACCTGTTACCACTCAGTGAATGTTCAGTTGTAGTATTGACGTACAAATTGCAGTGTTTGTCGCCAATTAACAGCAGTCACCATGGATGCATTAAACAGGCACCTGCTGCGGAAGCCCAACCGCAGTAATGTTCGCTGAACAGTCGTTGAGGAGAGACTTTTGGTAGCCCTTGGCTCATCTGGGCGGTCAACTGTTGCACGTCTATTCACATGTACACATCGTCGTTCACCTCTGTCGTCTATGGCCCATGGTGCACCATAGATGTCACGACGACGGTTTTTTGATAGCGCCACTATGCCATGCACGGTATACTTCAATAAGGCGGCATGTGACCAGTTTAAAAAGTTTGTCATTTCGCAAATGCTTCATCCATGGTCCGAAACCTAATGATCGTGCCATTTTGGACGTCTTATTGATGTCTCCGTTTTCACATAACGATAACGGCTGCACTGTTGTCCGCGTCCCCCCAACGCGCTTCGTATATGGTTCAAATGGCTCTGAGCACCATAGGACTTAACATCTGAGGTCATCAGTCCCCTAGACTTACAACTACTTAAACCTAACTAACCTAAGTTCAATACACACATCCATGCCCGAGACAGGATTCTAACCTGCGACCGTAGCAGCAGCGCGATTCGGGACTGATGCGCCTAGAACTGCTCGACCACATCGGCCGGCAAAGGGGTCTGGAGGTCAAGTCTGTATTAAATTACGGTCTCTAAAGCGAGGGTGCATGACCGACCCCTATGATTTCACAGCGAGTCTACTCAACAAATAAGATCGTGCAGTGCCCACACCGATAGCCGCAAATAAAACCTCCGGTGTGCTCGTAGACTATTCTTTTTAGCTACTACAGGAGAAGCTCCACAGGGTGGTCAGGAACAGACTGAAATCTTGTAAGGAGGGCAGGTTGTGCTGAGAAATATGTGTTCAAAAGAATTCCATACGTTGTGCCGTTTCCGAATTAATTATCATAGAAGTTAGCCAACCACGCCGTTGCGCGCGCAAATTCAAGCAGCCCACCAGATACAGTTACTGTCAGTTCTTCTCTTAGCTTGGATAGCACCACCCGAGACTGCTCCGCCTTTGGTTCGTGTTCGATCCTTACTGCCATCCCACGTTCTACTTTTTTATCGCTCTCTTGTTTGGCAACACTGTCTCCGGCGGGCCGCTTAAATTTACGCGCACAACGGCCTGACTGGCTAACTTCAATGCCAATTAACTCAGGAACGGTGCAACGTATCGAACTTTTTTGTTAATAGTTATTTCTCAGCGCAGCCTACCCTGCAACACCCTTGAGCTCTTCAGGCTGTTTCTGACCACACTATAAATGTTTTCCACGTGTTTGTATTACTACAGCACATAGGTAACAATTACTTCTGATAATTATATGTCCAGTTTCTGCAAAAAAGGGAAGGATTCCAGCAACTTATATATATATATATATATATATATATATATACACAGGGTGTTTCAAAAATGACCGGTTTATTTGAAACGGCAATAAAAACTAAACGAGCAGCGATACAAATACACCGTTTGTTGCAATATGCTTGGGACAACGGCACATTTTCAGGCGGACAAACTTTCGAAATTACAGTAGTTACAATTTTCAACAACAGATGGCGCTGCAAGTGATGTGAAAGATATAGAAGACAACGCAGTCTGTGGGTGCGCCATTCTGTACGTCGTCTTTCTGCTGTAAGCGTGTGCTGCTCACAACGTGCAAGTGTGCTGTAGACAACATGGTTTATTCCTTAGAACTGAGGATTTTTCTGGTGTTGGAATTCCACCGCCTAGAACACAGTGTTGTTGCAACAAGACGAAGTTTTCAACGGAGGTTTAATGTAACCAAAGGACCGAAAAGCGATACAATAAAGGATCTGTTTGAAAAATTTCAACGGACTGGGAACGTGACGGATGAACGTCCTGGAAAGGTAGGGCGACCGCGTACAGCAACCACAGAGGGCAACGTGCAGCTAGTGCAGCAGGTGATCCAACATCAGCCTCGGGTTTCCGTTCGCCGTGTTGCAGCTGCGGTCCAAATGACGCCAACGTCCACGTATCGTCTCATGCGCCAGAGTTTACACCTCTATCCATACAAAATTCAAACGCGGCAACCCCTCAGCGCCGCTACCATTGCTGCACGAGAGACATTCGCTAACGATATAGTGCACAGGATTGATGAGGGCGATATGCATGTGGGCAGCATTTGGTTTACTGACGAAGCTTATTTTTACCTGGACGGCTTCGTCAATAAACAGAACTGGCGCATATGGGGAACCGAAAAGCCCCATGTTGCAGTCCCATCGTCCCTGCATCCTCAAAAAGTACTGGTCTGGGCCGCCATTTCTTCCAAAGGAATCATTGGCCCCTTTTTCAGATCCGAAACGATTACTGCATCACGCTATCTGGACATTCTTCTTGAATTTGTGGCGGTACAAACTGCCTTAGACGACACTGCGATCACCTCGTGGTTTATGCAAGATGGTGGCCGGCCACATCGCACGGCGGACGTCTTTAATTTCCTGAATGAATATTTCGATGATCGTGTGATTGCTTTGGGCTATCCGAAACATACAGGAGGCGGCGTGGATTGGCCTCCCTATTCGCCAGACATGAACCCCTGTGACTTCTTTCTGTGGGGACACTTGAAAGACCAGGTGTACCGCCAGAATCCAGAAACAATTGAACAGCTGAAGCAGTACATCTCATCTGCATGTGAAGCCATTCCGCCAGACACGTTGTCAAAGGTTTCGGGTAATTTCATTCAGAGACTACGCCATATTATTGCTACGCATGGTGGATATGTGGAAAATATCGTACTATAGAGTTTCCCAGACCGCAGCGCCATCTGTTGTTGAAAATTGTAACTACTGTAATTTCGAAAGTTTGTCTGCCTGAAAATGTACTGTTGTCCCAGGCATATTGCAACAAACGGTGTATTTCTATCGCTGCTCGTTTAGTTTTTATTGCCGTTTCAAATATACTGGTCATTTTTGAAACACCCTGTATATATATATTGTAATGGAGCTGCTTTCCTACAGTATTTACAACGTAAACCCTAAATGGAGGTCGAATATAGCAGTTTAACAATGGGTAAATTATTAATACCGCTTCTAACAGGAACTTCTTTTTCTTAATAGCTACCATGACGTATTCCATCTCCATAAAAGTTCTCCTTTACGATGAGAGATACAGAAAACGAGACGTGATTGAATTAACAGATGAAATGCAATTTTTTGGGCCTGCTGTTATCATGTAGGACGCTAAGGAAAGAATGGCAATTAAAAGAAACTGAACAGTGAGTTATGTTGTGAAACATGATATTTTGGTTCGAATAAATTTATTTTAAAATTTTCTAATCGTTGGAATATAGACCTGGTAATTTCAAATATGGTTCAAATGGCTCTGAGCACTATGGGACTTAACATCTGTGGTCATCAGTCCCCTAGAACTTTGAACTACTTAAACTTAACTAACCTAAGGACATCACCCACATCCATGCCCGAGGCAGGATTCGAACCTGCGACCGTAGCGATCACGCGATTCCAGACTGAAGCGCCTAGAACCGCACGGCCACACCGGCCGGCCCTGGTAATTTCCTAATGTGCTGCAGCTCAGTTTTCGCTGGAGAAAGGGATACCCAGAAATCATCCAACAAAATTCGCCGAAGTCACAGCAACCGACGACAACAGTTAATTCTGGTAAGGTCCGCCTTTCCGCTCTCCGAATTTTGCTCTACATAGACGTTAGTAACGCCGGCCAAGGAGATGAGCCAGCATGAATGTACATTCACTAGACCTGCAGAATGCGACGAGGTCTCACAAAAGGCCACGCAAATGACGCTCCCCGTCACCATCAATCGGAACACGAAGGCGTTTAATGCATCTCTATTGTCGCTTACGGCGCTGGCCGACATAGAGGAAGCGATAAACGGTGATGAACAGCGTATGGCGAGTGTGAAGAACAT
Source organism: Schistocerca serialis cubense (assembly GCF_023864345.2). NCBI lineage: Eukaryota > Metazoa > Arthropoda > Insecta > Orthoptera > Acrididae > Schistocerca > Schistocerca serialis. Next base: position 497,598,778 of record NC_064641.1, on the reverse strand, counting down.
TTTCAAAGCTGAATTTGGCTGTAGACAGCCACAACATCTGTGCTTCAGTGGCAAAAGATTGCGAATAAAGCAACAATTTTACTCTTACATTCACTGTTTAGTTATTTCCACAACGCGTTTCGAAGCTTCAAACATCCGTCATGAAGCTGATTTACACTGATGAGCCAAAACATTACGACCAACTACTTAACAGCTTATTTGTCCGTCGAAATGCACCACTGATTCTGCATGTCAGGTTTGTGGAGGTATGTAGCGTTAGGTGTCCCCGTACAGGTCATGTAATTCGAGTAAATAACGGGCCGCTGATTTGCGTAAGCTGTGATGGCGCCCGATAGCGACCCAAATGGGTCTGATAGGATTTGTTTGCATCAGGCCAATCTGGTTGCCGAGATATCAACGCTAGTTCACTATAATGCTCTTCAAAGCATTGTAGCTCGATTCTGACTCCGAGAATGACACACATAGGAAGAGAGTGCGACAAGGAGAGAGATATAGAACGAAGGATAGAGTATTATGTACAAAAAAAAAACTAGAAAAGCCAATTAAACAAACAGTTATTACGATAGAAACTGTCACAGTTCTCGAACAGTATTGCACTCCATTTAGTTCGCGAAGATCATAAGTTAGGAAACAACAAAGCCAAAAGATATCGACGAGAATATACCCCGAATTTTCATAAGTAAAGTGAAATTGCATGCCTTGAACTATAACCAGATAAGAGGAAACGTAGATTTTGGCGTGACAGATAGGTAACTGAACGTAACATTTTATTAATGCAAAAATTATGGTATGAACTCTTTTATATTTATAATAGTCAAAAGGTAACTATATTATCCCAGAAAAAAGTCAACTAAAGCTGACTCTAACATAAAAGGGTGAAACGAGTCGGGAAAGTAAGTATTATAGCGTAGCAAAAAAAAAAAAAAAAAAGAAAGTTGAATCTATAAAACATACACTGTAAACACTTTTCTACTATTCACTATTTAATATTCTGAGAACACCTTACAATAAGTCAGATACACCGAAGGCGGAATGTGTTTTCATTCTTATTTATGCACGGAGAATTGCTCTTGACAGGTTTCGGGTCAACTGATATGAACTGCAGCCGACGCTCTGTTCCATTGCAAACATGTTGTGTTAGGCTCACGTCTGGGTGCTTGAACAGTCCTGTCTACCAAAGCCATTTTCTTCAAATCACGTTGCTTCTTGGGCGAGAGCAGTGCCATGCTTACGATAGCCTGGTGCCAAAATACGACAGAAGTATACGCAGTATAGTCTAAAATGTTTACATTGCACTTGTAATAACTTGGAAGGATTTTACTGTCACCACAAAGCTCTGAAGGAAATATAGCATATACCTGTAATATTCCATGCGGAGTTATGATATGTAGTAATAACTACTATTAAAATGAGATATCATGAACACGTCCACTGTTGACAATCCACGATCTTTGTTCTCAGCAAAATTTATTTTTGCAGTGTTTCAACAAAATCATCGGAGCCTCTACATCTTGAACCTTATACACTTGTGATTCATTTACTATCCCCCACTGTAGCCCGTACAGTACTTCTCCTGGCTCCAGAAAGTAATAATATGGCCTTCTCTGACTGGCTGATTCTGTGCATGGCCAATAAGTGTTGTACTTCTCATATAATCAAGAAAATTCCTTAACAGACGAATCATAACTCTTAAATGAAATATATATTAGCTGCCAAAATACTACCTTCAAAGTGCCAAATAAACTTCTAACAATCATATCTTAATTGGTATTGTGGACTGGGTTAAGGATAATGCTTATTCGATGGAATTATCGGTTGTTTTGCATTTTTTTCTTTCTCACAGTTTACGTCATTCACTGTACTATTTCACAACGTTATTATAGGCGCTGAAGCATTTATAATTTTACACAAATTCCTGATTAATTCTTCACAGACACGTCTCAGTATATAGACACTGTAATAGGCAAATTGTAATTTATTTTTAATTACTAAAATTTTTGTGTTTTATGACAATGTCTGTATCTACCAAACTATGAAACATATTGTCTTGAAATTTGTAAGATATAATTGCACTTTTATGTAATTCAAAGTACCAATTTTCATTAACATATGTACTTAGAAAAGGACAAAAGTGAAATCATAGTCTGCCGTACAATTTGGCTCCTCGCTACGTGCTAAGACGCTGTAGCAAGCCAGATGACGCATTACATTATGTGGGAACCAGCAGCTTGGTGCCTTCTCCACATACTATCTGAAGATGCTCAAAACTTGCTTTAAGATTGAACTAAACGATGCTGTGACACAACAGGATCATTTCTTTTATTTTTAAATGCGAACATTTTTTATTAGTCTTTACAGTGACTGTTACTGAAATCGAAAAAAACAACAAGTTTGCTGTTGCTACACACTGTTTATTTATTACCACAAGATGTTTCGAAGGTTCAAACATCCATCGTCAGTTGGATTTATGTGGATTAATATTGCAAGTATGATTTGTGTTACGACTGTGAACTAACCCGTGTACAGAAGAACAAACGATTTTAGAAGAACACTCACAGTTTTCTTCAGGCCTTCCACTAAAGAAGGAACGAAAATGTAAATGTGAAAGCAAAATAAATAAAATGATACACCTACAGTGTTCACGGACTCCTTTCCTTGTTGTGATACATCACGTACCGCATCACACTTCGTTAACACTGAGAGAATAAAAATGGCGTCCGGAAATTAGTAAGTATAAAGAACATTAAGCGAAACAAAAACACTGTTTAGAGCTGGAAAGATCACATAGCAAAACAAAAAACAACACTATTTCAGAGCAAGCATCAAATCATTGTGGACATTTTTGGTCCATAGGCCAAAATGTTTTACTTTTACATTTTATGTCTCGTTCATCCTTTAGTCAAAGACCTTCATAAAACTTGCTCTGAAACAGTGTTTTGCTTTTTTCTCTAACAGACTGGCCCACATGTTACTCCAAAGTCGTAAAACCATTCATACATGCCATGTTAATACATTTGCACGGATAAGCCAAAACATTATGACCACTGCCTAACACGACGTTGGATGCCATGTGGTGCCGTTGCGCGCACGTGACGTGATAATAGAAGTATGCCAACGGAGCAGACACGAATTGGGAAGTATCCTAGCGAAGACTGTGACAAAGAATAGATTATTATTACGCAAACAATGTTAATGAATATCTCTAAAACGTCGAAGCAGTTCGAATGTTCACGTGCTGCTGCCGGGAGCACCTGCGGAAAGAGGTAGAAGGACAGTGGAACTACCACTAGGCACAAAATCGTTAGCCGTCCACAACTCTTCACAGAACGTAGGGTTCGGAGGCTTATGAGCTCTGTAAAGTAGGGTAGATGCTGATCTGTGGCATCTCTGCCGAAAGAGCACAATGCTGGTGCACGTACAAATGTTTCGGAGCACACCGTTCATCGTTCATTGCTGAACATGGAGCTTCGCAGCAGATCACCCCTAAGTATTCACCTGTTGACACAACGACATAATCAGTTACGATTGCAATGGGCACAGGGCCATCGGGATTCGACCGTCGATCAAGAGAAACCCGCCGGCTCTTCAGATAAATCACATTTTTGCTACACTAGGTCGCCGCTCGTCTCCACAAACACCGTCACCAACGTAAACTGTGGCTCCAAACGTGCAGAGCGCCACGGACGCAGGCACGTGGGAGCAGTATTATGCTATGGGAGACATGCGTGGGACCTGCACCCCTTCATGTTTATAGTCTACCCTGACGGCGATGTCTTTCAGCAGTGTAATTATTTATTTACATAATGAAGTGAGGTATGAAAGTATTACAGGGATGTAGACATTGGGGAAGTGGGGTTACTGGTTTTAGCAGATTGGGAGGAAGGGGGACGCGAATTGCAGTCATGAATGTGGATAGAATGACTTTCAGGGAGTGGGTAAATGGTTGAGGATGGGCGAGGGTTCTAGGTTGAGGTTTATGGAGGGAATCAGGGAAGAGAGTGGGTAAAAATGTTGTGTGGCAATATTCTGATGATCTACTATTTTATCTGTTAATGTAAATGGTTGTTTCTCATGTTCACTCGATCATTTAACAAGTTTTTCTATTATGCACTGGTTTTGTATATACTGTAATATGTTTGTCAAGTTAGATTATTTCCTCCATAGCTAGTGATTATACGGTTTGAGATTCTCAGCAAACGTTGAGTAGTTTGTACCTTGGTTCCCAGGCTTTTATGTGTCCTTTGTATCGGATGTCGAGCGTTCTATGTTTGTGCTACATGTGTAAGGTGTCAGGCAAATCCAACACCTTCCATGAAAACCCTGACATGATAAGCAAATCCAGTAGTATTTCACATAGCTCCGAATAAATCGTGACATTAAATTAACCAAAGTAATACGAGTAACGAGTGAGCAAATGGAATACCACAGACTAACACAAGAATGCCTAAATGCATGTCATACCTTCCCACCGTGAGACAGACGCAGTTCCGAGGGGAGAAACGAGAACAGAAACCGAGAGCAGAACCGTGTTAAGCTGGAAGGCCCTATGATAAGGGACGGACACCCACATCGCCAGCTAACCGCTAGGACCATCCCCCAGCCCATGTTAAAAGCTAGAGCCCTCCAGAAGAACAGTATAGATCTTACGATAACACAAAAAGGGCCACCCCAAACGCAAGTTTTAGCGTGAGACTTTTTCGCGTCTCTGTTACGTCAAGACCACCCCCCAGCCCATGTTAAAAGATAGAGCCCTCTAGAAGAACAGTATAGATCTTACAATAACACTAAAAGGACCACACCAGCTGCAAGTTTTAGCGTGAGACTTTTTCGAGTCTCTGTTAAGTTGCAAACTTTAAAAACATTGCCCCACCACAAAAAGTATAACGTTTCTCATTGGTTGGCAGAATTTTTGTAGGCACAGCATAAGGTTAACATTGAGACCCTGATTGGTCAGATGAAAACACAGCCAGATAGTTTTTTTTAAACCAACTTCGGTAAATTGTAGTAAGGAGAAGTTAGGAGAGAGTTGCTTCCGAGACGGCAAGGTGAGCAGAGCTGTGCTGGCCGCCGCCCCCTGATGAACACCGAAAAGGTAATGAACGCACGTGATGCCGCATAACAGCGCATAAAGCTTCACTCAGAACTACAGAGGTCTCATCTGTTACACCCCCTTTTTAGTGTCGATCGTCAATTAAAGCTCATGGTGTTCATATTTGCCACTTGATGTAAAAATCTGAAATGTGATGATTTTTCTGTTATATAGTTATTGAGAAGCCACATCAGCCACTGTAATTTACGACAAGTTAGATAAGTAATTAAAGATAATTGAGGGTCACTGTAGACCATTTTGATAGTTTTCTCTTTTGTGAAACTTAATTTAAACCTAGATTATAGATGTGATATGGCATAGGTCATCTTTCGATCCATTGTAGAGCTTGGAAACCCATTCAGGGAATATTCGTTCACATTTTTGTTGAACGCAGTTGGTTTTTACCATCCTGTATTAAAACATTTCCTTTTATCAATAGTGCAATTTATAAACAATGTTTTGTGAGTAGAATAAAATTTACAATGGTAAACTTAACTGCTTTATCGCCGTTATTTTACCAGCTAACTAAAAATAGGAAAGCCTTGAACCCCTTCCACTAAATTTAGTTAGTATTAAGATTCTTTTACAGGGAGTGCAGTGGAGCTGACGCTGAAATCATTAAGTATTTGGTTATATCATCACTAACTAGTCTCACTTAACTCTTCTGAACTCTACATGTCATGTGTGGTCTGGCGTCTCCTTACCAGCAACTGGTCCCAGGTTCAAACTAGTCAATTCCCTAAAAAACACGCTCAGAGCGTCGTTGCGCGAAAGTGGTAGGGAGACACGACGTAGAACAAACAGACACCACGCAGAATGTTAGACATGTACATTTACGTTACATGTGTCACTTTGCAATTCATACATGTCTGCTTTTTGATGTATACATTCAATTTGAAACTGCACTAATTCATGGAATAATGTTGGCAGAGAGGTAAAAATGCTGAAATGAGATGGGGCTTTACTGAAACCAAAACCGAATGCACCAAGAGGCTCACAGATGGCGCTGAACAGCAATACATCAGTGACGCCGTATGTGATTCGAGTGTAATATGAACCGTAATGAGAGAGGGAGTCAGATCATCCCTAGCCTAGCTAATAAATACCTGATGGAAGGTATGAAGTTTATGCACGGTGGCGCTGCACCTCGTAATGCTACACGTGTGAAAGATCTCTTGCGCACGTAATCTGGTGGAGATCGCTTGCTCAGCCTTCACGTTCGCCGTGCTTGGCGTCCTAGATCCCTAGACCTCAATCCGTGTTATGATTTGTAGGTGTGAGGAGGGGGTGGGTGGGGGAAGGTGTTAACTGAGGTCGCAGGTGTACTGCGATCGTGAGACCTCAGCAGCGATGCTAAAAGACAACATCCGTCGGCAATTTCTCACCATACCTACTGAAATGCTGTGGAGTGCCGTTCATAACATTGTTCCTCGACTACAAATGTTGTTGATGAATGACGGCCGACTTGGCGAACGTTTATTATAAAGAACATCATCTTCGCTAAAAGTCAATTGTTATGCGAATTATTGCTTTTGTACGATATGAAGCACCACCTGTTTGTCATTATCTGTACTTTCTTTGGTTTCAGTAGACTCCATGTCATTTCAAGCTTGTGCAATGTTGTTATCTCTCTACCTACATTATTCCATGAAGTACTGAATTTTCAAATATTAACGGACTTTTCGGTCACTCTGTATGTATTTTTTGTTGATTTTGGAATACGTTGTGGATTGAATTGTCTGTTTTAAGTTGGATGTTTATGTCTTGTTTTTTGAAAATATTGGTGGTTTGTGTGTGAGTTTATATGGCATTGTGTAACATCTTGTGTCTTCTTTTCTATTACCCAGTATATTCCGTGTTGTTGTGTTATTGAATGTGTTTCTTTGTGTTGCATTATGCTGTATTGTTGTTTGTGTCATTGTGTTTCCTGTTATTGTTTGCTTTTTAATGTTGTGGTTTAGATTTATGGTTCAAAATGGCTCTGAGCACTATGGGACTTAACTTCTGAGTTCATCAGTCCCCTAGAACTTAGAACTACTTAAACCTAACTAACCTAAGGACATCACACACATCCATGCCCGAGGCAGGATTCGAACCTGCGGCCGTAGAGGACGCGAGGTTCCAGACTGTAGCGCCTAGAACCGCTCGGCCACCCTGGCCGGCTTAGATCTGTGACTATGATACTACCGTAACCATTGTTTGTAGCGTGGGCATTATACGGTCCAGTTCTCCGTGTAGCTTTTTTTGTTCAGTGATGCTGTGTTGAGCCTATGGAGAACTTTTTGAATGGCTGCTTGTTTAATGGCCATACAATGAACTTGTTACGGTTGAATTTTGATTCAGGTTATCTCTCAGCATTCACGCCTATAAAGTAGAGTACTGCTGACGCATCAAGTGACAATCTTTGCTTTCAGTAACAAGGCAAACAACTTGGCCAGCTAGTGGATATCCGTCGCCTTGGCTGGCATAGCGTCAGGAAGAACAGCGTCACGGCTCCAGCACACTGAACCGCTACGAGACACAACTGCTACTTGACAGGCAGCCGCTGAAAAGCTGGAGAGGATTCTCACCCACGCGATAATTGGACTTAATGGTGGTGTGTCTGCGCCACTGAGGACGAGCGTCGACCTCGTGAGCAAATCACATTACTGTCCGCGTTCACTGGCTGCTGCTCCAGTACAGAGGTTCTTGTCTACGCGTGACAGCGCGACTGCAGGAGGGTCTGAACTGTTTACGCCTTACGCTGCTTGAAAAATAAGTGCACGATCTGAAGGTCTGAGGAGATCAAAACTTGATAAACAACTTACCTCTATAAATGGAGTACCTGTTATCATTGACCAAAACAACATGTTCATGATGGAACTTGCAAAAATGTGAATCTCATCCAACTGGAGGGTAATGGTATTCTTAAACTTTCTTAACCCTTCTGACAGCCTATAAATATATTCTCATTTCCAACACGTTCTTCTTATTCCACGTGGTCAGAAACAGTCTGAGAAGCTTGTAAGGGTGATGCAGGTTTGGTTGTGCTGGGAAATAATTGTTAAGAAAAAAAAGGAATACGTTGTGCCTTTCCTTAGTTAATTAGCATAGAAGTAATCCAGTCAGACCGCTGCGAGTGCAAATTCAAATGACCAGCCAGACACAATTATTGTTAGTTGTTCTCAAAGCGTAGACGATAGCGTACGACACTGAAGCCTATGGCTCGGGCCCTAGCTTACTGCTGTCGAAGTTCCAATTTTTTTATCGCCCTGTCTTTCGGTTTTAGGAAACCAAACGAAGAATGCGTTTGACGACACCGTCTCTGGTGGGCCGCTTGAATTTGGAAGGGCAACGGCGTAGATGGCTAACTTCGATACCAACTAACTCTGAAACGGCACAACGTATAGAATTTTTTCTTAACAATTATCTCGTCAGCCGCTGTGGCCGAGCGGTTCTAGGCGCTTTAGTCCGGAACCGCGCTGCTGCTACGGTCGCAGGTTCGAATCCTGCCTCGGTCGTGGATGTGTGTGATGTCTTTAGGTTAACTATGTTTCTAAGTCTAAGGGACTGATGGCCTCAGACGTTAAGTCCCATAGTGTTTAGAACCATTTTGAACAATTTTCTCCCATCACAACCTATCCTGCAATACCCTTAATGTTTGTGGCTACCATGTATAATTTTAACCACACTATGTAAATTTCTCAAATGTCTCTCAGTCAGCATACAACGTGATTCAAAAGTCATGTTCCATAGGACAAATTCGATGTTAATGGAACGGAACGATCCACCACCACTACATCGCCGGAATGGTTAGTCCCGTATCGGTTGTCTGTGAGGCAACAGATTAACGTAGCCATACGGAACGGTATTGAAGGGGTGCTGGTTACCACAGATGTGTAGAATGGTGCTGTTCCGCAGTGCAGCTACTTGTACAGCAGGGTACATACATCAGGAGAAGACGGAAATGTTTCTCATCCACATGGCAAGCCTGAATCAATGGAAGCAGCAACAGAATACCACTGGCGACACTCAACTGAACGTTATGTCCAATCAGAGAATGACTGACCGTTTAATGGAAGATTTCAAATTTACAGGCAGTGTCCAACACAAAAGACGTTGGGGACGACCACGCACAGCAGCAGGGGAAACATACTCAGCAGCCGCAGAAGCTAAGGCGATTGTGTGTCCAACTCTGCCAACGAGGAAGGTGGCACAGGCATGCAGCATCAGCAAAGGCACCGTGTCGCGGATGTTGCCCTATAACCATTTCCATCTCTATCGAATACATGCTGTGACGATTCTGACAGGCGGCTGCAATTCTGTGAATTGTTTGACGAAAGAAGCACACACAAGCGGAGTCTTGAATCTGACCTTTTCTTCGACGATGAAGCTAGCTTACACTTGAATGGCAAGGTGAACAGACATAAAGCTGTCTATTGGGCAAAAGACAATCTCCATCTCACTGTGGAGGCATACGCTCGGACTAACCCTAGGTTAAATGTGTGGTGTGGCGTACATGAGGATGTCCCATATTTTTTGAAGGCACGCTCAATGCTACACACCACAGACATCGTCTTGTGGAAACACTACTACCACAATTGGGCGAACTGCATGGGAACAGAGGTGCAGAGTTTTCTTCCAGCAGGATGGAGCACCTCCACACATCGAATGAAACGTCCGCCGACTCCTGGTTTAGGTTCTCCCTGTGCGTTGGATTGGTAGACTGGGTCCGGAGGAATGGCCACCTGGGTCGTCAGATCTGACGCCACTGGGCTTTTTCGATTGGGGGCAACTCAAGTATACAGTGTACACCTACATTCCAAGAACATTAGCTTGCCTGCACGAGAATAGCGCCAGAGCCTGTCCAGGGATACCAACAGCGACGGAATGGTCAGTGTCCAGCAATGTCCGTCACCGTGTGCACATATATATAGATATCTCGTCTGAGCACCAACTGCGTTAGAGGTACGTACCAACAACTAACCGGGGCCGGCGGTTGCATTAAGTTTCAGGTCAACATTGACCGATGATCTAACATTTCGTTTGAACGATTAGAGGACATCTGCAGTATGCGTTCGTTTCTTTGTATTTTCGGCATCTCCGTTCCTTATGGCTTCGTCCTATGGGCCAAGGCAATTGAATCACCAATGTAGGATTTATCCTATGGGATATTACTTTTGAACCAGCCTCAGATGTTTCGAAAAGGCATTATTCATACATTGAATTTTAGTTATTAGTGAGCCTGTCCATGCTCTAACGGTACAGCTATCATAAATCCGCAGGTTGAATTGAACACCACACTGCTTTAATAGGCGTGGTCCTACTAGTCATGCTGTGCCTTCGCCCCCGCCCGTCGGCCAGGTAAACGTGGACTCCGAACCACAGCACAACCCAGCAGTTTTCACAGTAAAAACATTCCCAGGCGTGAAAGACGTGCTAATAAAATCCTGCAACCTCAAGCCGTTTTATTCGTTGTCTGGCTATGAAGCACTGAACCACCAAGTCCAAGTCTCCTCGTCGTTTAGCAACAAAATAAGTCATTGTTGAACAACAATAAAATAGTCACTAATTTTTTCATTCTCTGCTTTCGCATGGCATCATATACTGGGGTAACTCAACATTGAGTAAAATAGTGTTCATTGCACAAAATCGTGTAATCAGAATAATTGCTGGAGCTCATCCAACGTCATCCTGCAAACACTTATTTTAAAGAGCTAGGGATCTTCACTGTAGCCTCACAATATATATATATATATATATATATATATATATATATATATATATATATTCACTTGTAAAATCTGTTATTAACAATCCGAAAGAATTAAAGCAAATCAAAGTGTAAATAACTTAATTACGGACCACTGATGTGCTTTACCTCAACAAAGCGAAACGAGTCTGGTGAAAAAAGACCACACAATTTCAATAGCCCAAGTTATGGACATCAACTTCCCACTGGACTTAGCTTACACTGACTGTCAAAAGTGATGGGATTCCTCCTAATATCGTGTCGGGCCTCCTTTCTCGCGGCGTGGTGCAGCAACTCTACGTGGCATGGACTCAAGAAGTCACTGGAAGTCCCCTGCAGTAACACTGACCCATGCTGTCCCTATAGCCGTCCATAATTGCGAAAGGGTTGCCGGTGCGAGATGTTGTGCACCAGCTGACCTCTCGATTATGTCCCACAAATGTTTGATGCGATTCATGCTGGGCATTTTGGGTCTCCAAATCTATCGCTTGCACTGTCCAGAATATTCCTCAAACCGGTCGCGAACAACTGTGCTTTGGTGACAATTCCATCCGTTATTTGGGAACATTAAGTCCGTGAATGGCTACAAAGTAGCCAAGCACAACCAGTTACAGGCACGATCGGTTCAGTCGAATCGGAGGACCCAGTCAATTCCACGAAAACACAGCCGACACCATTATGGAGCCACCACCAGTTTGCCCAGTGCCTTGTTGACAACTTGGGTCCGTGGCTTCGTGTGGTCTGCACCACTCTCGAAACCTACCATCAGCTCTTACCAACTTAAGCAGGGATTCGTCTGACCAGGCCACGGTTTTCCAGTCTCCTGGGCGTCAACCAGTACCGGCACGTGCACAGAAGAGGAGGTGCGGGCGACGTCGCGCTGTTACCAGAGGCACTCGGCTCGGTCGTCTGCAGCCACAGCTCATTAACGTCAAACTTCGCAGCACTGTATTAATGGATACGTCCGTCATACAATCCACATTGATTTCTGAGGTTATTTAACACAATGTTGCTTGTCTGATAGCACTGACAACACTACGCTAACAGTGCTGCTCCCAGTCATTAAGTGAAAGCCGTCGGCCACTGAATCGTTCATGATAAGAGGTAATCCCTGAAACATTGTTGACACTGTGGGTCTCGGAGTATTGAATTCCCTAAAGATCTCCAAAATGGATTGTCCCACGCCTCTAGCTCCAGCTACATTCCATGTTCAATTTCTGTTAATTCCCGTCGTGCGTTCATAATCACGTCGGCAACCTTTTCACATGAATCACCTGAGTATAAATGAAAGCTCCGCCAATGAATTGTCCTTTTATACCTCGTGTACGCGATACTACCGCCATCTGTGTAATGCATATCCCTATCCCATGACTTGTCAGTCAGTGTATTTAACAGTACTTTCAGTTATGATATCGTGCGACTTTAAGAACTCTCGCTTTGTTTACAGTTTTTTGGGAGCTGTGAACTAATACTCATGCACAGATCAGACTGAGGCAATACGATATACAACAAAAGACGTGTGGCAACTCGAGATACGACGGAGAAGCTACCCATATCCGCCGAGCGTATAGAAACGTAGCTGAAGTGACTTAATGGGTTAACTCTGGGATGACAACAGTACAGTACTGATGCGTATCTCTTTCGTAACACCCGGTGCAACATGGAGTGCTGGTCACTTAACCCAACTTATGCCATACGATAAGATGTGAGGGAAATTTCAAGACATATTTGAATTTTTTTGAGTCATCAGTCTTCTGACTGGTTTGATGCGGCCCTTCACGAATTCCTCTTCTGTGTCAACCTCTTCATCTCAGATTAGCACTTGCAACCTACGTCCTCAATTATTTGCTGGGTGTATTCCAATCTCTGTCTTCTTCTAAAGTTTTTGCACTCTACAGCTCCTTCTAGTTCCGTGGAAGTCATTCCCTGATGTCTTAACGTATGTCCTATCATCCTGTCCCTTCACCTTGTCAGTGTCTTCCACATATTCCTTTACTTTGCGTTTCTGCGGAGAACCTTCTCATTCCTTATCTCATTAGTGTACCTAATTTTCAACATTCATCTATAGCACCATCTCTCAAATGCTTCGATTCTCTTCTGTTCCGGATTTCCCACAGTCCATGTTTCATTACCATACAATGCTGTGCTGCAAACGTACATTCTCAGAACTTTCTTCCTATCATTAAAGGGTATGTTTGGTACCAGTAAGTAGACTGCTTGTGATGTCCTCCTCCTTAACCCCTCCGTCATTTGCTGCCTAGGTAGCAGAATTGCTTAACTTCATCTACTTCGTGACCATCACTCCTGATGTTAAGTTCCACGCTGTTCTCATTTCTACTACTTCTCATTAGTTTCGTCTTTCTTCGATTTCCTCTCAGTCCAAATTCTGTACTCGTTAGACTGTTCATTCCATTCAGCAGATCATGTAATAGTTCTTCACTTCCACTCAGGATAGCCATGTCATCAGCGAATCGTATTATCGATGTCCTTTCACCTTGAATTTTAATCCCGTTCGTGAAGCTTTCCTTTATTTCCATCATTACTTCGATGTACACATTGAACAGCACGGGCGAAAGACTACATGCCTGTCTTAGACCCTTTTTAATCCAAGCACTGCGTTCTTGGTCGTCTACCCCTGTTATTTCCTCTTGGCTGCTGTACATATTGCGTATTACCCAAATGGTTCAAATGGCTCTGAGCACTATGGGACTCAACTGCTGAGGTCATTAGTCCCCTAGAACTTAGAACTAGTTAAACCTAACTAACCTAAGGACATCACAAACATCCATGCCCGAGGCAGGATTCGAACCTGCGACTGTAGCGGTCTTGCGGTTCCAGACTGCAGCGCCTTTAACCGCACGGCCACTTCGGCCGGCCTGCGTATTACCCGTCTCTCCCTATAGCTTACCCCTCTTTCTCAGAATTTCGAACATCTTGCAACATTTTACATCGTCGAACGCTTTTTCTAGGTCGGCAAATCCTATGAACATGTCTTGATTTTTCTTTAGTCTAGTTTCCACTATCAACCGCAACGTCAGAATTGCCTGTTTGGTGCCTTTACTTTCCCTAAAGCTGGACTGATCGTCATCTAAAACATCTGATATGGCTGAAAAAAGTGTTTAATGTAGATGAAACAAAGCTACATCTATCTCAGTAGGCTGTTTTACTGATGAACTTTTACCTTTCGCGTAAAAAATTAAATTCGCGCGCGTTGTACATTATGTGGTCGTTTTCATTCGATTTTGAGAAAACTGTTCGTTAAAAACTTTGATTTTTACGCATATCATAGTACGATATCACAGCTTGAAAACGCACTGGTTTTATTTTCGTCATTAGCAATAATTATTGCGATATTTTGCACTGAAGTAACCAACACTCGTATTTAGAAAACTTTGCAGTGAAGAATGAAGTCGCTGGCTAGTTTACGTTTGTTTGGTTCTAAATCAAAGATTTCTGCATATGAAATATAGCTTGTTGTGGCGTAGGTTAACAGCCACGCCACTCGAAAGTAGCCGAAAGGCACGCGTTAACTCACGCAGGCTAGAGATAGGTCTGAAACAGGATACGTAATGAATGCTATAAAGAAAAGTACGTAGCTGCTGGAATACTTAACTTTAATCCATCCTTGTTGCACATCGCTATTGACGATACAAGTGAGACTCTGTGGATTCAGGCAATAAACTACTAATGGCGCCTTGCTAGGTCGTAGCCATTGACTTAGCTGAAGGCTATTCTAACTAACTGCTCTGCAAATGAGCGAGCCTTCGTCAGTGTGCATCGCTAGCTACGTCGTCCGTACAACTGGGGCGAGTGCTAGTCCGTATCTCGAGACCTGCCGTGTGGTGGCGCTCGGTCTGCGATCACTAACAGTGGCGACACGCGGGTCCGACATGTACTAATGGACCGCGGCCGATTTAAAACTACCACCTAGGAAGTGTGGTGTCTGGCGGTGACACCACATTCCTCCCCCGCAAATCGGCGAACGGTCGTGTTATAAGGCTTCCGCCCGCCGTGGGGAGGACCCCATGTTGACGTATGCGATGAGGTGGGGAGCCTAACAACAGGCGAGGCTGTGCCACCCGCACCCGGCCATTCGGTCCGAGGGGAGCTAGGAAACGCCTGAAAACCTAGTCCAGGGTGCACGTCAACATGCGGTGTATGCGCCGGTAAAGAGACAGGAGGGGCCGAAGGGTCGACCTCCATTGCGTCGGGGTACCCGACGTGCGAAGACGCCATGTGGTCCGGAGCGGGCAAGAGTTCCATGGCGGAGGACAGCTGGTCACGGGAAGCGATCGGCGGCGCGTGACCCAGGGAGGCGCTTGGCGGTTGCAGCGAAGCATCCACTGCGGGCGGCGCCGGCGGGAGTCCAAGCGGCGGCGGCGGCGGCGACGCGTCGCCATGGGGCAAAATGGAAGGCAGCGTCGGTAACACCTGGGGATGAGGCGAGCCAGTAGATGGGACCCCAGGGCGCTGACCGGACGGCACCGTCGCTGAAAGCAGACGTGGAGCGGCAGAACCCATGCGACGACAGAGGCGCAGCTGATTGAGATGCCGACGCACCTCACCAGAGGCCCCCAAAACCAAATACATCGCGCAGCCAAGGCAGCGAAGAATGCGCCCTGCGAGCCAACGCCGTGAACCGCGAAAGTTGCGATAGAATACAACGCCGCCTGGAGCAAAAGCAGGAGTCTGCCGCTGCACAGGAACCTGATGCGGCGGATGCAGCAAAGACATCAAGGTTCGATGAGGACGACCGTGGAGCAACTCAGCCGGCGAGCGACCATCTCGTGGCTGAGAGCGATACGAAGACAAAAAGAGCAACAACGCGTCCTCCCGAGAATGCGACTCTTTCAACTTCAACATCTGTGACTTGAAAGTCCGGACCAATCGTTCAGCGGCACCATTTGACTGAGGCGAAAACGGCGTGGATGTCAGATGTTGAATACCATTGGCCTTGCAGAATGACTGAAATTCTGCGGACATGAATTGTGGGCCATTGTCGGAAACAATAGTCTGCAGAAGACCTTCAATACAAATGATAGCAGACAACGCTTGGATGGTGGCAGATGACGTCGTGGAAGACATCCGGACAACAAAAGGAAAATTACTGAAGGCATCTACCACAACCAACCATCTAGCATTCCAGAATGGACCAGCAAAATCGATGTGCAAGCGTTGCCAAGGGGAAGTGGCTTGCGGCCATGCAAAGAATTTCCGCGGCGGTGCGGATTGTTGTTCGGCACATGCCATGCAAGAAGAGCACATATTCGTAATCGCAGCATCGATGCCGAACCAAGTACAGTGCCGACGAGCAAGTTGTTTCGTTCGCACTATACCCCAATGTCCTTGGTGGAGAAGCCGTAAGACAGAGGACTGTAACGAACGTAGGACCACGACTCTGGACTGATCATTATCAGAACGCAACATCAAAACAGCACGTCGTACAAAAAGTCTCTCCTTATGAGCAAAAAATTGGCGAACCAACGGATCCTCTATCCGTGACTTTGACAAGGGCCATTGCGTAGCAACAAAACGCAAAACCGTAGCAAGGACAGGGTTAGCAGCTGTGGCTGTAGCTACACGACGAAAATCAATCGGAAACGATTCGACCACGTCATCGGTTTCCGAATCAATGAACACGCAAGCAAGTTCGGAAGAATCGAATGCTCTATCCTCAGCAACAGGCAAACGGGACAACGCATCGGCGTTTCCGTGCTTAGCAGTGGACCAATACAAGATATCGTAGCGGTACTGCGAGAGGAAAATAGACCAGCGTATGAATTTCTGCGCTGTACGTGGAGGTACACGCTTGTTCGGATGAAAAAGCGATGTCAAAGGTTTGTGGTCTGTCATGATGGTAAAGGGACGACCATACAAGAAATCATGAAACTTTGTAACACCAAAGACGAGAGCCAAAGCGTCTTTCTCGATCTGTGAGTAATTTCTTTGTGCAGACGAGAGCAAGTTGGACGCAAAGGCAATAGGGCGATCCATCTTTGTGTGCAAGCACAGCACCGATCCCGAAATCCGATGCATCTACCATCAACAAAAGGGGTTTCTGGGGATCGAACGGCATAAGGCAAGTATTTGAAAGCAACGCCGATTTCAACTGGCGAAAAGCGCGTTCGCATTCTGTCGTCCAGACGAACGGAACACCTTTACGGCGTAAACGATGAAGCAGAGCTGAAATGGAAGAGGCATGCGGGAGAAAGTTATGATAATAGTTAATTTTTCCCAACACACTCTGTAGCTGCTTCAAATTCTGCGGCGAATGCAAGTCTTGTATGGCACGGAGGTGCTCTGGACTGGGATGTATGCCTTGGGCATTGATTACGTGTCCCAGATATGGTAAGTCACGAGCAAAAAACACACATTTGTCCTTCCGCAACCGAAGACCATTTTGCCGCAATACCTGAAATAATGTCCGGAGGTTTGCTAAATGTTCTTCTGCTGTCTTTCCGGAGATCACAATATCGTCCAGATAGTTCGCAGCAGTAGGAACCGACGCACAAACAGTTTGTAAATATTGCTGAAACAATGCAGGGGCGGATGCACACCCGAATGGCAGTCTTTTGAATCGGTACAAACCCAGATGCGTGTTAACCACCAAGACATGCTGGGATTCCTCGTCCACTGGTATTTGCAAGTACGCATCTGCTAGGTCCAACTTTGAAAAATATTTACCCGTGCACAGTTTATCAAAAAGATCTTCCGGGCGGGGTAAAGGATAAGTTGCAATCACTAATTGTGGATTCACTGTTGCCTTGAAGTACACACAAAGTCTCAATTTACCGGAGGGTTTCGGCAAAATTACTAAGGGTGAGGCCCAGAGAGAAGCTTGCACACGTTCAATTACACCTTGTGATTCTAAATCGTGTAATGTTCTTGCGACCTCATCACGCAATGCGTGAGGAACATTGCGCGCTCTGAAAAATTTAGGGTGCGGGTTGACTTTCAGTTCCAAATGTGCTTCATAGTTCTGAGCGCAACCTAAGCCCGGTGCAAAAATGTCTGCAAATTTTTCACACAGACGAGAAACACTGTCTGAAGGCACAGTCTGATTCACCGATAGGACCTGATTTACTATAGACATGTTAATCAACTGAAATAAATCTAAACCAAACAAGTTCACTGCAGAAGAAGAACGAAGAACGTAAAATGACACAAGTTTTGTTTGTCCCTTGTATGTTGCAAGAAGGGTGCACCGTCCTAACACAGGAATATCCTGACCTTAATAACTAGTGAGCTGAACATTTGCGGCATGCAACGAAGGTTTGCCCAGTTGTTTGTACGTGTCGTGATTGATCAATGAAACTGCAGCTCCGGTATCGAGCTGGAATGGTATGACCTTGCCATTAAAGTCCAAATCTACAAAAAGTTTATTGCAGACAGTTAGAATAGCCTTCAGCTAAGTCAATGGCTACGACCTAGCAAGGCGCCATTAGTAGTTTATTGCCTGAATCTACAGAGTCTCACTTGTATCGTCAATAGCGATGTACAACAAGGATGGATTAAAGTTAAGTATTCCAGCAGCTACATACTTTTCTTTATAGCATTCATTACGTATCCTGTTTCAGACCTATCTCTAGCCTGTGTGAGTTAACGCGTGCCTTTCGGCTACTTCCGAGTGGCGTGGCTGTTAACCTACGCCACAACAGTTGGCGACGAGGCTTAAAAGAGGAATTAGCGTTCGTATTGCTCTACTTTGCTTGTGTCATGGCTTCGCCACAATCTCCAGATGTACTGTCCGAATTTTATCGCTTGCAGAATCAGCAGACGCAGGCGTTATTGGATGCCCTTGGACAGCTCGTCCAGGGTCAACGTGCAATGCAAAACGATGCGGCAGCCGCCGCTCCACTGCTACCGCAGCCACAATATGCTGTTGCACCCCCATTCCGGCCATTTGACCCAGCTAAGGAAACATGGACGGAGTGGTCACGCCAATTTGGATTTCATCTCGCCGCCTACAGAATTCAAGGTAACGAGCGGCAGCCTCACTTATTGTCTTGTGTCGGCGTGCACACGTACCGTATGATAGTGAAATTATTTCCCCCGACGTGACGTAGCAACTCTGTCCTACAAAGAAATTTTGTCGGCGTTAGATGCCTATTTCAAAGAAACAGTCAATGTAATTGCAAAGAGGTATACTATCTTTCATACGAAACGTACGGCCGCTCAGACTAATAGGGAGTGGGTTGCAACATTGCAAGGCCTTACAAGGGATTGTGCTTTTGAGTGTGAATGTGGACTCCCTTATTCAGATACAATGGTACGTGATGCAATTGCACAGAACGTTTCTGATGTTCGTATACGGGAACAGATTTTGAAACTAGTTAATCCCTCCCTTCAACAAGTGATAGACATGTTAGATAGACAAGACACACTTGACTTTGCACAGGAATCATTTGCAGCTTCGTCAGCCGTGTGTCACATTAACCGGCCCGCCAGGCGCGCTGCACGGAACGATAAACAGCCCTCGCGCTCGTCCGCGCAGCTGCCGCCTAGCTCTCCACGTGTGCCGCGCAAGCATACAAATGCAGTGAAATCATGCCCGCGGTGTGCAACTAGACATTCGCGTGACAGTTGCCCGTCACGCCAAGCTATTTGTTTTTACTGTAATAAGAAAGGACATGTTCAAAGTGTTTGCCAGAAAAAGCTCAGATCAGACACTCTTAATCATCCCAGGCCCTTTACTTCGCGCCGGAATCGAACCCAGGACACTCAGGCTCGTGGACCTTCGCCCGTGGACATTCATGTAGTTAATTCCACTCTGTCCAGTGCCACTTTCTCTAACAGTGACTGTGTTCGTCCCACAAAAAGTGTGCGTCGACGTCGCCGGAAATCACGTCAATTAGCAAGTGATTCTGTACCTGTATCAGTTCAAATTGCACGAGACAGTCGCTCTTATCGGAAACTTTGTGACATGTGTAAAAGATATCTGAAAGCTAAACTGATGTTAGTTGTGAATGAGCAGCTGGACGAAGCCGAGAAAGAATGGTAAGGATTTTCCCTATCATCATGAACTTCTTCCGTTTCTTCAAGCACAGTATCTACACAAACAGGGAGTTCACCGCCCACTGCTACACCACCGGTGGTGACCGATCTCACTTCAAGTCTGCAACTTTTCTTCTAAATATTCCTCAAGCTTAATCAATACTGCTTCTCGAAACGGTTGTAGAAATATTATCCTATGATGGGAGTGCAGTATAACTGGCCATACTTTCCCACCCTAATTTTGCGATAATGAAGACAGTTCATTCTTGGACTGACTTAGTGAGCTGCCGCGTAAGAATTCTTCTACCCGTTATGCGGAGATGCTCTCGTAGTTCTATGTCCCTTGTAGAGCAGCAGCTGCGTCGTCTGACTCTGAATATACAATACTACTGACGTAATGAAACGGGAAGAAGCTTTCTTTGTGCAAATAATTTTTACACATGATGCCATAATGGTGCATTTATTTAAGAGATATCGTAAAGCGTATTTGTCCACAATGTTAACAGAATCTTCCGTCGGTTCTTGGTAGAACAACATTACAATAAATGAAAAGCACCAGTTTGCTTTTGTTCTACAATGTTGTAGAACAAAAGCAAACTGGTGCTTTTCATTTATTGTCCACAATGATTGTAATCTATCTATTAATAGTACAAGAGCATGGTCTACTGCATGACTAGATCGAAACGCATCCTATTGACGACTGCCGACTATAGCGCGCAGCCTGAAAGTTAAGCATACGATCGGTATAGTTCGTATAAGATCGTAAATTTTCGGTTATGCCAAAGTTAATCATTTATTTGTTAATATCAGCGTTTCCTGGCATTATAAATTACTCGTAGACTCCTTTGAATGTGTGAGTGGCAAAAGGCAATTTTTGTTAGAAGATATTTGTTAATAACAGTTACTTGATTCGCACCAGAATAAATGTACTTTCCTGTTATTTCTCTTTGTTGATGTCACGAACGATTTCTGCATCAGCACCTCATCCCACTGGCTTTGAAAGCGCCAGGTCGCCAACCGCCTCCGTTAGCCAGCGTGGGAACATACCGCTCGCTCCTTACTCTGTATGAACTGCAGCGTTGGTATGTTCACTTCATGTACATGAAAAAGCAATACTTGAAATAAAGAAAATGTGCTCTTATCTTAAAATAAGGGGTACCTTAGGACTGTCAACAACTTACCTTGTTGTACTGAATAATTTTTCAGCAGGAGAAATACCAAGTCGCAAATTTGTGTCCTTCTATGCCAGTGTAATTGATATTAGTTGCTCCAGAAAATGGAAACTGCCTGGAATCGTTCTGTAGAATTCTTGGACTTTTTCGTGCTGAGAGATCTCACGAGAAAACACAGCGGAAATACATGTAATATTTATAACATTGTATTAGTCCAACCAGAACTTCCTTTTCTTCTTCAGTTTTTGGGTTTTACATTATGATAAGCCACAATAAAATCCTCTTCATAAGAGCTCATTATTGCAGTTGAAACTGAAACAGAAACGTCATTTGAGCTGTGTTGTTGCTTGTGGCTTGGTAAGTAGGATCGCGTATCGTATCGTCACAGTGAGAACACGAGTGTCGCACCGGTAAGCGACCTCTATTGCAGCGTGCCACATCGCATTTCATGTCGTGTCCGTATGAATCGTGCCTTATATTCGTGTGTGACAGACTTGTTGCACGTTGTCACAGAATAAAGACTTCACAGTACAGTTCGACTGATGGTGGGAAACTGCATTTCGAACTTCTGCGTGGAACGTATGCGAGGTGCTGGGGTTAGCAGTGTATTTAACACTAAATTCTTCTAGAATCTTCATATGGAAATGATGCTCTAACCCCCCTCCCCCCTTTTCTAACTCCGACTTTTGCTGTTGCACATGGATTAAGAAGAAACGCGAACTGACTGTAATCGACCCTGCAAGTGGAGTAGAAAAGAGTTTAGCACCTGCAATAATTTAATTTGATAAACGAAAGTTTCATTAGCGTAGTGAGAAATGAAAGGGTTGCTCTACTGATCTACAGAATGAAAGTTCTGTCCAAAATAACAATTTGATTTATTATGACTAAACTCAAACCCGGCAGGTGTGGCCGAGCGGCTCTAGGCGCTTCAGTCTGGAACCGCGCGACCGCTACGGTCGCAGGTTCGAATCCTGCCTCGGGCATGGATGTGTGTGATGTCCTTAGGTTAGTTAGGTTTAAGGGGAGCCGGAGGTGGTCAAATCCAAAAAATTACGATTTTTTTTTTTGGTACCGAAAATTAATTGGAACATTCCTCTTTAATGTAAACTTTGAATTATTGTTCTACTCGCCCTAGAAGTGGAGTTATTACCATTTTCCCCCACGCCTGCAGAGGAAATGGGCGGCCGCTGAATGCATCTAACACCCTCCCGTGACTACCTGGTGAACTGCTTGGGATTTTCTCGGCCTGTTTCGCATACAGCACCTAATGTTACGCATACAGCGAGTGTGCAAGGGTTGGCTACATTGTTTTCTGTGACAAATGAAGCGCTAACAAGGGGAGGCCGCCAATTGTGAAATTCAGATTCGATTCATACTGCGCATAATAAAAGCTCATGGCCAGAGGTGTAATGTGGCAAAGCACCAAGATGCACTTCTCAGCCGTTGTCGAGAAAATCGACAGTTAAAAGAAACCCTTGCGGTGAACTACTCTCTACGATTAATGATTTTCTACAGTGTCGTGGCGCAGAGGTAAGCGCTCGGGTTCGTAATCCGAAGGTCGCGCCATGCAACTTTTTTTTTATTATTTGCTTTTGTAACTCAAACGTATATACACAATTATGCATATAATAAGTTGTTCAAAGTCGTTTGTCGTGTAAAAATAATACTTGAAATAAAACACAATATCACAAATAATATTCAGGTGGATACAATTTATTGAAAAGTTCGGTATACACTTGCACATAGTTAACAATTAGTGACCAGAAGTAGCTGTAGTATCGCACAAACCAGAGTGATAGTTATCATAGGAACATGGAAAGCAGAAAACAGCACGACATCGAGCACATCTTATAAACGATGCGTTCTTAAAAGAACAATTGTTTTTTTAAATTATCTGTTGGGAAACACACCTGATTGAGATTCTGAAAAATTGTTCCATCGTTCGTCAGGTTTGATACATACCACGCGTATCGTATCATATCGGCAAAAATCGGAGAAGACAATTGGTGGTGGACGATGGATTGGATTTTTATACAATCGTCTCTGGAGTTGATGTCATGGTTTCGCTCGACTAAAAAAGCACAATTTTGAAGGCGCTTGATCAAATTTTTTGCCTGCCGGTAAAAATACACGTCACACGGTTGGACGAGAGGAGTACACTTTGGAGGAATGACTTTTATAGTGCACGTTGGTAACTTCTTATCGTCCTGGAACATCTCATCGTATAACGACGGGTTCGTTTGCCCACCCCAAGAGTCGATCAGAAGGAGAAATTCTTTCTTTTGTACGTATGGTTGCAAAGCATTACGCAAGAAGTCCATGAACAAACCCGTTGTTAGTTTACCGGATTTGGAGGATGTAATAACAACGTTGGTATACTTCTTGGCGTACTCGGCGACTGTCGTCTGTACTGTGGGTCCAAACGTACCTGTGGACTCTTGGAGGGATACGAAAACAAGAGGCAAGACTCGTCCAGACATAGTGATTGAATATTGTACCGTATACGAATGCGTCACCTTGTTCATGTCATGTCGGGTTACCAGGACAGCCTTTGTTTGACCTATATATATATATATATATATATATATATATATATATATATATATATATATATATATATATATATGTGTGTGTGTGTGTGTGTGTGTGTATACATTTGAATTACAAAAAACAAATAATAAAAACAAAGTTGCATGGCGCGAGATCCGATCCGGCGACCTAGGGATTACGAACCCGAGCGCTTACCGCTGCGCCACGACGATGTAGAAAATTATTAATCGTGGAGAGTATTTCACCGCAACGGTTTCTTTTACTGTCGATTTTATCGACATCGGCTGAGAAGTGCATCTTTGTGCTTTACCACATTACACCTCTGGCCATGAGCTTTTATTATGCGCAGTATGAATCGAATCTGAATTTCACAATTGGCGGCCTGTCCTTGTAAGAGCGCGGAACATCGTCTCTTTGCTGTTTACCGTTTCGGCTTCGAAGGCTCAAACAAACTTTGGGTTCAAGTAATCTCAGTGATGGAAAGACAATAGGAGGGAGAGGCAGGCTTACTGATGAGGTGATTGAACGTCTACAGAGATACTATGGATATGCTATAAGGCAAAATACTAGTAATGTTAGTGACATGCGAAAAGCAGTGTGGGCATTGTTCTTTCATACTGCCTCTTCCAATGAATACCCTCAACACAGCCTGTGCCCAAAAGATTCCTGGTGCAAATATAATGCAAGAAAGGACTATGATCACAAACATGGTTTGCCAGCAGCTGTGATAAATGCAATAAAACCAATTTTTCATGGCTTAGCACAGCCAGAATTGTTACACAAATGTCTACACGGAAAGACGCAGAATCCTAATGAGAGCGTAAACAATTTGATTTGGAAAGTGATTTCTAAAAGGGTGTTTGTAAGCATAAAAACACTGCACTTTGGCATTTATGATGCAATAGCAACCTACAACCAAGGGAACAGTGTGAAGTGTGAAGTTCTGAAGGCATTAGGATTTACAGCTGGGGTGAACACTGTACGAGCACTAAGAAATATTGACAGAGAAAGGATAAGAGGAGCAGAAAGAAGAGAAAGGCATATGAAGTACGATGGAACAACAGGCCAGAAAAGAAGACAGAAGAGGAAGCTTTTGGAGGATGAAGAAGAAGACCCTGATAATCCATCCTATAGTGCAGGAATATATTGAGAAACTTTGATAGCCATTTCCCATAAATTAGAATTTTTCGAATATAAGGAACATTTTCTCAAAATCCACTCAAGCTAGAGAGATGAAATTTTTATACAGCACTCCTAGTGGTCAAACTTACATTGTAACACAGCTATCTGGCAATATGTTCAGTAGTTTCATTTCAGTTTAATTATAAAGCAATTATTTGCAAAAAAAATTGGGTCATAAATAAAAAAAATAATTGGAAGGAAACTAGAAAAGATACTCCAAAATCCCTCTGTCATAACTGCAATACTAAACCACTCTATATGTAAAAAAAAATTCAAATTTTTCTATTTGGTAGTATATTCATAAATGTTCCTCAAACTTAGTGATTTTAACATGGGCAGCATAGGCACCTCTGGCTCCCCTTAAGTAGTTCTAAGTTCTAGGGGACTGATGACCTCAGATGTTAAGTCCCATAGTGCTCAGAGCCATCTGAACCATTTTTTGAACTAAACTCAAAATAATAAACAAAACACATGAAACATTTAGAATACGTCAAATTGGATACTCAAATAAATGCTGTGAAGGTGAAGTTGTCCATAAACTATCAAATGGTTCAAATGGCTCTGAGCACTATGGAACTTAACATCCATAAACTATCTTGTGACAATTATGACCAAGTAGTATGTGGAGCCAATTCCTTGCAACTCAAATCTTAAGAGAAACACCCAGCCAACCCAACATTAATTGCTGCTACAGTAGTGATAACTCAGACAATGAACACCCAAGACAGAACAAAGAAAAGACGAACAGGCGCGCTCTGCTGAGCTCTGATTATCACCTAGCAAAATTCCCTAATCTGCCGGTGCTGCGGACGTACATTACCAAGCTGTCTTCTTAACTGCAAGGACACGATCTGGCATACCGGAGGCGATAGCTGGTTGCTTCGACGTCCCGTCGTGGTGATGATAATGTCGTGAGTATAGCCCAAAACAAATTCTCCTGGTCTGGTTGTTCCAGACTAAAGACTTCCTGGAAAAACAAATACGCATCTGAGGGAGACGAAACAGGCTCGCTACACAATCACTGACGGTACAGTGAGTGATTTTAACAAGAGAAGTCACACAGTAACTCCGGTACAGTCAACTTTAGCCAAAACTGCCCAAGACGGAAAACATAGGCCGCTTGTATGCAGAACGCTCAATTGCCAACTGTTCTCGGAAAGTTACGTTGAAGTCGAAACTTCAGCAACTTCGTCAAACAGTTAGAATTAAATGAAAGTATATTAGACAGCCAACGGAAGGCAGGTTGTCCAGAGCATCGAGAGCTCAGTCTTGTCACCTACTCCGACCAAAAGGCGAGAGCCGACCCTATCAAGAGCACCCGTACAAGCCGAACTCAGAACATTCCCGCCCCCACGACAATGGTCGTGGTTAAACGTTCCAATCAGCAACTCGAAAACCGGCGGAAAATTCCACTCTATTGCCGACGCAGGACTATTCCAGCAATGGAAATACTTGGCGCCAATTTCTGCGCCGATTTTGCTATGTCACGGAGCTACATCTACATCTACATCTACATTGATACTCCGCAAGCCACCCAACGGTGTGTGGCGGAGGGCACTTTACGTGCCACTGTCATTACCTCCCTTTTCTGTTCCAGTCGCGTATGGTTCGCGGGAAGAACGACTGTCTGAAAGCCTCCGTGCGCGCTCTAATCTCTCTAATTTTACATTCGTAATCTCCTCAGGAGGTATAAGTAGGGGGAAGCAATATATTCGATACCTCATCCAGAAACGCACCCTCTCGAAACCTGGCGAGCAAGCTACACCGCGATGCAGAGCGCCTCTCTTGCAGAGTCTGCCACTTGAGTTTATTAAACATCTCCGTAACGCTATCATGGTTACCAAATAACCCTGTGACGAAACGCGCCGCTCTTCTTTGGATCTTCTCTATCTCCTCCGTAAGACCGATCTGGTACGGATCCCACACTGATGAGCAATACTCAAGTACAGGTCGAACGAGTGTTTTGTAAGCCACCTCCTTTGTTGATGGACTACATTTTCTAAGCACTCTCCCAATGAATCTCAACCTGGTACCCGCCTTACCAACAATTAATTTTATATGATCATTCCACTTCAAATCGTTCCGCACGCATACTCCCAGATATTTTACAGAAGTAACTGCTACCAGTGTTTGTTCCGCTATCATATAATCATACAATAAAGGATCCTTCTTTCTATGTATTCGCAATACATTACATTTGTCTATGTTAAGGGACAGTTGCCACTCCCTGCACCAAGTGCCTATCCGCTGCAGATCTTCCTGCATTTCGCTACAATTTTCTAATGCTGCAACTTCTCTGTATACTACAGCATCATCCGCATTCCCTGAGCAAGCCAATCACAGTTATGATTTTGCAGAAAACGCTGGAATTTGCCCACCAAGACTGCCAGATAGCACAAGTCATTCCCACGCCTCGCTGGTAGCCAGCCAGAAAGTGTTTTCACTAAGTTTCTGCGAAGTAACGGAATCTCTAGCCCAGCCGCTCCGTCAGACACCTGTGGGCGTGTCGGCCCCGCTCTTATGACAATGTCGGCGTCTGGAAAGCATCCACTTGACTCTCTCACACCCGTCGGCTTAACCCTTTCAAGATTAGCGGTACCCGCCTATCACCGGACCACCCGGGTGACGAGAGACACTGAGTGGGGAGTCCACGTGTTAAGGAATAGCAACTTTTCACAGCATGCAATTAGAGAGGAAAATCGAATTACTCAGAGTAAGATGAAATATGAGAGGAGGCTCATGCCACCTCTTACATATGGACTTTAAGGCCACTATGCACGATCGAGTCCTCCTAACAAGAAACTAGTCACATCAACAAATTAAGTCGTGCAGTGTCACACCGATAGCGGCTTATTAAACAGTCCGTACGTTCTTACATTCTGTCTCATGGCGGGGACTGGTCATAATGCGCTGCAGTCATGGACCATGCGGATGGTCCTGGTGGAGGTTTGAGTCCTCCCTCGGGCATGGGTGTGTGTGTTTGTCCTTGGGATAATTTATGTTCAGTAGTGTGTGAGCATAGGGACTGATGACCTTAGCAGTTGAGTCCCATAAGATTTCACACGCATTTGAACATTTGGTCATGTTTTGGCTCAACAGCATAAATGCAGCAACCAGCGACGAGTATGTTACATAGTGTATGTAGACTGTAGCATCATTAGCAATAATGTTTCTGTTTTCATTGCCCATGTGAAGTTTGGGCACATATTATGAATTTTGAACATATTATGTGGTGGCTAAAAGTTACATTGCTGGTTATAAAAATAATTATTAGTGAATTGTGAAAATCATATTTAGTGCTTGTGCGAGGTAGACAAGATGTAAAGAAGTAGAATAGAAATACTCGACGAGTGCGTTGGTCAGGAACATACATACACCACGGCACTAAACAATCAACTAGCCCCTGGCAAAAAATAATGGACTCTTGTAAGAGCCATCTGACGTTGGATTTTTAAAAATCCGAAACCAGTAATGGTTAAACGTAAAATATCGTTTATATGTGCTTTTGACTGTTTGCTGTAATTAACCTATACTCCTTAAAATTCTGTACAGCTCCGTTTCCTATAATACACCCTTTCGACCTTCTGTCTGGCGCAACCAGTGATGAACTGAAATCAGTGGTAATCTCCACACACCGAAGACTATTGTGTCTTATTCTGCAAGGTGGAGCTACTAACCAAGATGCAGCAGGCATGCTTGCCACGTGTTGCTCACCTGAAATATTCAATACTGACAATTGGTTACTTTATTCAAAATACAGCGTATTCCCAAGTAAGCGGATTTCGGATTATCCGCATATAATTCTTCGCTTAAAAATAATAATAATAAAAATATTAAGCTTCAAGCTTATCTTGACCACTTCAAATGATTTTTTGTCCAGAAAAGTAGTTATTTGTTGACATCTTGGATATTCGGGAATCCAGTCGGATGTTCGCGTCGTTCTCGCACGATATTTCAACAGCGTGCGAGAACGACGCGAACATCCGGCTGGATTCCCGAATATCCAAGATGTCAACAGATCGCCGGGAAAGCGTGAAGAATTGCATCAGAAGAATCTAGTTATTTGTTACCCTTCTGGACAAAAAATTATGTGGGTGGTGCATGGAGATAAATGGGTTACTACCTATAGCATGTTTTGTAAATATAAAAAATACCGGTTTCGGGGAAAAATGCGATTGGCCTTTTTCCGATTATCGGTGCAGTTTCGGATCCGCATTAACCGGGATAGTGGAGAAATTGCAGTAATATGTTTAGAGCTCTCTGTCGAGTGCGTAATTTTGTCCCTAAAGGTTTTGACCATCTTGGGGAGTACTGATGCAGCAAAAATGTTTACTAAATCTGCTCACAAATGGGTGCTGCAGCCCATAGCTTTCCTTTCCCATTTCCTCTTTGCTCTGCCTCCCTCTTTCCCTCTATCACAGAACAAGCTGAGCAGTTGAATTCTGCTCTTCAGTATCCCATCACTCGCCATACCAGTCCTAATGTTTCTAACGTCACTACAAGCGTAGCGAGAGAAAGCACGATTAATGTAATGAAAGTTAATGATTGCATAAATCCTTGCCAAGCAGGCGGTGCGCTCTGTCGCCGCCTAACATGAACACACACACACACACACACACACACACACACACGGGCGCCACGAGATACAGACTTACAGCCCGCAGTTACTTTTCGCTCCTCTGTTTTCCCCCCTCGCTTTCCTTTACTGCACGCGAGCGAATGCATGCATTATTCATGCCATAAATAAGTGCGCTACGGTAAACACAGGCTGAGGGCTGTTACCGGTACCGATGCCGGCGATAGTCTAATTAGCGGTAATTGCTGCCCCGAGAGCGCCGGAGGGTCAGGCCACGCGCTTACATACATACACACACACACACACACACACACGCGCGCGCGCGCGCGCGCACACACACGCATTCTAGAATCTTGTCTCGAGGTGGTCCTTTGCATCTCACACTCTCAAGGAACGTGTCTTCCTGAAATGTGTGATTACATTGGTGCAATACCACATACACTAAGGAGTCCCAATATTATCATAATACCATATATTTTTAGTACGTGACATATGATGCGTGCATTGGTGGAGGTTATTCAGAGATCTTTTCTGAGAGCAAGGGTCACAAACCCTCCCCCCCCCCTCCAATAACCAGAACTGTGTTTCCGCCAGTACCTCATCTACGAGGGTTGCCCAGAAAATAATGTGCTACAGTTCTTTCTTCTTCAACAATTCTTTATTGAACATAATGAGAATTACAAACACAAAGAATGATGTTTTATCTACACACCCCATTTTTCCACGTAATCTCCATCTCCTTCTACGATCTTTCTCCAGCGTGAAACAAGGGCGTGTATGACCTGTCGGTACTAATCCTTGTCCTGGTGGTTGAGTCAGTGCTTCACTGCGTGAATCATCTCCTCATCGTCCTCAAAATGTCTTCCACGAATGGCATCCTTTAACGGCTCAAGCAAGTGGAAATCCGAGGGGGACTAGGTCAGTGCTGTCGGCTGGATGGGGTAACACTGTCCAACCCTGTTTTGCGATGTATTCAGCAGTCCTCAGACTTGCGTGGGGCTGAGCGTTATCGTGTTGCAGCGAAACATCTTCTGGGTTGCTGTGGTGCCGAAGACGCCGGAAGCGCGTCTTGAGTTTTGTTAATGTGTTGATATATGCTTCTGAATTAATGGTATCGCCTCTTGGCATCACGTCTACATCTACATCTACATCTACATGGTTACTCTGCAATTCACATTTAAGTGCTTGGCAGAGGGTTCATCGAACCACAATCATACTATCTCCCTACAATTCCACTCCCGAACAGCGCGCGGGATAAACGAACACCTAAACCTTTCTGTTCGAGCTCTGATTTCTCTTATTTTATTTTGATGTTCATTCCTACCTATGTAGGTTGGGCTCAACAAAACGAGCTGCCCTTTTTTGCACCCTTTCGATGTACTCCGTCAACCCCACCTGGTAAGGATCCCACACCGCGCAGCAATATTCTAACAGAGGACGAACGAGTGTAGTGTAAGCTGTCTCTTTAGTGGACTTGTTGCATCTTCTAAGTCAATGAAACGCAACCTATGGCTCGCCTTCCCCACAATATTATCTATATGGTCTTTCCAACTAAAGTTGTTCGTAATTTTTACACCCAGGTACTTAGTTGAATTGACAGCCTTGAGAATTGTACTATTTATCGAGTAATCGAATTCCAACGGATTTCTTTTGGAACTCATGTGGATCACCTCACACTTTTCGTTATTTAGCGTCAACTGCCACCAGCCACACCATACAGATAATCTTTTCTAAATCGCTTTGCAACAGATACTGATCTTCGGATGACCTTACTAGACGGTAAATTACAGCATCATCTGCGAACAACCTAAGAGAGCTGCTCAGATTGTCACCCAGGTCATTTATATAGATCAGGAACAGCAGAGGTCCCAGGAGACTTCCCAGGGGAACACCTGATAGCACTTCAGTTTTACTCGATGATTTGCCGTCTATTACTACGAACTGCGACCTTCCTGACAGGAAATCACGAATCTAGTCGCACAACTGAGACGATACCCCATAGACCTGCAGCTTGATTAGAAGTTGCTTGTGAGCAACGGCGTCAAAAGCTTTCCGGAAATCTAGAAATACGGAATCAACTTGAGATCCCCTATCGATAGCGTCCATCACTTCGTGCGAATAAAGAGCTAGTTGCGTTGCACAAGAACGATGTTTTCTGAAACCATGCTGATTACGTATCAATAGATCGTCCCCTTCGAGGTGATTCATAATGTTTGAATACAGTATATCCTTAAAAACTCTACTGCAAACCGATGTCAATGATATAGGTCTGTAGTTCGATGGATTACTCCTACTACCCTTCTTAAACACTGGTGCGACCTGCGCAATTTTCCAATCTGTAGGTACGTCAATGAGAATCATACCTTCACAGTCCCAGAAGGCGGTGATCATGACCTTACCGGTGGAAACAGTTGCTTTGAATTTTTTCTTCTGTGGGGAGTGGGAATGGCGCCATTCCATCTACTGTCCTTTTGTTTTGGGCTCAAAATGGTGAACCCAGGTTTCATTTCCTGTCACAAGCCAGGACAAGAAGGTCTTCCCCTCCGCTTCAAAACTTTGCAACAAATCAAATGTTTTATCTGTACACTTTGTGATCCACCGTTAGACACCGCAGAACCTATCTTGCACACACTTTTGAATATGCAAATGAGTGAATAATCGCATCCACACTTCCTTCGCTGATTGTCAGATGCAGCGCCAACTGCCGAGTCGTAATATCCCTGTCCTCGCGAATGACAATATCAGTTCGCTGCAACACGTCAGGTGTGACAGCCGTGGACGGTCTCCCCAGGGCCGGATCTAGGAGGGGGTGGGGTGGGGTGGGGGGGTGGGGGGGAAAAAGGGGCAGATGCCCTAGGCGGTAGAATTTGGGGGGCGGTAAATTTTGGGAGGGTTTTTTTTCTTAGGAAGAAATTCTTAGGAAGTTCCTTAATGTTGCATTCATACTGTTATGGCTAACTAGCAAACAGTTCTTTGGAATGAAATGTTCACATTAAGATGTAATACATACAGTACTAGTGCCTTTTTGAGTTCTATTACAAGTCTACGTTATTGCAATGCCAATTTGTAGAAAAACCGTCCCATAATCAAATCCTGGCTGCGCCTATGAAGTGCGATAGTTATTCGAGAAACCACTGTCTTCGCGCTGTGGCCTTATTGCACCAGACGTCATGCAGTCGGCAGCAATAATCAGAATACTAACTCAGACAGCGTATTAAGCTATCTGTTATAAAGGTCCATTCAAAATATTAATACCATTATTAACTTATTGGAACTTCTTGCTTGAACGTAAATATTTTAATAACAATGTGCATCAGGTAAGTTAAATTAAATTCTTTAATTGTGTTTGAAGAAATACAAGAAAACTGCCAGAATTTCGGCTGTCGACTAACAAAAACATTTTCCGGCTTTGTATTCCTTAAGTCGGTGAGCATCAGCCGAAAATCGACTAAGATATCAATACCAGCTGACAGGGAATATTTTCACACTTAAGCTCTCAGACAAGATAGGCGTGCAGCCTACCCTCTCCCATCACCATTTATAGTTGGGGCGCGTCAGTGTTACATGGAGTATCATTGTTTTCTGTTGTATTGATCTCTATTGTTCTTCTGTTGTGTATTTAAATTTGTTTAATAACTTGTATAGTAATGTATGGTTGAAAACGGTAGTGGGGCGAAGTATAGAAAAATAGCAGAAGAGAAGAAGAAAATAAGTGAGGTGTTATCTCAGACACGAAAATTGTCTTCCTTTTTCACAAAGTCTGCTGTCAGGGAAGACAACAAAACATTAGGTAAGATTATATAATCAAAATTGGATTTAGTGTATTTTGTGTAATGGACAGTGTTCTAAAGGACACTTTTCTGAAAACAAGCATACCAATTGCAAAGTTGTAACTTAATCCCATCAGAGATCTTCAAATTATCGCTAACGTCTCCAGAGTGGAAAATCGTCTTGCACTTAAAATAAAAATGGCCGCCATTTAGCAACGGTGCATTGTAATTTTTTTAAACGCTGTTTTGAACTTCTATATTATAGGGTAACCACATAAAAAATCAAAATGTTTAAAAATGATCAAGCAATCCTCACTGGACCACTTCATATGGATTGGCTCAGGAATCAATCACTTACAGTTAATGTAACACTACCACAACAGAGAAGGACAAAAACATAACTCAAAGACAGTAAATCTCTCAAGTTCAGTATGGATTATATAATTTTTTGTTTTGTTTCAGGTGAAACTGAAGATGCCCCCCCCCCCCCAAGTACAAAGGTAATAGACGACACTGTGAAGGAATGTGAAACACTACTTCAGCTAGTGTTCATCAAAAGGATGAGTTTCAGTTTGATTTTAAAGATCCTGGTACGTGGCCAAAGAGGTTTTCTGACTCTGAAAGATGTAACATTATAAAAGCGAGTGCAGAAAACGAACGTGATCCTCACATCAGGAAGAGCTATAGAGAAGCTCGCAATTTAAGTAAAGATTGGTTTCCAAAGCAGTTAAAAATGAGACAAAAGTTAAAACATCATATTATACCCACAACATTAAAGCCCAGGAATAAGACTAGGTGGTGTCTAAGTGTAGAGGCAGTTGAAGCAGTTTATAAGCATTTTAATAGAGTTGTAAAGGCTCTGGAAGAAACTGAAAGTCATAAATTCTCAACACCAGAAACAAAAATTGAGAAAACTCAAATTTGTTGCCTTAAGTTGTTTCTGGCTTGCAATATTGCAAAAATAGATCATGTTAATCAGTTTCTGCAAAGAGAAGACCTTACAATTCATAAAGCTGTTCGAAACATTGAAGGTCTTTTGAACTTTCTGAAAACTTCTAGAGACTCTTGTAGCTCTGAAGCTATTTCTGAGATCAAAGTGCTAGCAGAAGATAATGAGGTATCAACGGTATTCTCACAAAAAAGGATTAGAAGAAAGAAAAAGATGAGTGATGAGCTTTGTAAGGATGAAGTATTCAAACATTCACAGGAAGATTTGTTCCCTGTTAGAAATAACTCACAGAGTGATAATGGAGCTGAGTGCCTGGTTTACTGCACTGGAGAACATCAGTGCAAAATTTAGTTTTCTGTGTGGTGTCCAAATTCAAGAAATGGAAGTGGAGGACTTAAAGGCCAAAGCAACAGAACTGTCTAACACCTACACAGAACATCTAAACAAGGAAGGATTAGCCGGCCGAAGTGGCCGTGCGGTTAAAGGCGCTGCAGTCTGGAACCGCAAGACCGCTACGGTCGCAGGTTCGAATCCTGCCTCGGGCATGGATGTTTGTGATGTCCTTAGGTTAGTTAGGTTTAACTAGTTCTAAGTTCTAGGGGACTAATGACCTCAGCAGTTGAGTCCCATAGTGCTCAGAGCCATTTGAACCATTTGAACCAAGGAAGAATTTATTTTTGAAACTGAAAGTTTTAAACACCATGCCCTGGTAATATAAAGAGACAAAATGCCACTGCATCATCCACAATAAGTTTGATTCAGAAAAATAAATTGGTAGAGGGATATCCCAACATTACTACAGCCTTAAGGATATTCCTTAGAATACCAGTTTCTGTTTCCTGTGGAGAAAGAAGCTCCAGAAGGCTGAAACGAATTAAAATCATTTGAGGAACGTGACTTCTGAACAAAGCTTAACAAATCTCAGTATAATCTCCATACAGCACAAACGAGTAACTTCCATAATCTATGATGATGTTATAAACGTTTTTGCAGCCAGAAAACGCTAAGAAAGCGAAGTTTTAAACTGATAATTGTATAAGATTTATGATACATTCTTATATATTTTAAAATTGTTTATGTTTGTTTTCTTTGATCTTGTTGTTGTTGTGGTCTTCAGTCCAGAGACTGGTTTGATACAGCGCACCATGCTACTCTATCCTGTGCAAGCTGCTTCATCTCCCAGTACCTACTGCAACCTAAGTCCTTCTGAATCTCCTTAGTGTATTCATCTCTTGGTCTCCGTCTACGATTTTTATCCTCCACGCTGCCCTCCAATGCTAAATGGGTGATTCCTTGATGCTTCAGAACATGTCTTACCAACCGATCCCTATTTCCAGTCAAGTTGTGCCACAAATTTCTCTTCTCCACAATTCTGTTCAATACCTGCTCATTAGTTATGTGATCTACCCATCTTATCTTCAGCATTCTTCTCTAGCACCTCATTTCGAAAGCTTCTGTTCTCTTCTTGTCAAAACTATTTATCGACCACGTTTCATTTCCATACATGGCTACACTCCATACAAATACTTCCTGATACTTAAATCTGTACTTGATGATAACAAGCTTCTATTCTTCAGAAACGCTTTCCTTGCCATTGCCAGTTTGCATTTTATATCCTCTCTACTTCGACTATCATCAGTTATTTTGCTCCCCATATAGTAAAACTCATTTACTCCTTTAAGTGTCCATTTCCTAATCTAATTGCCTCAGCATTACCGGATTTAATTCGGCTACATTCCATTATCCTCGTTTTGCTTTTGTTGATGTTCATTGCTGTCTCTGATAGAATTAAAACGTCATCAGCGAACCTCAAAGTTTTTATTTCTTCTCCATGGATTTTAGTTCCTAATCCGAATTTTTCATTTGTTTCCTTTACTACTTGCTCAATATACAGATTGAATAACATCGGGGAGAGGCTACAACCCTGTCTCACTCTCTTCTCAACCACTGCTTCCCTTTCATGCCCCTCGACTCTTATAATTAACATCTGGTTTCTGTACAAACTGTAAATAGCCTTTCGCTCCCTGTATTTTACCCCTGACACTTTCAGAATTTGAAAGAGAGTATTCCGGTCAACATTGTCAAAAGCTTTCTCTAAGTCTACAAATGCTAGAAACGTAAGTTTGCCTTTCCTTAAGATATCTTCTAAGATAAGACGTGGTGTCAGTATCGCTTCACGTGTTCAAATATTTCTACGGAATCCAAACTGATCTTCCCCGAGGTCGGCTTCTAATAGTTTTCCATTCGTCTGTAAGGAATTCGTGTTAGTATTTTGCAGCCGTGGCTTATTAAACTGATAGTTCGGTAATTTTCACATTTTTCAACGCCTACTTTCTTTGGGATTGGAATTATTATATTCTTCTTGAAGTACGAGGGTATTTCACCTGCGTCATACATTTTGCTCACCAGATGGTAGAGTTTTTTCAGGGGTGGGTCTCCCAAGGCTATCAGCAATTCTAATGGAATGTTGTCTACTCCCGGATCCTTGTTTCGATTTAGGTATTCCAGTGCTCTGTCAAACTCTTCAAGCTGTATCTATTTCTCCCATTTCATCTTTATCTACATCCTCTTCCATTTCCATAATATTGTCCTCAAGTCCATCGCCCTTGTATAAACCCTCTATATACTTCTTCCAGTATAAACCCTCAACATACTCCTTCCACATTTCTGCTTTCCCTTCTGTGCTTAGAACTGGGTTTCCATCTGAGCTCTTCATATTCATACCAGTGGTTCTCTTTTCTCCAAAGGTCTCTTTAATTTTCCTGTAGGCAGTATCTATCGTACCCCTAGTGATATATTCCTCTACATCCTTACATTTGTCCTCTAGCCATCCCTGCTTAGGCTTTTTGCACTTCCTGTCGATCTCATTTTTGAGACGTTTGTATTCCTTTTTGCCTGCTTCATTTACTGCATTATTGTATTTTCTCCTTTCATCAATTAAATTCAATAATCTTCGGTTACCTAAGGATTTCTACTAGCCCTCGTCTTTTTACCTACTTGATACTCTGCTGCCTTCACTGTTTCATCTCTCGAAGCTACCCATTCTTCTTCTACTGTATTTCTTTCCACCATGTCAATCGTTCCCTAGTGCTCTCCCTGAAACTCTCTACAGCCTCTGGTTCTTTTAGTTTATCCAGGTCCCATCTCCTTAAATTCCCACCTTTTTGCAGTTTCTTCAGTTTTAATCTGCACTTCATAACGAATAGATTATGGTCAGAGTCCACATCTGCCCCTCGAAATGTCTTACAATTTAAAACCTGGTTGCTAAATCTCTGTCTTAGCATTACATAATCTATCTGAAACCTTCCAGTATTTCCAGGCCTGGTCAATGTATACAACCTTCTTTCATGATTCTTGAACCAAGTGTTTGCTATGATTAAGTTATGCTCCGTGCAGAATTCTACCAGGCTGCTTTCTCTTTCATTCCTTACCCCCGTTCCATATTCACCTACCACTTTTCCTTTTCCAACTATCGAATTTCAGTCAGCCTTGACTATTAAACTTTCGTCTCCCTTCACTATCTGAATAATTTCTTTTATCTCATCATACATTTCATCGATCTATTTGACCTTAATTCATTTAATAAAATAAATTAATGTTGTCGGATACTGACATTTGTTTCGGAATATACAGGGTGATTCAAAAAGAATACCACAACTTTAGGAATTTAAAACTCTGCAACGACAAAAGGCAGAGCTAAGCACTATCTGTCGGCGAATTAAGGGAGCTATAAAGTTTCATTTAGTTGTACATTTGTTCGCCATTTCAGCCAATAAAGTTTTTGGTCCCTTTTTCTTCGAAGGTGCTACTGTAACTGGACTACAGTATCTGGAGATGTTAGAGAATTGGCTGTTCCCTCAGCTCGAACAAGAAGCACAACAATTCATATTTCAGCAGGATGGAGCGCCACCACATTGGCACTTATCTGTCCGTAACTACCTGAAAGTCAACTACCCGAGGCGATGGATCGGCCGCCAGGCAGCCCGTGACAGAGCACTTCATCACTGGCCTCCAAGAAGCCCTGATCTTACCCCCTGCGATTTTTTCTTATGGGGGTATGTTAAGGATATGGTGTTTCGGCCACCTCTCCCAGCCACCATTGATGATTTGAAACGAGAAATAGCAGCTATCCAAACTGTTACGCCTGATTGCTACAGAGTGTGTGGAACGAGTTGGAGTATCGGGTTGATATTGCTCGTGTGTCTGGAGGGGGCCATATTGAACATCTCTGAACTTGTTTTTGAGTGAAAAAAAACCTTTTTAAATACTCTTTGTAATGATGTATAACAGAAGGTTATATTATGTTTCTTTCATTAAATACACATTTTTAAAATTGTGGTATTCTTTTTGAATCACCCTGTATTACCCAAATTACTCTCAAAATTTTTCGATTTTTATGGTTGGGAGTGAAATAAGGGGCGCAAAATTCAAGCTTTCCCGCCTTCGTAAAACTCCTAGATCCGACCCCGCGTCTCCCCTACTGCTGCAAATCGTGGAGTTCCTCCAATCCGCCTTCTGATGACCTCACCCTCCGTAGCCAGCGACTAACTGTACTTCTGTCGACAGCAGATGCTCCATAGACTTTGCACAAGCGTTTGTGGTCATTCCCTACAGTTTCTTCCTCTGTCGTGAGAAATCCAGTGACGGCACTTTGATTTAACGTACGTAATCTAGAGACGCAATTTTGAAACTGTCCTGCAGCTATGCTATATGTCGGAAGTGACTGAAACTTGGCGCGCTCACTCAGGAGACTTCAAATAATACGTATGTTACGTTTCGCATTCGTAGCATTGCTTTTGACTGAGAAAAATATGCGGTGCATTACTTTCTGGGAAATCCACGTATGATCTTCCATAGTTCGCGGAAGTTCTCCTGCATGCACAATTACATCTGTTTTTTTAAGCTACTAAGAAAAGTGATAATTCATGTAATATTCAGCACGGAAGGGTCCAGGTTCTCGTATGGCCCTATATAAGTATGCAAAAGTACTGTGATGTGGTTGCATTTGCCGTGGGAACAGCTCAGTATAGCTCGTACTGCCGCTCTTCCGTTTTCGAGTGAACCTATACACGAGATGCATTTCGATCAACTCTTCGTCAATAAACGTGCTGTGTCTCACTGTTGACGTACGACTGACACTGTCAGAAAAAGAAACGCTCAGTACGTAGCGCAAGCTTGAGAGTGAAGTCCAACGTGGTTATTTCTGTTGTCAACTGCAGTTATCGTGAATGAAACAAATTCGTTTCCAAATAAGACACACAGCATTTATATTAGCACTGTGTGCACATATTTTCAGTACAGTACAGTTACAAAGATAAATGGTTGTAACTAATCAAGGGAAACGCAGTAGTTGTGCAGCGAGCCAGACCACGGTTCGCATAGACCAAAATATTCAGAAAACATCCCTGAACGAACTTCGGCGTACGAGTATGTCGGTGGAGATTCTCTCTGTTCGAGGTGGTCGCACTGCTGCTTGGGGAAAGGAAGAGTATCCGACTGCCAGAAGAGCAGATAGACAGATTTTGCGTCACTGGATGAATCCGTGGGCTTAGCGAAGGCTTATTTGTGAACTGGCAAAGCATGGGAAATGCTCTCTTGCTTTTTTAAATTCTTTCTCGGCAACCAGATTCAGTTCTTGAACAGTGATTTAATGTTATAGCGTGTCGTAATCTTGATATACTTTTAAAGAAGCACGACCTCTGAATAACAAAAAGATTTTATTGGTTACTGAATTCGACCCAGATAAGGATTATCTTCACACTTTAATAGCTACAGGAGGAGAGTAAAGTACATACTGCATAAAAACGTCAGAATCGAAAAAGTAGAAAATGGATGAGATATGTAACACACTGTCTGTAATCTGAAGTACGCTCCAAGTTCAAGGTGGGTACTTGACAATAGCCTAAGGTCGCAACCGTACGGTAGAACAAAAATTGACAGTTGCAGGCGACATGTTATCATTCACAAAGTTTGTTCATTAAATTGTGATAATACTGATGAATAGCTCAATGGAGTGCTAAAAAACTCTAATAGTGATGTAAATATAATTGAAGACGTAAGGCCTTTAGTGTGGATATGTTATTACGGGCCAATGTATGGTCAGTGCCACTTTCTTTAAAAGTGTTTTTCCTGCCTGGATTGTATGGGTATTTGAACAATCCTTTAAGGCCACTGCACGTTTAACAACAGTATGATGTGCATGTGAATATTGCTCGCTAGTGCACGGAGTGACTACACAAATAGTATTTTGTTGGGTGTCACTGCGAGGTATGAATCAGCTAACCCAGTCTGACTGCCAGGGAGTCGATTTGCTAAACGCAACCAGGACGCCGTCCCAGTGGGTGTAACCAACCCTTTCTCCAGTGTCCGTCATGACATCAGCTCATACAGCGTACAGGGAATTCAATCGTCTATCAAATCAAATGCCATGAAACAAACATACCCGAGGCGACTCATTTAGTTAACAACTCCACACCTACAGTCAAATTGCCAACAACATAATAATAAAAAATCTGCAAGTGGGATAAGCAATTCATTATGTAACAGTTTTGAACTGATGAAACGGGGACAGATGACGAATAGCATATTCTTAGTATTTCGCTCAGCGCTTTGGCGAGTAAAATGAGCCATTTATCAGAATGGCAGAATGGGATAGCAATAGCCTGTCAGATTCA
Organism: Schistocerca serialis cubense; assembly: GCF_023864345.2. Classification (NCBI taxonomy): domain Eukaryota; kingdom Metazoa; phylum Arthropoda; class Insecta; order Orthoptera; family Acrididae; genus Schistocerca; species Schistocerca serialis. Next base: position 497,558,091 of record NC_064641.1, on the reverse strand, counting down.
GGGAGGTAGTAGCTGGAAGATAAGAGATTCTGTGACATCTTCGGGCTCCTTTGTAGCGAAGACGCGTTGCTTTATTTCGGATTCCTATCGCGTATAGTGTGAAACAACGTGTGCTGCTAATGTCAATTACGACGGTGCGTAAAGACTAACAGGGGTCTACACCTGCGTCTACATATTTACTCTGGTAACCACTGTAAAGCACATCAGAAAGGGTACTTTTCACTGTATCACTTGTTACGCATTCTTCCTGTTGCATTTGCATACAGAGCGCGGGTAAAATGGTAGTTTAAATGTCTCTTTGGGCATTGCAGTTAGTGCAACCTTCTCGTCGCTGTCCCTACTGGAGGAAAACCCAAGAAGAAAAGGTATACTGGAACCCTAAATTACCGCTATAAATCATGAAGTAACCAAATTCGGGTCTTTCCCATCAGTTCAGAGAATCATGTTGCATTTGGTATTCTAAAGCAAATGAAAGATAGTTGAACCTTTGCTAACAATAGTACTCGACAGGAAAAAAATTGAATTTGATTGACATAATCGAAACTAGACTGCTTCTGGTTCGAGACTGGTATCCGTCTCTGATGGGTCACGATTACTACTCTTTTGGACAGAAGGACGTCGGCGTGACTTTGATTTGGCTGGAAGAAAACGATTACTGCTTGCAGATTGTTCTCTCGTTCCGAAAGTTCCTGTACGTTAATTGAATTCGACGCATCTGGAACCATTCTTGTCTTCTTCTTAGTTGTGCAAAGCGTTCTAGATGATTTCAACGCCAGGTGGGGGAACCATTGTAAACAGTGTAGTTTCAGATATCTTGCAGGCCTATAACCAACACTGGGAGTCACTTCCAGTTATTCTGACTAGTGGGTGCTGTAAGTGGGAGGTACATTGCATTTTAGCAGGAGACCATGAAAATATAAGGGGCAGAGACATATGAGAAAGAAGTAAGTAAACTATTCATTATTTCAAAAGTAATCGCCATAACAGTTAATACATTTATGCCACTATGAGAGAAAACGGTCAATGCCTTCACGGAAAAATGTTTGTGGTTGCCTACTGAACCCTGATGGTACCCAGGCGTGCCCTTCTTCGTCCACAGCAAATCGACGTCCACGAAAGTTTTTCTTTAGGGAACCAGAAGTATGGAAAAATAATTATATCGGGAATATATCGAGAATTTGTAAAGCATTCGCAGGTAAACCACTGCGGCACACCCGAAACAACCCTGGCAACATCTTTCGGGCCTAGATACAATCATGGTTCCGCAGGCAACTGCAAACGTGTTTGCATGAAGACATCGACCGTCTTGTCTCACAAGGAGATAAATTTACTAACAGTATGGCAATAACTTTTGAAATAATGAACAGTTTACTTACTTTTTGCCATCTGCTTCCTTTTCATTTTATTGCCCCTAACAGCACTTTACAGTGTATTCCACACGCTTTGTCCTTTAATTTAATTCGTTGGGCTAATGAACCAGCCTCGATAAGAGGGTTTCAAAATCCTAATGATTCGTTGATGCACGATTCGATATAACTACTTACAATAACTTTTCATCATGGCAGTCAGAAGGGAAATGCATTTTCAAATAATTCAGTTGAGACCTACATTAATATGGAATATTAACATATCTCAGTGGTAAGACAGCAGATCTTTGTTTTTTAGTTTTGCCATTACTGCAGTAATAATGGAAGGAAGGAAGGTTATGGTTTATATCCCCATCTACATTGAAGTCATTAGACACTGAGAATAAGCTTGTGTTAGAAAAGTTTGAGAAACACAGTTGAGTGTGTCCGTTTCAAGGGAATCATCCCAGCATTCGCCTTAAGGGAATTAGGAAAACCATGAAAACCCTAAATGTGCAGCAAAATACTAGGACACTGACTGATAACATTTTTGCAGACAGTGCTCAGCTTGAAACAATAAATGTGTTATCAATTGCTAATTTACTGTCTGATCATAATGCACAATTAATCGAAATAAGCAGTATGTACCTTACAACTCAGAGGCAGGTTCATATAAAGCAGTGAGGCTTATTAATGAGAACAGGATACAGTGTTTTAATTGTAAGCTCAGAAGGGTGGTATGGGATGATGTATATGTAGAAAGAGATTCTAATTTCAGATTCAATTTATTCCATAGTAATTTTGTGTCAATATTTGAAACTTGCTTCCCTAAAAAATTATCCACAAGATCCATTAAAAAACAAATAGGCTGTGAATAACTAAGGAAATTAAAATCTCACATAAGGGAAAGAGAGAGATTTATGTAAGGGCCAGAATAAATCAAAGTCTGACATTACTTGTATACTACAAAAAGTACGGTAGTATCTTAAAGAATGTCATTGAAATGTCCAGGGGTATTCACTCACTGACAGAATCAAATAATGCAGATAATAAGATTAAAACTCTATGAGGCATTGTCAAACAAGAGACAGGACAACCTGTCATTGTACAATAATCCATAACAAACTAAATGACAATATTATGACTGATAGTTCACAAGTTGCAAGTACTTTTAACAATCACTTTCTAAATCTAGCTGCAAATACAAGATTACATAGTTCAGTTGAAGAACCAATAGAATGTTTCAAAAATTTCATTCCACAAAATTTCAAGCAACTAAAATTAACATCAACATCTTTCACCGCAGGTAATTCAATTACAAAAATTCTGAAAAAACAAAAGGTCTTGTGGAGTTGATTGAGTTTCAAACAGAATTCTGAAAAGTTGTTCTAACTTAATAAATAATGTCTTTAGTGTCATATACCATGCATCGTTAGCACAGTGAATTTTTTCAAACATGTTAAAATATGTAGTTATGAAATCAATTCACAAGAAATGTTACAAGACAGACTTAAATAATTGTCGCCCGATTTCCTTATTGACATCCTATTCCAAAATATTTGAGGAAGTGATGTATTCAAGAGTAGTCACAAACTTAAGTGAAACTATTTACTCATCATATCACGGTTTGGATTCGAGAATAGTTGATTGACTGAGAATGCTGTTTACATATTCGTTTATAATATAGTACAAGCCTTAAATAATAATATATTACCAGTTGTATTCTTTGTGACCTCTCTCAGAAAACTCAAGTTTAATGGAATTGATGGCTTTATACACAGCTAGTTTGAATCATACTTGACAATCAGACTGCAAAAGATTGCGCTGAATGATTTGGTCAATCTTAGAAAGGTAGGAAATTTAGTGGCTGGGGTAAAACTCACAAAGTAAGTTCCACAGGGTTCAATTCTGGGTCCATACCTGTTCGTTATACTTGTGAATGACCTTCCACTTAACATTCAACAAGCAGAATTGGTACTTCTTGCAGATGATACTAATGTTATAAAAATACCATTACAGAGAAAGCAACAGAAGAGCTATTAAATGATATTTCTTGAAGAATTGTTAAGTCTTGGTTCTCAGAAAACAGACTCTCCCTAAATTACAAAAAAAACTACATTCAGTTTTGTTCAACAGAGTTATACCAACAATTGTTGTAGCATGTGAGTAGGCATCAGTAACAATGCCAAAACGCTCCAGATTTTTGGGTGTAAATATTAATGAAAATTTTTGCTGGAAGAAGCTTGTTGCTGAGCTCCAACTACTTTTGCTCTTCATATAATTACTAATCTTGGAAACAAACATATCGTCCTACTGATACATTTTGCGTATTTCATCTCATTAATGTCATACATAATGATTTTCTAGGGCAACTCGTGGCTTAGAAAGAAAGTATAGATTGAACAAAAGCCAGCTGTAAGAATAATATGAGGTGTTCACCCATGGACGTCATGTAGACACCTCTTCAAGGGACGAGGTATTGTAACTGTGCAGTCACAATATGTATTTTAGCTGATGAAATTCATCACAAATAATCCATCATAATTTGAGAAGAACAGTAATGTACATACATACAACACTAGAGGGAAAATGACATTTATTAGCCGTTATTAAAGGTGTCAGTAGCTCAGAGAGGAGTTCAATATTAGCAATAAAAATTTTTGGTCATTTGGCTAACAACATAAAATTTCAGACAGGTACCGAAGCAAGTTTAAAATCTAACTTAAAATCAGTACTCCTGGACAACTCCTATTCTATTAACGAACTTATTCTTAAAAACTGGTGGTTAGTAAAAAAATTTGTTCTTGATTGCAGTTGCATGAGTAGGAATAAAGTTACAACTTGTTCATTGGTGTTAGCAGTAATTATAAATAAATATGCTGTAAAATGGCTTGTTCCACATCATTTTATAAAAAAATCTTTCAAATGATCTATAGAACGCGTAAATAACTAACGAACTAACTAGGTGGTCGCAGGAGATCTGAACGACCATCCTCTAGAACACGAGACCAACATCTTACCAGGGCACCAGACCCCTTTCACGTGAAAATGAAATGTGGAATATGGCAAAAATGGATAATGGAAAGGTGAAAGCATTTGAAATGTGGAGTGCAGAGGGAAAATATGGCATGAATTTATCTATAAAATATTTTCATAACCAGGGACAGGTTTGTGGACCTTCCTCTAGGTCGTCATCAATGACGTTCAATTTTTCACTGAAGTGGCAGTACAGCATACCGCTGCAGAGGTAGACATAGATTAGAATGTGGGAAATAGGTTACGAAGGATGTTGGTTGCAGTAGAGGTTGTTGTTGTTATGTTTTCACTTACAAAAGAAAAAATATTAAAAGAAGATTATAACATATGCAGGACAGTATTAGAATAACTGAAGAGCAGTTTTTTTTAAAAAAAAGTGTATCAGTAATAGCGTTGTCAAAAAAATTGATGATCCATTGCCTAGTTTTTTTACGTATTATTATTGATTCATTATTTTCAGGCACTTCATCTGCTTTTTTGGGAAGGTGTTACTGTATTCATGTAAAGATGTTGACGTAACATGAAAAATGTGTTCTGGTTAATATAAGTACATTGTGTAATTCAGCTGCAATATTTTTTCACGTATTGTACATGCCCAGGTTCTACTGTCTTGTTATAAGTGTTTGATTTGTGTTGTATGATATTTTTAATATACGCATTTACTGTAGGTATAGAAATGAAGTGCATTTTCAACCACTTGTAACAGTAATTTTCGTGGTATTTTTATATTATTCTTTCCAAAATGACAGGCTATCTTCTAAGTCTTATGAATACCAAATATAACCTCAATAGTACAAAGACTTGTAATAGCCTGTGTGTTTTTCTGTAACTTTCACTTTATCGCAATTATCACCACATTTAGAACCTCCCTTGTTCATAATATAGTCAAGCTCCTGACAAGAATAATGTATAGAAGAGTGGAAAAGAAAACTGAGGATCATTCACATAGCGATCAGTTTGGCTTTATGAAAGATAAAGGCAACAGAGACGCAGTTCACACATTTCACTTGATAGTGGGTTCAAGGTGATGAAAAACCAAGATTTGCTCATAGGATTGGTAGACGTAGAAAAAGCATTCGACGATGTAAAATGGTGCAAGATGTTCAAATTCTAAGCAAAATCGATGTCAACTGTAGGGAAAGATGGGTAATATGCAATACATACAAGAACAAAGAAAAGGAACAATAAGACTGGATGGCCAAGAACGATGTTCGTGGATCAAAAAAGCATGTAAGTCTTTCGCTCCTATTGTTTAATCTATACATGGCGGAAGCGATGACGCAAATAAAGGAAAGGTTCAAGATTGGGATTAAGATTGAAGGGCTTGGTGCAAGAAGGAGGCAGCTCCACTTTTTCCAGTTTGTGACAAATTAAAAAAAAAGTTTTAAAAATTCAGTTTTCACCAAAAACGAAAAAGTAGTCAGCCTTGTTTTAGGTTATGGGGTATCTAATACTACTGACGAGAATACACACAAATGCATGAACTCAGATACGTGCAATAGCGTTTTGAATTTTGAAGCTGCCTCCGTTTTGCTCCAAAGTGAATGAAAAACTCTTTGTAGGACCATTTTCTTCATGATTAACCATATTTCAGTTTAAAAAACATTTATTGATAAAGAAAGTACAACATTATTGGCATAACACATTAATTCTACAGTTTTTTTCAGTCTTTTAGCTCCCTTCAGTCACCTCAGGATCGTTTGAAGCATTTGACATCAACTGGTCGTAAAACCACATTTTATTTTGTCCAACATACTTTCTGGCTAGCTCTTTGACATCTTTAAACTTTTGGCCTTTAAGCGGGAGGAGACAATCATAAGCTTGATGAAGGTGGTCCATTGTTATGAGACTCGCAGGTCCTTGGTTGCAAATTTGCGCATTATCGAAGACAGTCATCCCTACGGTCGCACTGCATTGAATAATCCCTTTACCGATGTATGGCTGTTCATAGAGGAATATTTTGTACTTAGTGATTAAATATTTTCCTCTTTTCTTGTTCGATAATGGTACGTAAGGGCTCTTTACAAAAAGTTTCTTCAACGTGTTAACAAAGTGGAAAATAAATGTCTGATCCACTTCAGTGACATGAAACGCGCGATGTTTACACCGTTCTGCTGAACAATACGTAACGCAACCTCCTTCCTGCTATCGTTTGGGGGAAGAACGAGGCAGCTCCCGGAGCTGCCTCTGTTTTCATGCAAACTCGGAGTACAGGCAGCTCCAACTGTTGGATTTCTCTGAAACTAGTGGGTGGAGCTGCCTCTTTCTTGCACCAAACGAAAGGGCTTTTTTTTGTATGTTCAACTCAACAGAGCCAAAAAGTGGAGCTGCCTCCTTCTTGCGCCAAGCCCCTCAATTCAAGGTGAAAGAATATCTATGACAAAACTCATTGGTGTCATTGCTATCCTCACAGACAATGAAGAACAAGTACAGGAATTACAGGATCTGTTGCATGGAATGAACAGTCTGATGATTACAAAATATGGACTGAGAGTAAACCGGAAGAAGAAAAAATTAATGAGGGGCAGCTGCAATGAGAATAGCGAGAAACATGACGTCAAAACTGGTGATCACGAATTAGACGAATGAAGCAAAATCACGCGTGAGGGACGAAGGAAGGAGGACGTAAAAAGCAGATTAATACAGGCAAAGAGGACAGTCCTGGCTCATTTTATACAGAACATTCAAAAGGTTGTTAATACATTGAGAGGAAGTGACAGAGCAGTTAGATACTATGTTGCAAATGATTGACAGAGGATATTTGTGAAATTTAGATCGTAGCTTAACGGATTTTATTTGAAAGTATTTTGTGACACTTCTGCCATTAATTCATTCTATTTTTGTGTAAACAATGCGGAAACAACTCCCCACCTGCACTGTTGTGCTGTTGACTGAAAAATGTGTTGGTAACTGATTTCAAAAGTGACTTCAGTGTGCTTTCAATTCAATTTTTCTTTATAAATGTGGTAAGATGTTCCGTTGTATTTGTATTGTCAGTGTTTTCACATTCTGATTCTAATTTTACAGCATTACAATCGATAGTTCCCTACAAACAACGTGAGGGTATAACTGGTATCAGAAGCGTCACTGCCTTATCCAGCTCCCTCGGAACAGGTAAACACAATGGGACAACCAGAGGTTTCCATCCACTGTTGTGCAATGATTGTCACGGAGCCCTCGAATTTTCCGATAATCAGCTGGGGCATTCTTCTCGCAAAAGAGATAAATTCTTTGTGATAGGCTTGCGAGCTTTCGGCAGCCTCGAGGAGAACAAGCCCGCTGCGGGCCAAAGTGTGGCCCGGGGTCCTTTCAGAGCTGAGCGGCGAGTGAATAGGACAGCAAGACGCCCGGGGGGGGGGGGGGGGGGGGGGCTTTGTACGGAACAAGAAAGGAGAAGCGGGAGGAGAAGGACTCAAGGCCACTGGCGCCAGGTGGCGTGTCCTGCGACCTGAGTCCGAACGGGAGGACGGAGGAAGGGCCGAGGCGCTGGGTCAACCAAGTGACCGTCCACTGCTGCCGCCCATAGCGTGGTCGCATCTTCAGCTGTTAACTTCTTGTTCCTCGCTTGCTAGTCACATATGAACGATTCTGACGTCTGTATACAACTGAAGGAAAATAACTGTTTCTTATGCGTGTCACCTAAATTTTATGAAGAATTTTCAGTGGCTTGAATGTGCGGCGTGAATATTAAGTCAGGGGGGCAAACTTCATCAAGAGATTCCTGATTGGCAGGAATGTTGTTGCTGTGACCTTATGATCGAGGACTGCTTTGCTGCAACTCTACACGCTAGTCTATACTTTGCTAGGCTCTTTATATCTGCGTAACTGCTACAATATACATCTTGTAGGCCATAACTGTGGCGCGGACATTGGGCATTGACGTCCACTTGCTTTGGATAAAAGGGCATCATGGCATTATCCATAACAATACTGTTGACCGCCTCACTAGGAGGAGCTTTACAGATGGACAGTGCGCCCAACACCGATCCCCTATATGGATTTCAGCTTGACGGTCAAGAAAGCTGTTATCACGACTGAAACTGCGAGTAGCACGCATCGCGGCACTACAAGGGCGGCCACCTGTAGGTCATACGAATACGACATCTCTTCTCGGGCCGGCCGAAGTGGCCGTGCGGTTAAAGGCGCTGCAGTCTGGAACCGCAAGACCGCTACGGTCGCAGGTTCGAATCCTGCCTCGGGCATGGCTGTTTGTGATGTCCTTAGGTTAGTTAGGTTTACCTAGTTCTAAGTTCTAGGGGACTAATGACCTCAGCAGTTGAGTCCCATAGTGCTCAGAGCCATTTGAACCATCTCTTCTCGGCTATGGTTCACCTCGATGCAGCTTAGCAGGCGTAATGTGACCTCTCTCGTCCGCATGAAGCTGGGGCACGGGTGTTACCTCGCCCACATACACCAGCTGAAAATCATCGATTGTGAACTCTGCAATCAGGACACAATGGCGGTGGCAGATCTGAACCACGTCATATCGGCTAGTACCAAACATTCGGCCGCATAAGGGGTCTTTCACAAGAGTGAGGGGCTACCCTCTCCCTCCGAGTGTGACTATTTTACTGACTTCGATGTACATAAGCGCCATCTGCTCGCAAACAGTTTAAAGACACCGTCATCTAGCTTTGACCTAAAAGTTACGTAGATCTTGTCTCCCCACCACATGGAACCAGTCAGGTTCGAAAACTGGGACAACTGTTTCTGTCTACAAAATGGTTCAAATGGCTCTGAGCACTGTGGGACTTAACATCTGAGGTCATCAGTCCCCTAGAACTTAGAAGTACTTAAACCTAACTAACCTAAGGACATCACACGCATCCATGCCGGAGGCAGGATTCGAACCTGCGACCGTGGCAGTCGCGCGGTTCCGGACTCAAACGCCTAGAACAGCTTGGCCACAGCGACCACCTGTTTCTGTCTTTACTTTCCGTTAAGAACTTATCATTGTAAACGACGTCGTTGTCCAGCTTTCAGTTACAAGTTGCTGTTGATATCATTCTCGCATGGAACCGGCCCGATTCGAAACCTGGGTCGTAATTTCGTGTTTTTAATTTACATTACGAACTTATCTATGTACTTCACACTCTTGTCATTTTTATGTTGCGAAAAACGCTCTAATTTAATTTGGCACTGTTATAATTGAAATGTCTGAACGTAGGATGGACAAAGGGTAGGAAATGTGGAAGGGCGAACCCAGGCTGAGCACATCATTTTTTCTTAAGAAATTACAAATTTATTTCCAAATACGCCAACAATCAGAATGATAATTAAGACCGTAATATTCTCTTCCACGTGGTATATAATAATGAACAGCAAGTTTCTCTTACATAAGCAGTCTTTAAGAAAAGAGAAATATCAATTTAACAAGCTTCCTTACACATGCCAATTTAAAACTGAGAAAGAACAGTAACTGAAATAGCTACTGTTTATCACAATAAGTAAGCTGAAGCCACCCTTACCCCAACAGGGATGATGCCACAAATTTCTTATTTCCCCAATGGGACTCAGTACCTCCTCATTAGTTACTCGATCTACCAATCCAATCGCCAACACTCTTCTTCAGCAACACATTTCAAAAGTTTCTATCCTCTTCTTGTCTGACTCTTTAAAGTCTACCTTTCAATTGTTTACAAAGTTGCACGCCAGACAAATATCTTCAGAAAAGTCTCCCTAACAACCAAATTTATGTTCGATGATAAAATATTTCTCTTCTCGGAAAACGATTTTGTTGTTATTGCCAGTCTGCATTTTATATCCTCTATACGTCGGTCACCACGAGTTATTTTGTTGCGCAAATTGCAAAACTGACACACTACTTTCAGTGTCTGATATATCAATCTAACTCCCTTGACATCGACAGATTCAATTCGACCGCTTTCTATTACCCTTGTTTCACTTGTGTTCACATTAATATTGTAACCTATTTCCAGGACGCCATCCTTTCTGTTCAACTGCGCTTCCAAGTCTTTTCCTTTCTCTGACTCAGTTTCGTCATCAGGAAATCTCAGAGTTTTTATTTCTTCACCATGAACCTTACTACCTTTTGAAATTTTATCTTTGGTTTCTTTCACTGCATGCTCAGTGTACAGACTGAATAATATCGAGGACAGGCTACAAATTTGTCTCACTATCATCTCAGCAACTGCTCCTCTTTCGTGCCTTTCGACTCATTTAAATGCAGTCTGGTTTCTGTACAAGTTCTGAATAACTTTCGAGTCCTCTATTTTTATCCCTACTAGTTTCAGGATATCAAATTCAACGTTATCGAAACCCTTAACTAAATTTCCAAACGCTACAAAAGTAGGTTGGTATTTCTCCAACCTACATGTATCTTCCAACGTAAGACGTAGGGACCGCATTATCTCAGATGTTTCTTCGGATCACGAACTGATCCTCCCGAAGTAGGTTTTTCTTCAATATCTTCTACTCTTCTGTAAATAACGTTTGTAGGTATTTTGCTATTATATCGTATAAAACTGATAAAAGGAACAAGAAATTTTCATGTCAAGGTATGTCCGAAAATCGACGGAAAGTCTGTAGTAATGCAACTAGCGCTAGTACATTTCGTGTCTAGGGGTAGCGTCTTTCATTCATAATCAAAACGTCTTCCGTCCCGGGTTCGATCCCCGCCACTGCCTAAATTTTGATAAATAATCAGCGTTGGCGGCCGAAGACTTCCGGCATAAGAAGTCAGCCTCATTCTGCCAACGGCCTTGTCAAAGAGGGCGGAGGAGCGGATAGAGGTTCAGGGCACTCTCTTGTCCTAGGGGTGGGAAATTGACCCTAAAGGCGGAAGAATCAGCAATGGTCAACGACATGAGGATGCAGAAGGCAATGGAAATCGCTGCATTAAAGACACGTAACGTGTATCCACAGGACATGTGGCCTGTAACTGAAGAAGTGTCATGATGATCTCTCCATTGGCAAAAGATTCCGGAATAGTCTCCCATTCGGATCTCCGGGAGGGGACTGCCAAGGGGGAGGTTACCATGAGAAAAAGATTGAATAATCTACGAAAGGATAACGTTCTACGAGTCGGGGCGTGGAATGTCAGAAGCTTGAACGTGGTAGGGAAACTAGAAAATCTGAAAAGGGAAATGCAAAGGCTCAATCTAGATAGGGTCAGTGGAGTGAAGTGGAAGGAAGACAAGGATTTCTGGTCAGATGAGTATCGGGTAATATCAACAGCAACAGAAAATGGTATAACAGGTGTAGGATTCGTTATGAATAGGAAGGTAGGGCAGGGGGTGTGTTACTGTGAACAGTTCAGTGACAGGGTTGTTCTAATCAGAATCGACAGCAGACCAACACCGACAACGATAGTTCAGGTATACATGCCGACGTCGCAAGCTGAAGATGAACAGATAGGGAATGTGTATGAGGATATTGAAAGGGTAATGCAGTATGTAAAGGGGGGCGAAAATCTAATAGTCATGGGCGACTGGAATGCAGTTGTAGGGGAAGGAGTAGAAGAAAAGGTTACAGGAGAATATGGGCTTGGGACAGAGAATGAAAGAGGAGAAAGACTAATTGAGTTCTGTAACAAGTTTCAGCTAGTAATAGCGAATACCCTATTCAAGAATCACAAGAGGAGGAGGTGTACTTGGAAAAGCCCGGGAGATACGGCAAGATTTCAATTAGATTACATCATGGTCAAGCAGAGATTCCGAAATCAGATACTGGATTGTAAGGCGTACCCAGGAGCAGATATAGACTCAGATCACAATATAGTAGTGATGAAGAGTAGGCTGAAGTTCAAGACATTAGTCAGGAAGAATCAATACGCAAAGAAGTGGGATACGGAAGTGCTAAGGAATATCGAGATACGTTTGAAGTTCTCTAACGCTATAGATACAGCAATAAGGAATAGCGCAGTAGGCGGAACAGTTGAAGAGGAATGGACATCTCTAAAAAGGGCCATCACAGAAGTTGGGATGGAAAACATAGGTACAAAGAAGGTAGCTGCGAAGAAACCATGGGTAACAGAAGAAATACTTCAGTTGATTGATGAAAGGAGGAAGTACAAACATGTTCCGGGAAAATCAGGAGTACAGAAATACGAGTCGCTGAGGAATGAAATAAATAGGAAGTGCAGGGAAGCTAAGACGAAATGGCTGCAGGAAAAATGTGAAGACATCGAAAAAGATATGATTGTCGGAAGGACAGACTCAGCATACAGGGAAGTCAAAACAACCTTTGGTGACATTAAAAGCAACGGTGGTAACATTAAGAGTGCAACGGGAATTCCACTGTCAAATGCAGAGGAGAGAGCAGATAGGTGGAAAGAATACATTGAAAGCCTCTACGAGGGTGAAGATTTGTCTGATGTGATAGAAGAAGAAACAGGAGTCGATTTAGAAGAGATAGGGGATCCAGTATTAGAATCGGAATTTAAAAGAGCTTTGGAGGACTTACGGTCAAATAAGGCAGAAGGGATAGATAACATTCCATTAGAATTTCTAAAATCATTGGGGGAAGTGGCAACAAAACGACTATTCACGTTGGTGTGTAGAATATATGAGTCTGGCGATATACCATCTGACTTTCGGAGAAGCATCATCCACACAATTCCGAAGACGGCAAGAGCTGACAAGTGCGAAAATTATCGCACAATCAGCTTAACAGCTCACGCATCGAAGCTGCTTACAAGAATAATATACAGAAGAATGGAAAAGAAAATTGAGAATGCGCTAGGTGACGATCAGTATGGCTTTAGGAAAAGTAAAGGGACGAGAGAGGCAATTCTGACGTTACGGCTAATAATGGAAGCAAGGCTAAAGAAAAATCAAGACACTTTCATAGGATTTGTTGACCTGGAAAAAGCGTTCGACAATATAAAATGGTGCAAGATGTTCGAGATTCTGGAAAAAGTAGGGGTAAGCTATAGGGAGAGACGGGTCATATACAATATGTACAACAACCAAGAGGGAATAATAAGAGTGGACGATCAAGAACGAAGTGCTCGTATTAAGAAGGGTGTAAGACAAGGCTGTAGCCTTTCGCCCCTACTCTTCAATCTGTACATCGAGGAAGCAATGATGGACATAAAAGAAAGGTTCAGGAGTGGAATTAAAATACAAGGTGAAAGGATATCAATGATACGATTCGCTGATGACATTGCTATCCTGAGTGAAAGTGAAGAAGAATTAAATGATCTGCTGAACGGAATGAACAGTCTAATGAGTACACAGTATGGTTTGAGAGTAAATCGGAGAAAGACGAAGGTAATGAGAAGTAGTAGAAATGAGAACAGCGAGAAACTTAATATCAGGATTGATGGTCACGAAGTCAATGAAGTTAAGGAATTCTGCTACCTAGGCAGTAAAATAACCAATGACGGACGGAGCAAGGAGGACATCAAAAGCAGACTCGCTGTGGCAAAAAAGGCATTTCTGGCCAAGAGAAGTCTACTAATATCAAATACCGGTCTTAATTTGAGGAAGAAATCTCTGAGGATGTACGTCCGGAGTACGGCATTGTATGGTAGTGAAACATGGACTGTGGGAAAACCGGAACAGAAGAGAATCGAAGCATTTGAGATGTGGTGCTATAGACGAATGTTGAAAATTAGGTGGACTGATAAGGTAATGAATGAGGAGGTTCTACGCAGAATCGGAGAGGAAAGGAATATATGGAAAACACTGTTAAGGAGAAGGGACAGGATGACAGGACATCTGCTAAGACATGAGGGAATGACTTCCATGGTACTAGAGGGAGCTGTAGAGGGCAAAAACTGTAGAGGAAGACAGAGATTGGAATATGTCAAGGAAATAATTGAGGACGTAGGTTGCAAGTGCTACTCTGAGATGAAGAGGTTAGCACAGGAAAGGAATTCGTGGCTGGCCGCATCAAACAAGTCAGTAGACTGATGGGAAAAAAAAAGAAAAAAAAAACCTTTCTTGATATAAATGTCTTCCACGTTAATAAAAGACGTTGAAGTGATCGTCATGGGAGCAGGATCTGTGGGCATCAGGAAAGTCCTATGTATGCTGAACTGGTTGTTGACGTGCAGACCGTTGAACATTGTGCCCGTGTAATCCGTGACGCTATTCATTTACAATCTGAAAGATTTGAAAGGTAACCCACGAAAAGACCTGTGTCGTGGATTACCTTTCACATCTTTCAGACTGTAAATGAATAGCGTCACGGATTACACGGGCACAGTGTTCAACAGTCTGCACGTCAACAATCAGTTCAGCACACATAGCACTTTTCTGATGCCCACAGATCAGGGTGCTTTAAATCCAGTAATCGCGGTAGCCAGGTACAAGGCCCCCGTAGCCCTATCCGTTTTCTGCGGAAGATTTTGAGGTATTGCAAAGCAATGAACGGAAATAGTTGGGTGCTTCATCTTCCACATTATATGTCGCATTGCTAAAGACACATTCTCCAGCGAAATTTTTAATTATCACCTCTAAAAAGTAAAGTTCAGATTTCAGACACTCACTTGCATATAAACCAAAAACTACTTTGGTAAATTTATTTTTCCGTGCTGGTAATTAATAGTTAATAATCGCTCCTCATAGTGTGTTCCGGAAGAACAAACGGTCCAAGTGGGTGGTCGCCAATAATTATATCATGCAACAAACATAACATCGTCCTCTGACTTCTCACTCAATGCCGGTCGGCCACGTTCCTGGAGATTAGGCTGGGAAATTGTTTGAAGATCGTGTAGAACGTGTTGATCAAGAACTGGTGTACGAACATTGCGCGGCCACCCAGGCTGTACATCTCTATGAAAAAACCCAAGCTTGTTTATCAGTGCCATCCACATTGGCAAATACGCATTAATTAAATGACAATTTAATATCATGTAAAGTAGAATGTGATGAACAGTTAACTTTTATTCTTTTTTTCTCTTTTTTCATACTGACCGTCCACTTCCAGATGTTTGTTAGTATGAACTTTTGTATCTCGTTTCCTGTCAGGAATCACATCTTGAAGTTTGTCACCTCACTTAACATCCACTAAGGCCTGCTATGAAACGAAATGGCACCCAAGACCACCACTCCTGGACCCAGCGAGGTGGCGCAGTGGTTAGCACACTGGACTCGCATTCGGGAGGACGACGGTTCAATCCCGCGTCCGGCCATCCTGATGTAGGTTTTCCGTGATTTCCCTAAATCGCTCCAGGCAAATGCCGGGATGGTTCCTAAGAAAAGGGCACGGCCGACTTCCTTCCCCGTCCTTACCTAATCCGATGAGACCGATGACCTCGTTGTTTGGTCTCTTTCCCCAGACAACCCAACCCCAACCACCACTCCTGGTTGTCGGGCCGTGTGACGGGCGACAGTCACGTTGGTATTCTACGGCCCTCTGTGGCCTCTCCAGAGACGTCTTCACCAGGTCTCGGGCTTGGAATCCCACTGATCGGAGTAGAGCTACCTTCAGTGACGAATCCCGCTTCGAACTGAGCCCCGAGAACAGCGAAGACGTGGCTGGAGTCACCCTGGAAAGCGAAGGGATGCTGCCTGACTGTCACCCACCATACGGCCCGATAGTCGGGAGTGATCGTTGTAAGGTGCCTCTTACGTGAGGAAGACAATTTTACTAGTTTAATAAATTATTGTCTCTCATTGTTGTTTTCACGATACTTAGGAAGTACTGTAGTCCGTAGCCGGCAAAGTCTATTTATATTTAATAATTAAAGTCATCTATGACAACATGAATACTAGGAGGAGCCTCTGGATGTTTAAAACTATTTATCATAATTTTGCCTCGTTAAAATTCACACCCGTTCATTAAAAAATGCATATCTTAGTAAGTACGAACTTAATCGGAAGTCCACGAACTGTGGCGAAACTAGTAAGAGATACCGACTGCGCGCCAAAGTCGGCAGTTGGCGTTAAGAGCTCTTCCTGTCTTGTTCAATG
The DNA here is from genome assembly GCF_023864345.2 of Schistocerca serialis cubense. Classification (NCBI taxonomy): domain Eukaryota; kingdom Metazoa; phylum Arthropoda; class Insecta; order Orthoptera; family Acrididae; genus Schistocerca; species Schistocerca serialis. The sequence goes on along the minus strand of NC_064641.1, from coordinate 497,541,827 downwards.
GTAGCCATGCTCTCGGATACGGGTAGTTTGTGACATGAGTGTTTCATTATTGGTCTAATAGGAATAAAAGTGATATTACGGTATTCTGAATGTTAATTTCGAGTAAATAGATACCTAAAAGTTGATCGACAGCAATTTCAGATAACTTTCCACCGACAGACATCCAATGCGCCAATGAAGAATCTGCACGGGACGACATTTACGAGAGCTGCACCGCGCACAGGCAGGAGGAATCCGACAACACGATCCACCAAGGCGGATCAAGGAAGGTCCGACTTACACTCGCAAATTCCGGGTGGAAATGCTGACCAGTTATACTGTACGTCACATACAGGGTGAGTCACCTAACATTACCGCTGGATATATTTCGTAAACCACATCAAATACTGACGAATCGATTCCACAGACCGAACGTGAGGAGAGGGTCCAGTGTAATTGGTTAATACAAACCATAAAAAAATGCACGGAAGTTTGTTTTTTGACACAAACCTACGTTTTTTTAAATGGAACCCCGTTAGTTTTGTTAGCACATCTGAACATATAAACAAATACGTAATCAGTGCCGTTTGTTCCATTGTAAAATGTTAACTACATCCGGAGAGATTGTAACCTAAAGTTGACGCTTGAGTACCATTCCTCCGCTGTTCGATCATGTGTATCGGAGAGCACCGAATTACGTAGGGATCCAAAGGGAACGGTGTTGGACCTTAGGTACAGAAGAGACTGGAACAGCACATTACTTCCACATGCTAACACCTTTTTATTGGTCTTTTTCACTGACGCACATGTACGTTACCATGAGGGGTGAGATACACGTACACACGTGGTTTCCGTTTTCAATTACGGAGTGGAATAGAGTGTGTCCCGACATGTCAGGTCAACAGATGTTCAGTGTGGTGGCCATCATTTGCTGCACACAACTACAATCTCTTGCGTAATGAATGTCGTACACGCCGCAGTACATTTGGTGTAATGTCGCCGCAGGCTGCCACAATACGTTGTTTCATATCCTCTGGGGTTGTAGGCACATCACGGTACACGTTCTCCTTTAACGTACCCCACACAAAGATGTCCAGAGGTGTAAGATCACGAGAACGGGCTGGCCAATTTATGCATCCTCCACGTCCTATGAAACGCCCGTGGCCCGTGTTTGTTTCAACACGCAACTGAACGTCGGAGGTTTCAAGCGTCAACTTTATGCTACAATATCTCCGGATGTAATTAACATTTTACAATGCAACAAACGGCACTGATTACGTATTTGTGTATATGTTCAGATGTGCTAACAAAACTAACTTGGTTCCATTTAAAAAACGTAGGTTTGTGTTAAAAAACAAACTTCCGTGCATTTTTGTATGGTTTGTATTAACCAATTACACTAGCCCCTCTCCTCACGTTCGGTCTGTGGAATCGGTTCGTCAGTATTTGATGTGGTTTACGAAACATATCCAGCGGTAACGTTAGGTGACTCACCCTGTATACCTCCCTCCACACGCTCCACGGACTCGCGGCTCAGCTGAGTAATAACAGTATCAGTTTAGAAGCAAGGGGATCTCGCATCGTCTAGAGCGTAATTTCTCTTCATAGCAGGATCCCTTTCGATGTCACAGCGGTACGTCGATGATATTCTACGCTCCGTTTTGTTGTCCCTAATGGCAAGCCATCCTGGGTTTATATTTCAGCAAGATGATGCGCGATCACACAAGGCAAGAATTTCTGCTGCTTGTCATCGTGCTTGCCAAACCCTTCCCTGGTGAGCTAGGTCGCCAGATCTCTCCCCAGTTTTGAAAGTTTGTAGCATTGTGACCAGGGCCCTCCGACAATTTCTGACTGCACAGAATTTGGCACGGGTGCACTCAGGATGCCTCCCATCAACCCAGTTAATCAGTGCCCAGCCGAATAACTGTTTACGTAAGAACCAGAGGTGGACGAACGAGTTATTGACTTGCTCAATTTCTGAAACTCTTTCTCTTGAATAAATCATCCACTTTTTCTGAAATTATAATCAGTTGTTTGTCTGTACACATACGTCATATCTACAGTTTTTCGCCTCATTCTGATAGCCGGCCGTGGTGCGTCATTAATTTGTCTTCGAGTGTATTTTCAATTACATGCAGCACAAAGAGCTCTTTACAGGCCGACCAAAATAAAACTGACTCCAAAATTGCGTTCGTAACAGTAATCCTGTGTATACCTGTGTATACTGGTGTGTCTTCTGTCACTTCACACGCACGAGAAGGCTGAACGAGGACTCATTGTAAAAAGTGACCAAACTGAGAATCCATGTCACGGTACCACTTCATCCAGAAACCATTGTCAAAACTGAACACGTGCAAATTGTCCTGTAAGCTTTAATTCGTGGACGACAGATAATTTGTAAGGATAAGTATATAGGTGCCATTTGCTAAAGCGCTGAGGACATGATATTTTTAATTCTCAACTGTACAGCTAATGGCGTTGCGATTTCTTCGGAATTTTTTACAGACTTCATTACATTCGGTGTCTCCTGTTTAGATTGGCGTCGTGTAATTTTCTAATTATTTCTGTGCTGTTTAAATTGCGTTGCCACGATATGCCGAAAACACTTTACGGACCAGTTTTATTTAGGCACTTCGGACATTATTTTGTTGTAATTACATACAATGAAATTCTTGATGTAGCTTGCCGGCCGAAGTGGCCGTGCGGTTCTAGGCGCTGAAGTCTGGAACCGCGAGACCGCTACGGTCGCAGGTTCGAATCCTGCCTCGGGCATGGATGTGTGTGATGTCCTTAGGTTAGTTCGGTTTAACTAGTTCTAAGTTCTAGGGGACTAATGACCTGAGAAGTTGAGTCCCATAGTGCTCAGAGCCATTTGAACCATTTGATGTAGCTTTTATGTTTTTCAAATGTTAAAATGTGTGTGAAATCTTATGGGACTTAACTGCTAAGGTCATCAGTCCCTACTACTTAACCAAATTATCCTAAGGACAAACACACACACACCCATGCCCGAGGGAGGACTCGAACCTCCGCCGGGACCAGCTGCACAGTCCATGACTGCAGCGTTTGAGACCGCTCGGCTAATCCCACGCGGCTTTTATGTTTTTGTTTACTCAATTTTATTTAATAAAAATTTCTCTCCGAAGAGTTTAAACACGTATCCTTCTACAGAAAAGTAAACTAGCCTCTAAATGAGTCAGTGGGTCAATCTAACTGCGACATGGAGTCTAACAGGAACGTGTACACGTGCAGCCCTGAGACCCAGCAGTTGTCAGCATGCAAGACGGAAGTGTCGGCACAGTACCCGTCATGAACATGTAGAAGCTGGAGTTATATATACTTGGTCACCTATAATGTTGAAATAAAAGACGTGATTCACATTTAGTGTAACTTGGGTGTGCAGGTCCACGTCTTGTTATATATAACACCCCCAGAACATTACAGATCACGGTCGGCTGACTTACGACGTCTCCACACGTTGCGTGTTAAACACCTCACTGGGGTGTCGGTGCTTTCGACACTTTGCTTTGTTCGTAAAGAGGCAAAACCGAGACTCATCGGACCGTATTACAGGCTTCTACATTTACAACTCTACTCTGAAATTCACACTTAAGTGTCTGACAGACAGTTATTCGAATCATCTTCCGACTATTTCTGTACCGTTCCACTCTGTAATAGTCCCTTGAAAAAATAAATACTTTAATCTTTTTTTTCGGGCTCTGATTTCTCTTATTTTATTATGTGATCATTTCTCCCTATGTAGGTTGGCGACAGTAAAATATTTTCACGTTCAAAGGAGAAAGTATCTGATTGAAATTTCGTGGAAAGATCTCGCCGCAACGAAATACGCCTTCAATTTGATTATTGCCACCCCAACTCGCTGTCTGACACTCTCTTCTCTATTTGGCGATGAAACAAAACGAACTGCCCTTCTTTGGACTTTTTCGATATCCTTCGTCAGCCGTATTTGGCAAGAAATTACAGTGAAATTATTACCCCTAACTGCATATAGGCGTTGATATAGGTCAACGGGGACAGTTGAAAATGTGTGCCCCGACCATGACGAACCCGAAATTCCCGCTTACATGGCAGGCGCTCTGTCCATCCCTTTTTTTTCATTTTGTTCGGTACTATTTGTTGCGTTTGGTCTGGGCGGACGTCACAAGACAGCCATTCCAGTTGATCGTTGATTCCTTTACTCAGTTTTTTTTTTTTTTTTTTTTTTTTTTTTTTTTTTTTTTATTACAGAGGGCGAGTAGCCTTCTGATTGAAAACGCTGAGCTACCGTGCCGGCTCCATCTGAGCCACCGAGGACACAGAGAATAGTGCGACTGCAGGGAATTATCTCTGGCACGCCTCCTGTGAGACCCACATTCCCAGCTTATTGTCCCGCACTATATTCATAAGGCCTCTGCCCATTATACTCACTAACTGCGGCTTTTTGCTGATTCCCGTAAGAGTTCGCACACTGTTTGTGCATCCGCACAGAAGAAGATGGCCAAATGGTCGGTGAGCCTTAACTATATATATATATATATATATATATATATATATATATATATATATATATATATATATATATAAAGATGGTATCTGTTCTTTCTGTTCCGAAAGAACACATACCATCGTTGACCATGTAGCTCGTTAGAATGAAATTACAATGAAATGAATACCCCTAGTTGCACATAGGCGAGTAACGAGTATAATGGGGAGGGGCTCTATGAATATAGTGCGGGACAATAAGTTGGGAATGTGGGTCTCAAGGGAGGCGTACCAGAGGTAAGTCCCTGCAGTCGCACTGTCCTCCGTGTCCTCAGTGGCTCCGATGGATAGAGCGTCTGCCATATAAGCTGGAGATCCCGGGTTCGAGTCCTGGTCGGGGCACACATTTTCAACTGTGCCCGTTGACCTATGTCAACGCCTATATGCAGGTAGGGGTATTCATTTCATTGTAATATCATTCTAACGAGCTGCATGGTCACCGATGGTATCTGTTCTTTCGGACGTGTCCGAAAGAAAGATACCATCTTCATATGTGTATCTGGCAGAGCTCGAATACCGCACAACAGTACCGTAGCAAAATACGAACAACGGTAGTATGGTTCAAATGGCTCTGAGCAGTATGGGACTTAACATCTGAGGTCATCAGTCCCCTAGAACTTAGAACTACTTAAACCTAACTAACCTAAAGACATCACACACATCCATGCCCGAGTCGGTTCCAGACTGAAGCGCCTAGAACCGCTCAGTCACACGGCCGGCAACCGTAGTATAGGCGGTCTGTTTAGTTCACTTGTTGTATCTTCAAAGTGCTCTGCTAATAAGACATTGTCAAAACTTTGTAACTGTTATTCCTAGGCATCTAATTGAACTGTCACATTCTGTCCATTTTTGTCTTGTTTAGGCCACGGAAGATATGCAGCTTCTACCGCTGTGAGCAATTACGTTTTGTGAGGTGCACGACTCACACGCAGTTACCTTCGCAATATACGGTAGAAAACTGGTTGAGATATTCAGTAGCAATTCGTGCCGGTGTTGTTACCGCTGTTGTTGGTTACGGGAGAAATCTGTGTGTGTGCTAAACAATTTAGTTTGGGAGTGTGACTACGTCATTATGTGGTATGACGGCCGACCTTTCGGAGATGACCCCAAGCAGGGTTCAGGTGGATGATTACGTGTGTTTTATAGACACTATTGGCTCCTCATCACTCCAGCTGAGAATTATTGGTCGTCCTGACACACCACGTGTTGATGGGATATCGGTATCAAGAGAGACAAATAATAAATGCTTACTGTTGTTGATGTTGATTTTTTATAGATTGTTATCGACCAGTGAGGTAGAAGCTGTCATCGTGACGTACTGCAGCATAGAGAAAATTTGCACTCATATTGCGTCACTCCAGTTTCCCTCTGTTCCTCTAAATGGAACAAATGAGCTTTGCCCTTGCCATAAAGATGAGTTCTTTCTATCTACTGTGAAGCTCCTCCCTGGTACACAAAACTGGTTAGAACACTGTTACAGAAACAACGAAACAAACATGCCAATTTAAACAGACGCAAAATCCCCAAGATTGGCGATCTTTTACAGAAGCTCGAAATTTAGCGCGGACTTCAATGCGAGATGCCTATAACAGTCTCCACAACGAAACTTTGTCTCGAAACCTGGCAGAAAATCCAAAGAGATTCTGGTCGTATGTGAAGTATGTTAGCGACCAGAAACAATCAATGACTTCTCTGCACGATAGCAGTGGAGATACTATCGAAGACAGTGCTGCCAAAGCAGAGTTACTAAACAATGCCTTCCCAAATGCCTTCTCAAAAGAAGACGAAGTAAATATTCCGGAATTCGAATCGAGAACAGCTGCCAACATGAGTAACGTGGAAGTAAATATCCGCGGAGTAGTGAAGCAACTTAAATCACTTAATAAAAGCAAGTCTTCTGGTCCAGACTGTACACCAATTAGGTTCCTTTCGGAGTATGCTGATGCATTAGCTCCGTACTTAACAATCATATACAACCGTTCGCTCGATAACAGATCCGTACCCACAAAGACTGGAAAGTTGCACAGGTCACACCAATATTCAAGACAGGTAGTACGAGTAATCCACTAAATTACAGGCCCATATCGTTAACGTCGATATGCAGCAGGATTTTAGAACATATATTGTGTTCGAACATTATGAATTACCTCGGAGAGAACGGTCTATCGACACACAGTTAACATGGGTTTAGAAAACATCGTTCCTGTGAAACACACTAGCTCTTTATTCACATGAAGTGTTGAGTGCTACTGACAAGGAATTTCACATTGATTCCGTATTTCTGGACTTCCGGAAGGCTTTTGACACTGTACCACACAAGCGGGTCGTAGTGAAATTGCGTGCTTATGGAATATCGTCTCAGTTATGTGACTGGATTTGTGATTTCCTGTCAGAGAGGTCACAGTTCGTAGTAATTGACGGAAAGCCATCGAGTAAAACAGAAGTGATTTCTGGCGTTCCCCAAGGTGGTGTTATAGGCCCTTTGCTGTTACTTATCTATATTAACCATTTTGGAGACAATCTGAGCAGCCATCTTCGGTTGTTTGAAGATGACGCTGTAGTTTATCGACTAATAAAGTCATTAGAAGACCAAAACAAACTGCAAAACGATTTAGGACAGATATCTGAATGGTGCGAAAAGTGGCAGTTGACCTAAATAACGAAAAGTGTGACCTTATCTACATGACTGCTTAAAAGGAACTCGTTAAACTTCGGTTACACGGTAAATCAGTGTAATCTAAAAGCCTTAAATTCAACTAAATACCTAGGTATTACAATTACGAACAACTTAAATTGGAAGAAACACATAGAAAATGTTGTGGGGAAGGCTAACCAAAGACTGCGTTTTATTGGCAGGACCCTTAGAAAATGTAACAGACCTACTAAGGAGACTTCCTACACTACGCTTGTCCGTCCACTTTTAGAATACTGCTGCGCGGTGTGGGATCCTTACCACATAGAACTGACGGAGTACATCCAAAAAGTTCAGAGAAGGGCAGCACGTTTTGTATTATCACGAAATATGGGAGAGAGTGTCACAGAAATGATAAAGGATTTGGGCTGGACATCATTAAAAGAAAGGCGTTTTTCGTTGCAGCGGTATCTTCTTACGAAATTCCGATCACCAACTTTCTCCTCCGAATGCTAAAATATTTTGTTGACACCGACCTACATCGGGAGGAAGGATCACGAAGATAAAATAAGGGAAATCAGAGGTCGTGTGGAAAGATGCAGGTGTTCTTTCTTTCTGCGCGCTATACGAGAATGGAATAATAGAGAATTATGAAGCTGGTTCGATGAACCCTCTGCCAGGCACTTAAATGTGATTTGCAGAGTATCCATGTAGAGGGAGATGTAGAAAACCGCGTGTTAACAAGTTGCTACGTAAGTTTGAAATATATGAGGTATATGAATACGTGACTTTTCGATACCTCGCCATTCTATGACGAAGACCTTCTGCGACATTTCGTTCTCCAGTTTTCTGCCTTAATGCTCTACTGGCACGAGTTCCATTGTTCCAGCCCCACTCCCTCTCCACTGGGGAGGCAGCTGCCCCAGCTTCTGTGCCCGCCACGCAGTAGGCGTAACTCCCGTTTCTATTGCACGCATTAACTTTCGCGAAACTCGAGTGGCGGAAAGGCTGGACGCCATGTGTGGCTTCTTGGCGATGCTAATCTGTCTGGCGGCGGCTGCCCTCAAGGGCAGAGGGACAGGGGGCTCGCGCCTGCCTGCTGCGCACCTGTCACTCTACAGACTTCCGCCGGAAGCGACACGGTGTGTCCACAGGGCCAAGAAGGCATGATTTCACTTCAATTGCGTTCCCTTACGTGCAGTTTTTCGCCGAAATGTAAGTCGATGGCAAGTGAAACTAGGACACCTGAAGCAACGGTCTGGAATGAATAATGTACAATCTTCTCGGTACTCAGACTGCGTCAAATAGGTGTTAAAATATGAGCTTTCGAAACTGATCACCCCCTTCTTCACCAGGAGACACATGGCTGCCAGGTGCAAACCCTTTCGCCATTATAGGTGGCGCTGCTTGCAATTCTAATTTCTGCAGGCACAGTAACTTCGTCTGGAGGTTGGGAATTCGCATGTGAAAATATTGAAAATCGGGAGTGGGGCAGTAAATCACCCATCATCACCCCTGCTGGGCCACGATTGAGGGACAGAAGGGATCGGAGTCCAGCCCAAACATCTCCCAATCCGAATGAATTTTCACTCTGGAGTACAGTGCGCACTGATTTCAAACTTCCTGGCAGATTAAAATTGTGTGCCGGACCGTGACTCGAAACTGGAACGTTTGCCTTCCAATCTGCCAGGAATTTTCAGATCAACGCATGCTCCACTGCAGAATGAAAATTCAGTCTATAAACAATCCCCCAGGCTGTGGCTAAGCTGTATCTCCGCACTACCCTTTCTTTCAGGAGTGTTAGTTCCGCAAGGTATGCAGAAGAGGTTCTGTGAAGTTTGGAAGGTAGAGGTGAGGTACTGCTGTAAGTAAAGCAGTGACGAGGCGACGGTCGTGAGTCGTGCTAGGATAGCTCAATCGCTAGAGCACTTGCCCTCGAAAAGTAAAGCTCCCAGGTTCAAGTTGCAGTTTGGCGCACAGTTTTAATCTGCCAAGAGGTTTTATCACCCACCTCTTTAAGAATTAATTCTTTTGTTTTATTTTTTTGAATATGTTCCGTCTTAAGTATTCATCTCCATGCCACACTGATACTGGTGCACGTGCAAATATATTTCGCTCCTTTTGTTACATATTCGCAATAAGCCGATTCCGGGAGGTAACAAGGCCAATGACAAACTTGAATGCCACCACAAAGGAGGCAGACTCCGCTCTCCTGCTCCTTGCGAAAAAGATAGTTCGAGTTTTAAAAATAATTCCAGTTTCACACGGTCTGAACACAGAGGAGATCTTATACGAGGATGCAACCACGAGGAAGTTTGACGTCGTATAGGATTGAATGATGTCTTATTTGTCTTGGAACATTCCACTCTTGGGGCGTTCATGGCATCAAGTGCAGTTCCACTCGCAGACGCAGCAGGAAACTACGCGCTCTCAGCGATAATCGGGCGCGAAACTGTTTACCGGCATACTGTTCTGTAGATTTATTTGCAGAAGTTATCTGGCGGAACCAGTGAAATCAATCTGCATAAGGACCGCTGTAACCCGTGAGACAGGGTTGAATCTATCACTACTCCGAAATCATTAATTACAAGCCCTGTGGCTATCTAAACACTCTCATGAAGATTTCTAAATTTGCATACCACTAACTGTCCATAGACAGCTCCCAATGGGTTCCAAGCAACATACGCCCATATTCCAATGGGGAATATAATTTTAAGTCAGTTGGTCAAAAGATCATTTCTCACTATGTAGGTGGGTGCCAACAGTATGTTTTCGCAATCGGAGGAGAAAACTGGTGATTGAAATTTCATTAGAAGATCCCGTCGCAACGAAAAACATCTTTGTTTTAATGATTGCCACTCCAATTCACGAATCATGTTTGTGACACTATCTCCCCTATTTCGCGATAATAGAAAACGAGTTGCCCTTCTTTAAACTTTTTCGGTGTCACCCGTCAGTCCCGACTGATGCGGATCCCACACTGCACAGCAATACACCAGAATAGGGCGGACAAGCGTGGTGCAAGCAGTCTCTTTAGTAGATCTGTTGCACGTTCTAAGTGTTCTGCCAATGGATCGCAGTCTTCCGATTGCACTACCCACAACATTATCTATGGGATCATTCCAATTGAGGTTATTTGTAATTGTAATCCCTAAGTATTTAGTTGAATTTACAGCCATCAGATTTGTGTGACTTATCGAGTAATCGAAATTTAGCGGATTTCTTTTAGTAATCATGTGAATAACATCACACTTTTCTTTATTCAGGGTCAATGCCACTTTTCGCACCATACAGATATCTTATCTAAATCATCAGATGTCTGTTCCTTTTCACCACGAGGGCTGCTTATCCATCCCCTCGAGGTGTGGTGGTCTGTCTACAAACACCAGCATGCTTTCGCATAGCATTTCCATTTCTGTGGCCTTTTTTAATCGCGAGATGACACTTTTGGACTCACCCATTACTGTGGCCGCAGTAATGACACTTTGACCAGCTTTGAGCCGTCCAACTGCTCGTTCACGATAGTGAGCACTCAAATCATGTCTTGCAGACATGTTACCGTACCGCGCGGAATGTCGCTCTAATCGGTTCCACAACAACCTTCATCACACGCCTTACTGCATGAACTGTCGAATGCACACAGAGCGTTCGTGCATAGGCTTCGCTACAGTTATCGTTCCCCTCCCCCCACCCCCCTCTTCATTTCCTTTTACTGTTATTGGTCTATTATTCCGTAGCAATTGTCGTTTGTTCCGTAGCAAGTGGCAGTTGTCTCTTAGCAGTTGTCAAGCAGCGTAATTTACATCCAGGTCTGTATTCACAGAGCATTTACACGCGCTCTAAACGGCAACACTCGCCTAGAAAACCAGAAATGACTCAACCAGAAACTCCACGCCCTCGCACGGGAACACATTTTACGATTCTCTTAGCTGTTCGTTCTGCAAGAAGTAACTTTGTTCATCACGAAGGATCACTTACTCCAGCCTTGTGAAACGCACTACGAATACGACACATCTGCCCCAGACGGAACGCGACTTTTACACGTCACGAGGGTTGCTGATCGGCTACTCGAAGTCGCGAGATCCAAACCGCTCTATGAAAGTGTTTTAACGTTCAGACTTTTCAGCCAAAGGGACTCCAGAGAAAATGGTTCGAATGGCTCTCTGCACTATGGGACTTAACTTCTGAGGTCATCAGTCCCCTAGAACTTAGAACTACTTAAACCTAACTAACCTAAGGACATCACACACATCCATGCCTGAAGCAGGATTCGAACCTGCGAACGTAGCGGTCGCGCGGTGCCAGACTGTAGCGCGTAGAACCGCTCGGTCAACCCGGTCGGTCCTCCAGAGCAGAATGCAGTCACTTTCACTGAACAGTTCCTGCTCCCACTAATGTAAATGCTGTAGATGGTGCTGATTCCTGCCAGGACTTTAAGCAACTTATTTCCATCAGGTACTGGAAAAGACTCGCCTTTGAAACCAGCTTAGTATGCCCCGATCAGTGCACATTTCGGAGAATGAGGGAAAGACCAGTCTAGGATACCAAGGCTGAACAAAGCCTTCTTCTCACTATTAAATAGCACTGGCGTCAAGAAAAGTCAAGAGAACGGGCACACAGGCACCGCTAGAAAATGGCATGTTGTAATTTTCTGAGAAAACGATACTCGAGTTACGAGCGTGGAGGGACACCATGTACAATGTTATCTGTCTGGACGACGTACTGGCCATGTGAACATTGTGTGACATTCTTTTACGTTTGCGTAACCGGTTTGCTCACGTTTCTCGTTCGTGTCCTTTTCACCTGTGTAACGGTCTTGTCGGGTTATTTCAATTGGTTATTTGTCATATACACTGCGCAACACAATTGAAGGGCCACTTTTTCGAAACCTCATAATTTACTCCTATTGCGTCGAAGAAGTTTCAAAAGTGGCTGGAATGTGCCTACAGTCTTCCTCTGTAATTGTGATAAAGCATGATGCCCTGTCAAGTCACCCTCGGGCTCGCTCATGCTTCAGACAGCAAGGTGTCGACACATAGCAAAAACAGACCAGAATTCAAAAGTTCAGGTAAGACGTAAAGTGGGTTAATAACGTCACGTTGATACCAAATGTCACCACAAATCTGCTCAAAGCCATCGTGAACGTGTCACATGATGGGAAGGTCGTCACACTGCCTCTTACCAACATTTCACCCCTTCTTTCGGCGCCTCTGCGACGGAGGTCAGAACAGTGAAGCCCATCGTTGAAATCACGCGGTTGTCTTATGGGTGACCGAGGAAGGCATTTTAGTCACCGGCGGTCACAATCGACAAGGTAAGGCCTCAAGGGGTGTAAAGGGCGTCAATGAAACCACCCCTTTCCTTTGGGCGTTGAATCTCATGCATTACGCTGTCGGAAACGACAGTTCGCAGTGCGATGAGCCATAGGCCGACGTTCTTGATAACCTTTGACACTGCTGACACGCTAAGCACGAGGACGTCGTGGGCCAGCAACGTTATTTAATATAATCGCACTTCTTTGGAGAGCAGTGTGGCCGCAATTTGTGCTCTGGTGTACAGGATGGAATCACTAGGAACCGTTCAAAACCATTCGGCGAAGATACGAAGCAGCGAGGCGTCAGCCCTCCTGTGGCGTCATGTGATCTGGGAGGAAGGGGGCAGAATGAGACGTTGACCCATACGTGAATAATATGGCAGAGGGACCCTCTAAGACCATCCACTCCAGCAACAATATCGGCGCCACCAGCGCTCCTTTGTTGAACACTTTAAAAATGGCCCTGTATAGGGACAATTCATGACGGAATCCTAAGTTCCTAAGGCAGGCTTCGCTGCTGTTCTAGCCCCTGCAAGCAGGCATTCGGAGCTGTAGCTGTGTCAGTGGGTCGGTCGCTGCAGGCGTAAAAAGAAGGGATGAAGTGTGGGTAAGACGGAGCCTGATGGCCTTTAAATCGAGTGACACGCCTACGCTGGTGTTGGGCAGAACTGTGGAGCGATTTGGTGCCAATGTGACAATGTTAAGCCACCTTACATCCAAGCTCCGGCCGTTTCTTCGCATGTGTCGACAGCTTGCTGTTTGGAGCGTCGCCAAGCCAGAGGGTGACTTCACATGGCGCACGCTTTTGCTCCATTAGAGAGAAAGGCTAAGCCGCCTTTAGTCACATTTTAAACCTCTGTATTGGAATAGGATAAAACTACGGGGGCATCGAAAAGGTGACCAAATGTGTTGTGCAGATGTATACACTGCGGAACACAGTATACAAGACGATTAAAGCATCTCTTTTTCGAAAACTCGTGACTGTCTCCCAAAACAACACAGAAGTAAGTACGAGGTCCATTCAAGTTCTAAGGCCTCCGATTTCTTTTCTAATTAACTACTCACACGAAATCGATGAAACTGGCGTTACTTCTCGACGTAATCGCCCTGCAGACGTACACATTTTTCACAACGCTGACGCCATGATTCCATGGCAGCGGCGAAGGCTTCTTTAGGAGTCTGTTTTGACCACTGGAAAATCGCTGAGGCAATAGCAGCACGGCTGGTGAATGTGCGGCTACAGAGAGTGTCTTTCATTGTTGGAAAAAGCCAAAAGTCACTAGGAGCCAGGTCAGGTGAGTAGGGAGCATGAGGAATCACTTCAAAGTTGTTATCACGAAGAAACTGTTGCGTAACGTTAGCTCGATGTGCGGGTGCATTGTCTTGGTAAAACAGCATACGCGCAGCTCTTCCCGGACGTTTTTGTTGCAGTGCAGGAAGGAATTGGTTCTTCAAAACATTTTCGTAGGATGCACTTGTTACCGTAGAGCCCTTTGGAACGCAATGGATAAGGATTACGCCCTCGCTGTCCCAGAACATGGACACCATCATTTTTTCAGCACTGGCGGTTACCCGAAATTTTTTTGGTGGCGGTGAATCTGTGTGCTTCCATTGAGCTGACTGGCGCTTTGTTTCTGGATTGAAAAATGGCATCCACGTCTCATCCATTGTCACAACCGACAAAAAGAAAGTCCCATTCATGCTGTCGTTGCGCATCAACATTGATTGGCAACATGCCACATGGGCAGCCATGTGGTCGTCCGTCAGCATTCGTGGCACCCACCTGGATGACACTTTTCGCATTTTCAGGTCGTCATGCAGGATTGTGTGCACAGAACCCACAGAAATGCCAACTCTGGAGGCGATCTGTTCAACAGTCATTCGGTGATCCCCCAAAACAATTCTCTCCACTTTCTCGCTCATGTCGTCAGACCAGCTTGTGCGAGCCCGAGGTTGTTTCGGTTTGTTGTCACACGATGTTCTGCCTTCATTAAACTGTCGCACCCACGAACGCACTTTCGACGCATCCATAACTCCATCACCACATGTCTCTTTCAACTGTCGATGAATTTCAATTGGTTTCACACCACGCAAATTCAGAAAACGAATGATTGCACGCTGTTCAAGTAGGAAAACGTCGCCATTTTAAGTATTTAAAACAGTTCTCATTCTCGCCGCTGGCGGTAAAATTCCATCTGCCATACGGTGCTGCCATCTCTGGGACGTATTGACAATGAACGCGGCCTCATTTTAAAACAATGCGCGTGTTTCTATCTCTTTCCAGTCAGGAGAAAAAAAGTCGGAGGCCTTAGAACTTGAATGCACCTCGTATATCTAAGAAAAAAAAAAAAAAAGAGTAAAGGACGCACCTGGGAGGAATTATCCGAATGGAACGGAAATTGGCAGATCTGGTGTACACGTACAGACAAACAGCTGATTACAAGAAATCTGGATGATTTATTCAAGAGAAAGAACTTCAAGGATTGTGCAAATCAACAACACGTTGGGCAACCTATAGACCTCCTGCAAGCACTTATTCGGCTTAGAATTGATTTATAGAGTTGTTGGATGCTCTCTTGATGGATATCGTGCCAAATTCTGTCCTATTGCCGCTTTAGACGCCAAAATCCCGGGATGGCTGGAGCGCCCTGTTCATAGTACTCTAAACGTCCTAAATTGCGGAGTGATCCGCCGACCTTGCTGGCCAAGAAGGGATTTGGCAAGCATAAAGACCAACATTAGGAACTCTTGCCGTGTGCGGGCGGGCATTATCTTGCAGAAAAGCAAGCCCAGGACTGCTTACCAAGAAGGACAGCAAATCAGGGCGTAAAAATCGTCGATGTACCGCTGTGCTATAAGTGTGCCGCGGATGACAACCAAAGGGGTCCTGCTATGAAAAGAAATGGGACCCTAGACCATCACTTCCAGTTGTCGAGCCGTATGGCGGGCGACAATGAAGCTGGTACCCCACCGCTGTCCGGGTCGTTCAAATGGTTCAAATGGCTCTGACCACTATGGGACTTACCTTCTGAGGTCATCAGTCCCCTAGAACTTAGAACTACTTAAACATAACTAACCTGAGGACATCACAAACATCCATGCCCGAGGCAGGATTCGAACCTGCGACCGTAGAGGTCTCGCGGTTCCAGAGTGTAGCGCCTAGAACCTCTCGGCAACCCCGGCCGGCTGTCCGGGGCGTCTCCAGATACTTCTTTGCTGTTCGTCGGGGCTCAGTTCGAAGCGAGATTCATAACTGAGGACAATTTTACTCCAGTCAGTGAGATGCCAGGCCGAAAACGTTTCTGGAGACGCCTCGTACAGAGGTAGGAAACAAACTTGACGGTCGCCCATCATACCGCCCAACAACCCGGCGTGCCATTTCATAGCAAGACCCCTTTAGCTGTCATCCGCGGCATACAGTAAAACGGTATGTCGATGATATTCTGCGCCCAGTTTTGTTGCCCCTCATAGCAAGTCATCCTAGGCTTGCATTTCAGCATTCTGCTAGTCTTCATGCTTGACAAACCCTACCTTGGCCAACGAGGTCACAGGATCTTCACCGAAATGAGAACGTTTGGAAGATCGTGGGCAGGGCCCTCCAACCACCTCGCCAACTGGATAGAATTTGGTACGATATCCTTCAGGAGGATACACAACAAGTCTATCAATCAATGCGAAGCCGAATAACTGCTTGTGTAAGGGCCAGAGGGAGACCAAACCGTTATTCACTTGCTCAATTTGTGAAGCTCTTTCTCTTGAATAAATTATTCAATTTTTCTGAAATCGTAATTTTTTGAGTGTCTGTGTGTGTACATCACTTGTACCGATTTCCGTCACATTCGGATAATTCCTTCGTGGTACGTGTTTTTTATTTTTGGCTTAGACTGTATAAAATGCTTAGTTCTGTTACAAAAGTGACACATCCACGAAACCCATAGACTATAAGGCTCAAACTACCTTGTCGTGAGTAAATAATTGACAAACTTGCTCAAGAACAAAGTAGCTCAAAATGTTCAAATGTGTGTGAAATCTTATGGGACTTAACTACTAAGGTCATCAGTCCTTAAGCTTACACACTACTTAACCTAAATTATCCTAAGGACAAACACACACACCCATGCCCGAGGGAGGAGCCGCACAGACCATGACCGCAGCGCCTGAGAGCGCTCGGCTTATCCCGCGCGGCAACGAAGTAGCCTGTCAAACTATCATTTCATGTGTTTGTTGGCGAAGGGGCGTGGGGGTGTCATCAGACCCTCACATGTTCAACTGTAAGTAGGCTGCATCTGTGTTGGCAGCGCTGTGTAGTGATTTACATTGGATCACTGGCTGCGCTTTCTCTGTAAGAGACTCTGTGGCTGGTTGGACTCGTTGTTGTAAGTTAATCGCCAGTAGTGTTGGGCAGTTGGAAGTTAGTCGCCATCAGTGATGGAAGTACTGTTGGGCAGTTGGAGGTGAACAGCCAGCAGTGATGGATGTTAAATGTGAGAAGTTAGAATTGATGGAGGGTAGAGGTCTGAAGTGTTAGCGTAGGCTAACAATCTAGAAGTATCCGACTTGGAGACTGAAAATTATTCATGATTATATATCTTTGTACTGGATGTCAATGACGGTTTATATTCGCGTTTGAACTGGATGTCACTTTATTAAGGTAAAAAATACATTATTTGGTTTGCAACAAAATCTTTCCTTTGATAACCTCATGCCTATTAGTAGTTACTGGCTTTAGCAGTTAGAATCTTTTAATTAGCTGGCAGTATTGACACTCGCTGTATTGCAGTAGTTCGCGTAATGAAGATTTTCGTGAGCTAAGTGCTTAATGAAATGTTTAGGTTATGTTAAGATTTCTTTTTAGTCAGGGCCATTCTTTACAATTAATTATTTGAAGTGAGGTTGTAATTTTTTCGAGCAGTCAGATTGCGTTGCGGTTGAATATTGTGGTTCAGTGCTGACATGATAAGAAAAAGTAACTTAAATTAGGCTCAGTACGTTCAGTTTTACTCAGGTGTTTCAGACTCATATAACGTAGAAGTTTCATCTTCTCAGTCATTCTGTAATCTAAGTACAGACACACTCATTTAATTTTACAACTTCTTCGTATCAGGTAAGCATTTGCACCCAACATCCTCAGTTACCCTGGATGAAACGAAAACTGAACCACCAAGAAGACTTTTTGCATGTATACGCCAGTGGCAGGTATTTTAATTATTAGAGCTACAGTTTTCTGTGGCACGTAGAACGCCCACCAAAAAGCATTAATGTTACTTGTGTTTAATGTTTGACAGACGCCAAGGTGAAATGTACACATGTGAGATGGCATTATCAGTACACGCCAGAGTTTGAGAAGTGTCTCATTGTGAGTCACCGATTGATAAGCTGGTCGAATCAACCGTAGGTTATCCAGATTTATGGAACATTCTGATGTGACTGTGACCTGATGTTGGACTACATAGGAACGCTGGGACAGGTGGACTTATCATCGATGTTCCAGTCGACCACGTCTGACCACAACAGGACTAAGGCTGTACTGTCCACCAAGCACATTGTAGCCCCTTTACATTTGCACCTCCCATCAGAGAGCAAGTAACATTCTGTGTCATCCCACATTACAATGGCAGCCGGACTAGGAAACTGTCATCCCAAGCTTCCCGGTCAAGGTACAACTTCAAAGGCAACTGTTTGTGTATGGTGTTAATAGCAACCTACACATGGAACAGTAAGTCCCTAGCCAGGCTGCTGACTCACTAGTGCCGGATGACACAGAATGTTGCAGAGAATTCATTAGTTATACCCTATCAGGCTTGGTAACGACACTAATCACGAAAGATACCAATTCCGTCTGGTGGCAGATATACCTGTGACGGAGAATTTAATTTCTTATCACCTACATACATGATGTGTACGTGTACGAAGCTACGTTGACATTCAAACATGTCTTCCGGATGCTTCAATGTCCCTACAATGGATCTGTATTAGAACAGCTCACTCCCCCTTTAAGGGCAGAGAATAATTAAAAAACACTCGCTGCCAGTGCTGAGTGAATGATTCTTGGTAATCAGTTGTCACATCCTTCAAACCGACTTGTTTTCTCTGTGACTGTTGTTTAGTTAGTATCTCATGAATCTGGATTGCAAGTTGTTTCACGGACTGGTTTTCTTTATAACTAAGGCGGCTTCCACTTTAGCTTATGATAACTTATCATTGTTTATATCTGTATCCACTCATTCAGACCTCCTACAGTGCTATTGTAATAAATGTTTATCGGTACAAACGCAAAATGATGCGCAGGTAGGGAAATCAGCGGCGTAGCAAGAGTAACTTCCACCGAGGACAAAGCGTCGAGTTTTCGCCCCCTCCGCTCGTATCAGGAACGACGTTCCCTCGTTTTATTAAATTGGGTTATTGAGATCACCAAAATTTGCAAATGAAGTAAAAGGTACACGTTTCGTTTTTCTTTTTTTTGTGCAGTACAGTTCAAAACTTGGAACAATACACAGACCAAAGTCCTACACCAATAACACGGTTTTTTTTTCATAGGTTCATTACCGATCAGTGCGAAGCAGTAACAAACAGAATAACAAACACAAATTCTACTTCATAGACTATCATTCTGTTGGCTCTCTTGACAAAATGAGTGTGGACCCATCTAGTAAAAAGAAGAAGGGTCTACATAACAGTCGAAGCAGGTCCTGTGCAACACAGTCCAGTCCATATCTCTTCTCGAGTTCTTTTCACACATCTTCTCGCCCTTCGCGTTTCGGTGTTCTCCAATGCATTCTCTTGTTCTTTTATTCTTCTCCTACTTCTTCTGCTCTGTCCCTACTGCTTCACCCTACCTCTTCCTCTTTGTCTTTGTCCTCCCTCAAGTTCTTCGCCCATCAAAATCTGTATACAAGATTCATCATCTTTTATTCTTCTCCTACTTCTTCTGCTCTGTCCCTACTGCTTCACCCTACCTCTTCCTCTTTGTCTTTGTCCTCCCTCAAGTTCTTCGCCCGTCAAAATCTGTATACAAGATTCATCATCTTTTATTCTTCTCCTACTTCTTCTGCTCTGTCCCTACTGCTTCACCCTACCTCTTCCTCTTTGTCTTTGTCCTCCCTCAAGTTCTTCGCCCGTCAAAATCTGTATACAAGATTCATCATCTTTTATTCTTCTCCTACTTCTTCTGCTCTGTCCCTACTGCTTCACCCTACCTCTTCCTCTTTGTCTTTGTCCTCCCTCAAGTTCTTCGCCCGTCAAAATCTGTATACAAGATTCATCAGTGGCCAACATCTATAACTGGTTTTCAGAGACCACCTGTAACAATGATGTTGCCTCTCCTGCCATCAACTGTAAACTATCGTTACTTACCGTCTCAAAGGAAATTTACGTTTACAGCGAAAAAATTTCAGAAGTAATTCAGGGATATTTTATGAGTATTAAGTATGACGAGCCATTGGTCTCCTGTGGCTCGTTACAGAGCAATAATGTTGATCACGATTTATTCTGTTTGTTACCGCAGCCACCTTTGACTATGTGAAAAGAGATTCGGAAGAGTGAACAAGTCTGTAATATTGAACCGCCAGAAAGTGCAACACAACAACCCAGTAATACTACAAACCTCAGAGAAATGCATAAGTGCTGTGATGTGGTTGCCGCTGCTCCAGAAATTGCTCAGCACAGAATTGTTGTGCGCTCTTCCATTGCATTCACTGAACCCATAGAGGTGGTACATGTCGCCCGCCTCTTCGTCACTAAACATAGTTATCCTGCTGTCTATCCCAGGATAACGTGCTACTGACACGGCCGGACGAGCAAACCCGAAATGGAACCGAGCAGTACCGAATTCAAGCTTGAGGCAGAAGAAATGTAAAAAGAAATGGCATTATCGGCTGAGTTTGTTCACAAGTCTGGTGCTAGTATTTTTATTTGACGCCACTTCGGCGACATGCGCGCCGATGAAGATGAGATGACTCGGAATCTTACCCAGGAGCCTGTGATCTCGAGGCAGCGACGCTAACGACTAGAACGCGAGCTGCGAATGAGGTAGAAGAGTAAAGTTGGTATTAATATTACAAACAGCAAGTGCCCTCAGTGAAAGGTTTAAATTTGTTTCCAGCCACGACGTTCAGCGCAATCCGTCGCACTTGCTTTGTTGTGCGGGTGTTTTTCGTGCGGTACCGATACAAATATAAATAACAATAAGGAATCTGGCAGTGCTTTTCAGTTGATAGGTATGTATCGGAATTGTATATACGTCCTGATCTCTCTCTTCCCCCCCCTCCCCCCTCTTTCTGTCGATACCTCCTCGCCCCACTACCTTTGTCCACCTTCTCCTCCCTCCCTTTTTTGTCCATCTTCTCCTTCCCTCTCTTTGCGTCGATTTCCTCCGACCCTCTCTCTCCATCTTTTCTTCCCCTTGCACTCTCTCTGACCTTGAGCCTGATTTATAGTTACAGCCAATGGAAACTTGACTGGGAACTTAAGTTGCTTAAAATAGATGTGTAAATCGGTTGGGGTCATTGGCACCTGGGATATGAGGGATCTCTCTTACTGCTGGATTTGTAAGGATAATAGATTGAGACACAGTATTTCGCAGAAATAAATCTTCAAACGGATAGGATTACAATGTTTCGCACGATACAGATTCAATAGTAGTATTCTAATCATAAGGAGATATACCAACAAACAACTTTCGCGTTCTCTGTTACAATAAGGAAACGAAACAGTACATACTTGAGTATACAATTTCTCTTTAAAATTATATAAAAGGAGGAAGAATACATATGGGAGAAAGAATTTGTCTATTAATTTATTTCGCCTGCTGACGTAGTTAAACGTGACTGTAAGAAAGAAAACGAAATCGCACACTATCACAGTGCAGCATTTTATTGCTGCAGTTTTGTCATATGATGACATGGTTGGAGACCGTGGCTGTTATTTGAAGACAAATGTTGATGGTGTTGGGACAGCTTGGAAACTTGAACAAATCTGCATTTGCAGCCCATATTGCTGAAGAAAAACATTCAATGAGAAAACTTAAGAAGAACTTTAAAATTTTTCATCTAGCAGAAAAAGGAGCCACTATGAATATATTACAAGAAATAGTAATACACACACATAAAAATATCACCCCAGGCTATATCCTTAATGAACAAACAGATTTGGCTAACACCCCTTTCCTGAAAAATTTCCAAAAATTGTTTTCCAACCTCCAAAGTAAATAATATTCCTACACCTATCTGCAGATCAAGTACCAAATTTATATGTTACCATAATTCTACTCCCCCCCCCCCCCAATGAACCATAGACCTTGCCGTTGGTGGGGAGGTTTGCGTGCCTCAGCGATACAGATAGCCGTACCGTAGGTGCAACCTCAACGGAGGGGTATCTGTTGAGAGGCCAGACAAACGTGTGGTGCCTGAAGAGGGGCAGCAGCCTTTTCAGTAGTTGCAGGGGCAACAGTCTGGATGATTGACTGATCTGGCCTTGTAACACTAACCAAAACGGCCTTGCCGTTGTGGTACAGCGAACGGCTGAAAGCAAGGGGAAACTACAGCCGTAATTTTTCCCGAGGGCATGCAGCTTTACTGTATGGTTAAATGATGATGGCGTCCTCTTGGGTAAAATATTCCGGAGGTAAAATAATCCCCCATTCGGATCTCCGGGTGGGGACTACTCAAGAGGACGTCGTTATCAGGAGAAAGAAAACTGGCATTCTACGGATCGAAGCGTGGAATGTCAGATCCCTTAATCGGGCTGGTAGGTTAGAAAATTTAAAAAGGGAAATGGATAGGTTAAAGTTAGATATAGTGGGAATTAGTGAAGTTCGGTGGCAGGAGGAACAAGACTTTTGGTCAGGCGAATACAGGGGGATAAACACAAAGTCAAATAGGGGTAATGCAGGAGTAGGTTTAATAATGAATAAAAAAATAGGAATGCGGGTAAGCTACTACAAACAGCATAGTGAACGCATTGTTGTGGCCAGGATAGACACGAAGCCCACGCCTACTTCAGTAGTACAAGTTTATATGCCAACTAGCTTCCCAGATAACGAAGAAATTGAAGAAATGTATGACGAAATAAAAGTAATTATTCAGATAGTGAAGGGAGACGAAAATTTAATAGTCAAGGGTGACTGGAATTCGGTAGTAGGAAAAGGGAGAGAAGGAAACGTAGTAGGTGAATATGGATTGGGGGTAAGGAATGAAAGAGGAAGCCGCCCGGTAGAATTTTGCACAGAGCACAACTTTATCATAGCTAACACTTAGTTCAAGAATCATAAAAGAAGGTTGTATACATGGAAGACGCCTGGAGATACTGACAGATTTCAGATAGATTATATAATGGTAAGACGGAAATTTAGGAACCAGGTTTTAAATTGTAAGACATTTCCAGGGGCAGATGTGGACTCTGACCACAATCTATTGGTTATGAACTGCAGATTAAAACTGAAGAAATTGCAAAAAGGTGGGAATTTAAGGAGATGGGATCTAGATAAACTGACTAAACCAGAGGTTGTACTGAGTTTCAGGGAGAGCGTAAGGGAACAAATGGCAGGAATGGGGGAAAGAAATACAGTAGAAGAAGAATGGGTAGCTTTGAGGGATGAAGTAGTGAAGGCAGCAGAGGATCAAGTAGGTAAAAAGACGAGGGCTAGTAGAAATCCTTGGGTAACAGAAGAAATTTTGAATTTAAATGATGAAAGGAGAAAATATAAAAATGCAATAAATGAAGCAAGAAAAAAGGAATACAAACGTCTCAAAAATGAGATCGACAGGAATTGCAAAATGGCTCAGCAGGGATGACTAGAGGATAAATGTAAAGATGTAGAGGCTTATCTCACTAGGGGTAAGATAGATACTGCCTACAGGAAAATTAAAGAGACCTTTGGAGAAAAGAGAACCATTGTATGATCATTAAGAGCTCAGATAGGAACCCAGTTCTAAGCAAAGAAGGGAAAGCAGAAAGGTGGAGGGAGTATATACAGGGTCTATACAAGGGCGATGTACTTGAGGACAATATTAAGGAAATAGAAGAGGATGTAGATGAAGATGAAATGGGAGATATGATACTGCGTGAAGAGTTTGACAGAGCACTGAAAGACCTGAGTCGAAACAAGGCCCCGGGAGTAGACAACATTCCATTAGAACTACTGACGGCCTTGGGAGAGCCAGTCCTGACAAAACTCTACCATCTGGTGAGTAATATGTATGAGACAGGTGAAATACCCTAGGACTTCAAGAAGAATATAATAATTCCAATCCCAAAGAAAGCAGGTGTTGACAGATCTGAAAATTACCGAACTATCAGTTTAATAAGTCACGGCTGCAAAATACTAACGCGAATTCCTTACAGACGAATGGAAAAACTAGTAGAAGCCGACCTAGGGGAAGATCAGTTTGGATTCCGTAGAAATATTGGAACAAGTGAGGCAATACTGACCCTACGACTTATCTTAGAAGCTAGATTAAGGAAAGGCAAACCTACGTTTCTAGCATTTGTAGACTTAGAGAAAGCTTTTGACAATGTTGACTAGAATGCTCTCTTTCAAATTCTGAAGGCGGCGGAGGTAAAATACGGGGAGCGAAAGGCTATTTACAATTTGTACAGAAAGCAGATGGCAGTTATTAGAGTCGAGGGGTATGAAAGTGAAGCAGTGGTTGGGAAGGTAGTGAGACAGGGTTGTAACCTCTCCCCGATGTTATTCAATCTATATATTGAGGAAGCAATAAAGGTATTAAAATCCATGGAGAAGAAATAAGAACTTTGAGATTTGCCGATGACATTGTAATTCTGTCAGAGACAGCAAAGGACTTGGAAGAGCAGTTGAATGGAATGTATAGTGTCTTGAAAGGAGGATATAAGATGAACATCAACAAAAGTAAAACGAGGATAATGGAATGTAGTCGAATTAAGTCGGGTGATGCTGAGGGTATTAGATTAGGAAATGAGACACTCAAGGTAGTAAAGGAGTTTTGCTATTTGGGGAGCAAAATAACTGATGATGGTCAAAGTAGAGAGGATATAAAATGTAGACAGGCAATGGCAAGGAAAGCGTTTCTGAAGAAGAGAAATTTTTTAACATCGAATATAGATTTAAGTGTCAGGAAGTCGTTTCTGAAAGTAGTTGTATGGAGTGTAGCCATGTATGGAAGTGAAACATGGACGATAAATAGTTTAGACAAGAAGAGAATAGAAGCTTTCGAAATGTGTTGCTACTGAAGAATGCTGAAGATTAGATGGGTAGATCACGTAACTAATGAGGAGGTGTTGAAAAGGATTGGGGAGAAGAGGAGTTTGTGGCACAACTTGACTAGAAGAAGGGATCGGTTGGTAGGACATGTTCTGAGGCATCAAGGGATCACAAATTTAGCATTGGAGGGCAGCGTGGAGGGTAAAAATCGTAGAGGGAGACCAAGAGATGAATACACCAAGCAGATTCAGAAGGATGTAGGTTGCAGTAGGTACTGGGAGATGAAGAAGCTTGCACAGGATAGAGTAGCATGGAGAGCTGCATCAAACCAGTCTCAGGACTGAAGACCACAACAACAACAACATAATTCTACTGACGCTAAATGCAATTGATTAAATAATGTACTGTTTCCGTATACAGCTCTAAAAAAATGGAACAACTTTATAATGAATGTAACACAATCCGCTCAAAAACTCAAAAAATCAATGTATCTGTGTACTAGTGTAAAAGGCGTTTCAGTTGCATAAGTGAATAGATGGTCGTTTTCCAAACATAGGACATCCTCAAATGTTACGATGTATAATAGTATCTTTGATACTCAAATGTTTGTGAGCTCTTTGTATGTATCAAAACATGTGGTGCGTGGTAGAAATCTAATCAATGACAAATCTAAAGTGATCAGTGAGAAAAATTTACCTGTGCAACAATAACAATGCAGTGGGAATGTATTCACATCTGTTGGACGAATATTATGAAAACAAACATTCCAAACCGACATTTCACGTAAGTCACATCCAATGAAAATCTGTAACGCAATCATCTGTGTGTGGCGTGCTTATAATTGTGTATTATTTACATTTTAGGACAATTAATCTGTAAAAAACCCACCACATATTATAAGGAAAGCACTTAAACCGTCTGAAGATGAATCATAACGATTCGAAACCGGTAACGGTACCCTTTGAATAAATGAACTGAAAGTAAATTTGTGGCTGGTTGCTGTCCCAACACTGACAGTATTTTCTTTCTCGCAGCCGGTTTTAGCGGGAAACCTGTACATTGTTGATTAAAAGGTATGTAGCCTATGTCCGTCTGAATGTTTATAACAGTATCGTGTAAAACTTTGAAGTAAATTGGTTAGGAGCTTGTCGAGATTTTTGCTAACATATTTTCTGTTTATATATTAATTATATATTTATGCACCACATACATTGACAAATATGTAGCCTATGTCCGTCCGCACGTTTATTAGAATATCGTGTAAAAATCTGAAGTAAACCCGTGAAGAAATATTCAAGATTTTTGGTAACAATGTTAAACAACAACTTGTCTCTATATACTAGTACAGGCAACATAACATGTAGTCCCATACTCAATAAATGAGTGTTGGGGGGGGGGGGGGGGCAGATGCATGATTCGTGCATCGTCGACTGGACAAGGCCCTAGTGGAGGTGATTTACCGTTGCCTTCCATCGACGTCATGTGAAGTGTTAGTTGGGCCTTTATGTCTTCCGTACGACTGTGATAAGTGCTTACACAGTGTAGTGTTGGATCTCTGTTTCTGTCGATGAAGTAAAGAGAGACGGCGAAAAGCGGTGCCAGCATGTAGCCTATTCCTCTTCAATAGCACCCCAGAGGGACGCACAGCATGTCGTCCCCATTCGACGGACGGATCACCATCACCTGTGTCAAAGGCCCTCATTTTATAAGAAACTGCGGACGAGACTGAAATTTGATACGGGACATTCGTCCAAAGACTGGTGAACAAGAACCTCACGCTATCACCTCTCCTCCTCTTTCCGGCCAGATTCTGGCAGTGAAAACTTTCCATCACTAAGATTCGAACCAATATATAGCCTATGTCCGTCCGCATGTTTATTAGAATATCGTGTAAAAATCTGTAGTAAACCGGTGAAGAAATATTCAAGGTTTCTGGTAACAGTGTTAAACAACAACTTGTCCTATATATTACGTGATGCAAGACGAATGCCACCGTACAAGCCTGCTTTGGTGACTTTGGGTATGGAGGAAGTGCAAAGATAAATGGGAGAAAGCAACGAGAGAAAATGCAGTTACTCTGTAACGACTCATGGGAGAGCACGTGTCACTTATGCGAAAATACTCAGAAAATATCCCTAAACGACTTGTTGAAATTTTTCCGGCGTGGTTCGGATTCAACTGGACCTGCGATGCTACTGGTTGCAATGCGAGTGGCTCCTTGTTCCTCCGTCTCTTTCAACCTTGACAAACCCCCGGAAGAGTGTCATGTGCTGCGGGAAGAGTGTGAATGTAGAACAGGTATTCAATAGTATGGAATACTGTGGCAACGTGAGGGGTGAGGGATAAAAGGTGGTTAAGAAGGTTGCTCCAAGTACCACGGGGAACAGGAAGGGTATCGGAAAGGGTGATGGGAATGAGAAAGGAAGAGGCTGTCGGCGGAGCCGGAGGGTGGGAGGGACTGAGGGCGGGAGGGAGGGAAGGAGGGATTGCGGAGCACACCTGCGGCCGGACAGCGCGGGCACGCCCCTCCCAGCTCGCCACGACCCGCAGAGGGTGGCGCGGCTGCAGCCAGAGCAGCGAGGACCGTTGCACGGTGGAGGAGCGGCAGCTGCACTGCTCCAACCTGGCGCAGCAGCCGGCAGGTTTCACTGTGCGCCGCTGCACCTCAAACGGGACAGGGCACTGTACATCGCCCCTCCCAACACGTCTCATCCCGCACTGACGGATACGGAGAGTGTTACACCGTGAAGCACCACAGAGATATTTATCAAACGTTGTGGCAATGTTCATCATATAATGGGCTTTACTAGGTCTGTTCGTAAATTCACACCTCTTTGGCCTCTTTATTTTTATTTATTTATTTCTGAAGCAACAGTCTTACTGGTTTGATGCGCCCCTCTCTTCTGCCATCCTCTTCATCTAGAGCTCAAGGTACCATTTGCACCCTACGTCCTCAATTATTGGCTGGACGTACGCTAACCTCTTTCTTCCCCTATAGCTTTTACCTTTTAAACCTCCCTCTATTACTATGGACGTTATTCCCTGCTGTCGTAACACACGTCCAATCATCCCGTCAGTTCTATTTGTCATTGTTTCCTATAATTATGTTCCTTTCTTCGCCGTTTCCGCGGAGAATTTTCTCATTCTTTATCTTATCAGTCCACCTAATTTGCAACATCCGTCTGGAGCACCAAATCTCAAACACACCGATTCTCTTTTTCTCCGATTTTCCCACTGTCCACCATTCAGTCTCATATCATTCTGTGCTCCAAACGTATTTTCTCAGAAATTTCTTCCTCAGATTAAGGCCGACGTTTGAAACCGCCAGACTTCTCTTGGCCAGGAATGCTCTGTTCATGTCCTCGTTGCTTCCTCCGTCATTTGTTATTTTGCTGCCAAGGTAGCATAATTCCTTAACTTCGTACTCTTTGTGGGCTTCAGTTTCGGCGTTATTTTTTACGCTACTTCTCATCACTTTCGCCTTCCTTCGATTTCATCGCAACTCATATTCATTGCTCATTAGACTGTTCATTTCATTCGACACGTCCTGTAATTCCTCCTCACTTTCAACGAGGACAGCAATGTCATCAGTTAATATTATCATTGATATTCTTTCACCCTGAAACTTTCTTTTATATCAGCCAGTGCATCTTCTATGTACAGTTTAAACAGTAGGGGGGGTGGGGTGGGGGGAGTCTAGAGCACTGTTTGACACCCTTTTTAACACGAGCACTCCATTCTCTTTGCTCTGGTTCTTACACCTTTGTAAATTATCCATATTTTCTTGTAGCTTTTTCCTCTTTTTCTCAGAATTTAGAACATCTTGCACCATTTTACATTGTCAAACGCTTTTTCTAGATCAGCGAATGCTACGAGCATGTGTTGATATTTCTTCAACCTTGCTTCCATGATCAAGAGCAACGACAGAGCTGCCTCACTGGTGCCTTTACCTTTACAAAAGCCAAACTGATCGTCATCTGCCAGATGTTTAATTTTATTTTTCATTTTTCTGTCTAATATTCTTGTCAGCAAGTTGGATGCATGCGTTGTTAAGCTGATTGTGCGATAATTCTCGCACTTGTCAGCTCTTGCTACCTTCGGAATTGCGTGGCTGATTTTCTTCCAAAACTCTGATGGTATATCGCCAGTCTCCTACATTCTTCACACTAAAATGGATAGTCGCTTGGTTGTCTCTTCAGAAATTCCTAGGTAATGTTATCTACTCATTCTGCCTTATTAAATCGCAAGTCTTCCAAAGCTACATTAATCTCATTCTAATACTGGATACCCTTTTTCAGTCACGTAATCAGACGAGTTCTTCCGCCTCGTAAGGACCTCCACTGTACTCTTTCTACCTATTCGCTCTTGTTTTAAATTTCATTGGAGGTTGATTTGACTTTCCTATATGCTGAATCAGTCCTGCCGATGTCTATTTCTTTTTCGATTTTTTGACAATTTTCCTGCAGCTATTCCCCCTTACCTTTCCCGCCCTTCCATGATTCAATTTCTGTATTTCTGAATTTCCCGGAAGATTTTTGTAGTTTCTTCTTTCGTCTATCTATTGAAGAATTTCTTCAGTTACCCAACACCTGTCGTGTTATCTTCCTTGTTGCTATGTCTATCTGACCAGCTAGTGCTATTACCCTTTTCACAGATGTACTTCCTGTTTAACTGAAATGCCTACTGTGATATTCATTATAGCTTCGCCTATTAACAAAGGATTAGATAATTATTTTTTTTTTTTACAGGGTGAACATTCATAAAACCGACAAACTGCAGTGACAGATTGCAGACTGGAAATTGAGGAAAAAATGTACTATGAACATGTATCCAGAAGTGAATCGCCACCAAGGTAGATGGCTTTTACGAACGAAAATTCCTCTGACCACGTGTCCTGTGTTACTTGTGTGTTGCAGGCTGTGTGATTGCCGCAGCACACTGTAAGCAGCAGAATGGTTCATCGGTGAAGAGGACTGAGGAAAGAAATTCCGTAATTGTGATGGTCTGGTACAAAAACCTTCCCGTAGAGGGAAATCCACTGTGCTGATAATCCTTGCACTCGTTGCAGGTGATAGCGATAGTAGCGGTTGTCACGCAGGATACACATAATCGTACTTTGGCTTGCACCATGTTGGCGGGCAACTTGCCTGGAGCTTGTAATAGGGTTCATCTCAATATACTGTAGAACCCGGTCCTCCAGATCTGGTATATGCACAGTCCGCCGCCTCCCTGCACTTTCGTCTGTCAGAAAGGACCCACGATCACACAAACGCCCAGCAAAGGCTTGAAATGTTGTGTGATGTGGTTGGTGTCTGTGATGGTACTTGTTTTGGTATAGCCGTGCTGCCTCTTGACCGGTTCCATCTGCTTGGCCGTATACGAACACCATCTCAGCTTGTTCTCGACATGAATCCCGGAACATTCTGTTGCTTACAGTACGCTGCATCAGTCACACAGCCTGCAACATACAAAGAGCGCACGACACGTGGTCAGAGGAACTTTCACTCGTCAGCGCCATCTACCGTGGCAACGATGCATTTCTAGACACATGTTCATAGTACATTTTTCCTCCATTTCCAGTCAGGAATACGTCCCTGCAATTTGTCGGTTTTATTGATGTTCACACTGTATAGAATCAATACCTAAATGCTGCTGTTACTTCTCTTCGCATAGTCGCCAATTAAATTGAAACATTTGTCGTACCTGTCATCAAAGAACGCTGGCCCATGATGGTTCTGCCAGATATTGACCGAACATTTTCGCTCATAGTCGGTCATGAACTGCTGGGGAGCCATCCAAGCCTGAGGGAAATGAAAATCGTTTGGTGCCAAGTCCGGACTGCAGTGAGAATGTTTAAAAATCTACCAGCTAAAATGTCTGAGGTTTTACTTCGTTTGATTCTCAGTATGAAGACAGCGCGTTAATGTGAAAGATAATGGTTGCTTAGGTAACAGTCCGCACTGCATTTGTTAGAATGACCTTCTGAGTTTCGTAAGAGTCTTTCAATAAACTTGTGACTTCACAGTATTCTCACACGTCACTTCTCGCAAACTATGTTGTCAAGATTCCTTTGCGAAGCCAAAAACCCTAACCATCATTTTGCGGTTTGACAGCGTGAGCTTGTATTTTTTGGACTTACGGGGAGAAAGAATGTGATTACATTCTTTACACTATTCCTTAGTTTCAGTGCTCACGTATTGCTCACCCCTCCCCTCCCAGTGACGATTCTGTTCGCAAGTTTCTCCCTTTCTTCATGATAGTGTTTGAGGAATGTCAAGGCCAAAGAAATTCCTTTTGTTTTGTGAACATCGATTATATATTCTGGTATTCACCACACAGGAAACTTATGATAATCTAACGTCTCTGTGTTAAAAATTGTTGTCCTTGAAATGTGAAGAACATCTTTATAAAGGTAGTAAATTGTGAGCGAACATCTCACACAAAGTTCGTCCACATCTCAGTGTCTTGCTCGATCGTTATCATCTGTCCATATCTGTGCGACGCGCCTTGAATTTTTGTGCATCACTCTCTCGTAACACCGTAACTCATAATCCATCCTCATATGCACGACACAGCCGACTAGGAACCTGAGCAACATTGACGCCTTCTGATTGCAGGAAGCGAATGACAAAGCGTGCCTCACCACTGACGGGAAACGAAGTAGCGTAGTACATTTTACAAACTGACGAACGAAACAGACAGCCGATTGACGCAACGTGACATTCAAAGTATTCTTCTCCAGCAAAGCAAGTGCCGTGAAGGTACAAGCGTTTGGGCATTTTTGATATCCAGTTAGAGATTAATTTATGAATAGCCTTCATAAATGTTTAAACTGTCATACCAGTCGGAATTATCCTCCATCAACATCGGTGTGAAGCGTGATCGTCACGAGCATGAACATACTTTTACAGGTATACTCGTTCCGGTAAGGAAGCCAAACGCCTCGGAATCTCACCTTTAGGAATTCCTTGCCGTGCCTGAAGATGTGATGTGTTGGTTGATAAAGGTTAGTGTGGAAGTTTACATCTCCACCACATTCTGTACATACTGTATAGGTGAAAAATTAGGTGACCGGGCAGGTCAATCAAGATTGCATACATTCCTCAAAGCGTCCATGGTGTGAACTGCTGGGTTGTGTCATTTGGTGCCCTCGTCATAGAATGTATGACAACAATGTTTCCCACTCTTACCACCCACTGAGAGCATCGGAATCGTCTCAAAATTAGACGAATCATTCATTTTGTCACACCCAATAGCTCATCACATCATGTTTCCAAGAGTTTGAGAAGTATGGGTCTGGAGCATCGCTCCTTTCTGCATCCTTTCACCAGATCGTCTACGGTCACTTCTGACCACAAACAAAAGCTTCATTCATCGCTCAACGCCATAAAATGCAGTCAAAGTCGCAGGTGACACTGGATCTACACCAGACAACTCTCCAGCGTCTGTATATAGTATCAAGGATAAACAGTGTATGGAAACATATCTCAACCCGGTTTCCAGTGATCTGTTCCCAGCAGTACCTAGTGGCACTCCACCTGTAACCTCTGCCCAGATTTCAGCTCCCATCATCCATCTGTCCGTCAGAGTCAACAGAACAATCTTAAAGATTTTCTCTTGATATAATCCTTCGGGTTCGACCAATGACGTTATTATCTCGAGTCTATTCTCTTACCTCTTGTCCTGCAGTCAGTGAAATACAGTCAACTACCACTGTGGTGTTGGGCTATTGTTCCCATGTCCGCCATACCAATGACTCTACTTTCCTCAAATTATTAAGGACAGTTTGGTTTGGTTTTGTTATGCTTTAGGGCGCAAAAACAATTGGGGTCATATGTGCCCAACTCAAACCTATAGAACACGAAGACAGAGCCCCAATTGACATAACAGAAGACAGCTAATAACAGGCAAGTGGGAAAAGGGCTAAAAAAGACACCATACAGAAACGGAGGTCCAAAACTAAAAATTAAATGGCCTTCTCCATATTGCTTTGGCGGATAAAAAGTAAAACGCGGTCAACTGCCCGCTCGTCATTTGCTAAAACGGCCGACAACTCAGACGGCAAACCGAAATGGGAACGTAAAAGGTTAAAAAATGGACATTCCATCAGGAAGTGACGGACAGTTAAAACTTGGGCACAATGTGTACAAAGTGGTGGGGTAGCGCCACTTTGCAAATGACGATTTCTAAAAATGCAGTACCCAATACTCAGCCAAGTTAAAATAACCTCCTCCCGGCGGGAGGACCGAGAGGAGGAGCTTCGAGATCACACCCAACTACTTGCCAACCAAACAAATACGGTGCTGTATCAGACACAGCTCTCACAAACAACATGTTCACAGGTCACTATGCAAAGTGGTCATCTAACAAACAGTGGTACCCCATTCTCAATTTAGTGACTGATATTGCGCTTAGTATACACACGCGATACTTCCCGCTCATCCTCTCGGGCATGAACAAATTATTTTTTCGTCAGTAAACACCACTCGTATTTTAGCGCTAAGGCACTGATTTGTAACAATAGCTACACGGTCGTAACATAAGTGAATACAACAAAATAGACAGCGAAATTTTACAGCACTATTTTTTACGTGGTTGAACTAACAAAAACACGTGACATGTGTGCCTCATTACTGTTCACACATCGCAGTGGAATCACTAGCAGTGGAGCGACAACCTATTCAAATGAATGAACACACACAAGCCGATGACGTCACAAACCGGCTCTGAGAACAGCTTGTGGGTGACGATCGCAGGAAATATTCTAAACGTTCGAATAACAACTCACACCTGACATGCGTAACTAATCCTTGATCGCAAGCCACAGTGGAACCGCTCCCCATGCAGCTATACTGCATTCCCGAACGCACGACACAAAGTAGACCAGGAACACAAGCCTCTCACCTTTCCTACAAAAGCACGCCGACAGTGGCATGTAAGTTGCCAGCCACCGGCAACAACTGTAATGTGATGCTGGTAGAAGCTAACCAAGGCTACACGTGTGACAGCAGACAGAAGAATTCAAGATCACTTTCATTTTCAGCAGAGTACTGTACCACGAATGCATAACTTTCTTGGCGAAACAATCTCTTAGGACAGCGGACATAAACAGACAATAAAAGTCGAGGCGAACACTTCAAAGACGTGAAAGTGAGAAGCGCGACTGGAGAACTGAACAAATACTTAGCTAACCGTCGGTAGTAAGAAGACCGTAGGAGCCTAGGCTACCAGCTAGTTCCGTACTGCAGCACGCTCCGCGAGAATAGGCCCTACACCCAGGCCACTGCAGGCGTGAGGTCGCGCCAACAGCCTCCAGCGAGCGTCACAGTGACTGGCAGCGCCCGCCCCCCTACCCCCACCCCACCCCTCCGTTGGAAAGTGGTGGGATTTGTCAAATGCGTGCGCGGCGGCAAGCACGCATTCTATTGCTCGTTGTCCTGAAACAAAGAAGGCGAAATCACTTAATTTAGAAGTTACCACACTGTATCTTTGCGTGAAACAGCAGATCAGGAAATCAGAAACTGTTATTCACGATAGCACTGTATTATTTCTCTTTACTTCCTGACAGCTTGCTTCCATATGATCGTCTGTAAGCGCAGCGTACCTCGTTTCGAAGTACAGTTACCTACTTTGTACAGTCTTATCACTACAGTTTTTTATACATAAAATTTGTTGTTACTAATATTACTGGTAATTTCTGCTAGGAATAAACCTCTGGAGTCTACACATGTAGTTCATCTACTTTCTGTACATCAGTACTTCGTAAGTCACCTGATGGCGCGTGGCAGAGGGTACTTTTGGTACCACTAACTAAACACCCCTTTCCCTCTTCTATTCACTAATGGCGCGTGAGAGGAATTATTTTTGGTAAACCTCTGTACTGACTTTAATTTTTCGAATCATCTCGTTGAGGTCATTCCGCCAGACGTATGTGGCAGGAAGTAAAACGTCGAACGACTCTTCCGGAAATGTAATTGATTGACGCATTAATTAAAAACTTATAAATCTCAAGTTTAAAGTCAGAGGAGTCCCATGAACACTGTCGAGAGAGGCATGTTTGCCAAAATCAGTACGCTTGTACCCTATTCGTTAGTCACGACACTGCACGATAGATCTACTACAGTCGATTCTGAACACCGCATTACGGGTTGCCTACATCATTCCTACGGCACTATACCACCACCTGTTTGTTCCAACCACAGTACCACATCCTTCGAAGTTTTCTCGCGTTTGTGGCATCACAGTGACTCAACTAATATCTGACCTGATAGTAGTCATCACTGTCTCGCCTGTTGCACTATAAGTTCACCTTTGCACGATAAACGCTATAATATTTTAAAAATATTTGGTCGTTTGACTATTACTGATATACAGATAGCATACTAAATTTCTCAGCTATTACTACCGGAACAGAATTTTCCATATCACTCGAGAAGAATAACGTAGAAAAGGCAGTAAAGGAATACTTCATGTCTCCGTACTTTCGTTTTAGATAATACTATGCAAATAATTTCATCCATATGAAAATGTGGATTGCTTCCTAAATTTCCTGTTACGTTTTCTATACGTGGATTGAAAGCAGAATCTGTATAAGTTATGTTTATTATTGTCAAAGGCTATACAGTTTAAACTGTTTTATATAATAATGATCTGCTCCTATATTTTCTTTTTTACCTTCAAAGATTTCTCTTCCCACGATATTCATTTTGCCGTACAGTTCTATGCTAAATTGAGTCCACTGCTGAATTTATGTTCAAATGGTTCAAATGGCTCTGAGCACTATGGGACTAAACATCTTAGGTCATAAGTCCCCTAGAACTTAGAACTACTTAAACCTAACTAACCTAAGGACATCACACACACCCATGCCCGAGGCAGGATTAGAACCTGCGACCGTAGCAGTCCCGCGGTTCCGGACTGCAGCGCCAGAACCGCACGGCCACCTGAATTTATGTTCCCGACATTATCCTCAAGCAACTGTTGTAATCATTTATATCTCTATAACCTCAAATTCTAGTGCTGCTGTTTGCTATGTGCCCAACTTACGCGGAACTAAAATACAACGATCACAATTACCTTACAGATTATGAATTCTGTAGTGTTAGATTTATTTGGAACACTCTGTCATGCGGTAGGCAGCGATTATACGGTGTTCAAAACTGAGTTCCCAAACTGACAGCTTTGACGACGGAAACAGCAACAAATGTAGTCATACTTCGTTAAACAACCAGGTATGGAAAAGTAGTATTGAGTAAGTACAGAATCTACTGGTGGTCACTGGGCGTGAGTGAGAATAAAACAATGTTAAATTTCCATAGAGGTACATTCAGTCTTTGCAACCAAATGACAGGTAGTTTGTTTCTGCCATACACGTTTCGCTTCTGTTGTTTATGATGTATCTTCAGTGGAGTGTAATGCATGTTGATTCTTACATATATATACACTCCTGGAAATTGAAATAAGAACACCGTGAATTCATTGTCCCAGGAAGGGGAAACTTTATTGACACATTCCTGGGGTCAGATACATCACATGATCACACTGACAGAACCACAGGCACATAGACACAGGCAAAAGAGCATGCACAATGTCGGCACTAGTACAGTGTATATCCACCTTTCGCAGCAATGCAGGCTGCTATTCTCCCATGGAGACGATCGTAGAGATGCTGGATGTAGTCCTGTGGAACGGCTTGCCATGCCATTTCCACCTGGCGCCTCCGTTGAACCAGCGTTCGTGCTGGACGTGCAGACCGCGTGAGACGACGCTTCATCCAGTCCCAAACATGCTCAATGGGGGACAGATCCGGAGATCTTGCTGGCCAAGGTAGTTGACTTACACCTTCTAGAGCACGTTGGGTGGCACGGGAAACATGCGGACGTGCATTGTCCTGTTGGAACAGCAAGTTCCTTTGCCGGTCTAGGAATGGTAGAACGATGGGTTCGATGACGGTTTGGATGTACCGTGCACTATTCAATGTCCCCTCGACGATCACCAGTGGTGTACGGCCAGTGTAGGAGATCGCTCCCCACACCATGATGCCGGGTGTTGGCCCTGTGTGCCTCGGTCGTATGCAGTCCTGATTGTGGCGCTCACCTGCACGGCGCCAAACACGCATACGACCATCATTGGCACCAAGGCAGAAGCGACTCTCATCGCTGAAGACGACACGTCTCCATTCGTCCCTCCATTCACGCCTGTCGCGACACCACTGGAGGCGGGCTGCACGGTGTTGGGGCGTGAGCGGAAGACGGCCTAACGGTGTGCGGGACCGTAGCCCAGCTTCATGGAGACGGTTGCGAATGGTCCTCGCCGATACCCCAGGAGCAACAGTGTCCCTAATTTGCTGGGAAGTGGCGGTGCGGTCCCCTACGGCACTGCGTAGGATCCTACGGTCTTGGCGTGCATCCGTGCGTCGCTGCGGTCCGGTCCCAGGTCGACGGGCACGTGCACCTTCCGCCGACCACTGGCGACAACATCGATGTACTGTGGAGACCTCACGCCCCACGTGTTGAGCAATTCGGCGGTACGTCCACCCGGCCTCCCGCATGCCCACTATACGCCCTCGCTCAAAGTCCGTCAACTGCACATACGGTTCACGTCCACGCTGTCGCGGCATGCTACCAGTGTTAAAGACTGCGATGGAGCTCCATATGCCACGGCAAACTGGCTGACACTGACAGCGGCGGTGCACAAATGCTGCGCAGCTAGCGCCATTCGACGGCCAACACCGCGGTTCCTGGTGTGTCCGCTGTGCCGTGCGTGTGATCATTGCTTGTACAGCCCTCTCGCAGTGTCCGGAGCAAGTATGGTGGGCCTGACACACCGGTGTCAATGTGTTCTTTTTTTCCATTTCCAGGAGTATATATATATATATATATATATATATATATATATATATATATATATATATATATTAAATGCATTGTGTAGTAGTTACGACTATGTTACTATGTTACGTTTTCTTGTGGTTTTCTCTTGTTTTCTAGGTTAGAAACCACTTTTGCAGCAAAAGTTTTGTAAGGCTAAATTATCGTTTGGTGTTACTTACGACTTCTGCGTTGTTTACTCGGACCCCATACTCCAGATGGCAGGCTTCTGGCCTTTTTTCACAAACATTTATTATAATAATTCACTTGCATTTCCTGTTGTGTGTTGAACTTTTGTGTGTTTATACTATGTAATGTTGCCAGTTGTCGCTGTGTGTTTATCTGTCCTATTTTATTTGTTGTGAGTGTCTACGTGTTTTGTTATGTGTGAACATACCTCCAAGGATTTTGAATCAACTAAGTAACGACGGAAAAAGGAAAAACTCGTGATAATATTTAATGTGTTTCATTTATTTGTTGGTGTAACCAGTCTTACAATATAGGTGGAGTATCAGCGACAAAGAACAGATATACTACGTGCTTGTTTTAGTGCACACGTCATATAGAATGTAAACAGCATTGCACTCACTGTATGATTCGTGTGTTTATTTGTTGTATGATGACTATCGAATGCAAACAGCATCCTTCTAATTGTAGGGCATGTGTGTTTACCTATTGCATGAAGACCGTTAGTCTGTGGTTTGCTGCCGTAGCGTGTAGACGACGTCTTCATAAAGTTATCATATTTTCGCAATGTTCTACACAAAAGCTAAGAAAGTTAATATGGTTTTTATTTACGGCGAATGGCGCCAAAATACGAGAGCAGCAACGTGATTGTATGCTGAGAAGAATCCTGATCGTGCAACACATTCACGATCTAACTTTGCAAACATAGTACAGACATTTCAGGAAACAGTAAACATCGATAGTAAAAAACGTAAACGGCTCAAATCACTAACCGAAGAGCGATATGCAACTGATATCTTAACAGCTGCATCATACAACCCGTATGTCAGTGCAAGACAGCTCGAAAGCGATGGTGCAATCAGCCAACAACAAATTTCACCCATACCACATACCACTTCATCAGGAACTTCATGGCGATACTTTCGACTAACGCGTCTGGGTTTTTGCTTGTGAGGTAAATTTAAACGACATGTTTAAGGTGAAATTCCAACCAATCGCGACGAAATGAAAGATCGTATTACACGAGCTCGTTCTGCTATCAGCTTGATATAAATTCGGCGTGCAGTATGGTCCACATCCAATCGTTTTACAGCATGTATGGTTGCTAATGGTCACCATTTTGAACAGCTGTCGTAACAACGTTATCTGATCTTATTAAACAACTTACTGAGCATTCCATCCTACACTCATTGTATGAGTTTACAAATGCACTTGTAACAGTTCAACACCACGATCTTATATAAGGCAAATACTGTCCAACCTAATGCCTTGTACGAGTCTTCAAATGTGTTATTAAAATGTAAGTACTGATCGTGACAATCCCATTAAAATAGGAAAATTGGTTATCATATGTCCTCACCCTTCAAGCAACACAACTTTTGTTTGAAAGATATTTGTTTGAGAGATATCACTAAAAGTGGCTGAGTTATCTAGGTGGCCTGTGTCAGGTGCCTTGTGCACTTAAGAGGAGCATTTTAAATTACACAAATAAAAAATTAATGTGGCCCATATACAAGACTGCAGATGTTAATACTTTAACATTGACTTTAGGTTATAGCTAAATTCAGTTCTGGGCACCCATTTCTGAACACTAAAATTCTAAACACAACAGTTTCAAAAGTTAATGAAGTTAAAAACTCCGCCATAGTAAATGTCTGTTTGACAATGCTATTGTCAATTACACTTAAAATCGTCAGTCGAAATTCTAGTCACCCCCTTTAAAAAAGAACACAAAAATGAACATTATGGTGAGGTTGGTAAGTTGGTAGAAGTATCACTGAGGGTAGGTTTCCGGAAAAAATAGGATCATGGAGGCACTTCAAAAGCTCAGAATAGGAAGAATGGCAAGTGTGGCTAGTATTGCTAGGTAGAAAAGTTATTCACTTGTCAGCAGTTAGTTAGGCAGATATATTTACGTCTTTATCACATGTGGTTCACTTTGTAATGACGATATCATCGTCAGTGGATTGCACAAGTTAGGATGATGGCGCTGGATGTGCTCTGGCTGTCGGCCGGGGTGGCCGATCGGTTCTAGACGCTACAGTCTGGAACCGCGCGACCGCTACGGTCGCAGGTTCGAAACCTGCCTCGGGCATGGATGTGTGTGATGTCCTTAGGTTAGTTAGGCTTAAGTAGTTCTACGTTCTAGGGGACTGATGACCTCAGACGTTAAGACCCATAGTGCTCAGAGCCATTTGAACCATTTTGTGCGCTGGCATTCCTACTACGAATACATAAACAGAGCTCTAAACGACTGCATAGCTCACGCGAAACCAAGAATTCAGCTCACAAGAGAGCCCCCGGCACGAGTGCCATAGCGCTCAGTTCGTCTGAACACTTCCCTTACCGTTATGGCATATTTTCAGAGGGTGAAGAGGGAGAAGCTGTGAAAGCGGCGCACTCAAACAGCAAATACAGTTACAGTGCAGAGACTTGGTTTCGTAATTCACATTTCTCAACAACATAGATCACA
Organism: Schistocerca serialis cubense; assembly: GCF_023864345.2. NCBI lineage: Eukaryota > Metazoa > Arthropoda > Insecta > Orthoptera > Acrididae > Schistocerca > Schistocerca serialis. The sequence continues at coordinate 497,501,654 of NC_064641.1, read as the reverse complement.
AACGAAACAAATTTTTAGTATTACTTATTATTCGCGTGCTGAGGTAATAATGCAATGATTATCTGGTACGAACTGTTGGTTTATGGACAGACGCAGATATCTTTCGCACTCAGGTTGCCACGTAATTGGGTCTTATGTAGTTTTGTAATAGCAAAAAAGTTTTTCATGCATATGTGTTTGTGTGCTGTGGCCAGCCCTGACATAGCTAATACCAGATCTTACGACAACATAGTATACCGTACAGGTTCGACAGACAAGCTAGTAAAACAATGAGGGCATTTATTTTCTAAGCCTAGTCTACCTGTGGCGGATTCCTTTGTGGTTTAATGTTTTTGTACATTATTTTTTAACTTGTTTGTTGTTGTTATTTGTGGTCTTTAGTTTGAAGTTCGTTACTTATCTCCTGCACAAGTTTGGTCTTCAGCATTCTTCTGCAGGAGCACATTCAAAATAGCTCTGTTCTTCTCTTCACAGTACTTTTTGTTGTTCTTATTTCGCTTACATATAAGGCTACACTCCAGGAAAGGCATTCTAACGTTTTAAATTATACAGAGTTAACAAAGTTCTCTTTACCAGAAGCACTTTTCTTGCTGTTGCCAGTCTTCATTTTGTTTCTCCTTTACTTTATCCTTCATCAGTTATTATTCTGTATTCAGTATGAAACGGCCCTGCTCCTATCAAATGATACCAAAACCCAGTCTAATTCCATGTCATATTGGGCCTCGAAAGCATTATAAAGTGCGAACTCTTGCCACGTTACAGTTACTTTTTAACTTGTCTGTTGTTGCTGTGGTCCTCAGTCTGATGCACAGATCTGGTCTTCAGCATTCCTCTATAGGATCACATTTACGACAGTTCTATTCTCCTCTTGTCTGAACTTTTTGTTGTTCACATTTCACTCGAGTATAAGGCTACACTCCAGAAAAATAACATTTTCAGAAAAGATTTTCTAACATTTGAAATTATATGCAGTGGTAACAAATTTCTCTTTACTTCCTTACTTCTAACTTCGCCAGTTATTTTTATATCCAAAAACTAAGTATCGTCTACAGCGTTCAGCACCTAATTTCTTAATCGGGTTGCCCTAGCATCACCTAGCATCACCTACCCACAATTACTCATTTTATTGTTGTCAATGTTCACTTTTTGGTATCTTTTCAAGACATATCTGTTCTGTTGAAACTGACATTTCAATTCTTTTGCCAGCACTAACAGTATTACGGTATCGTAGGCAAAGCTTAAATTCAACCTGTCGGTACGTGATAAATTATGTTGATAAGAAGAACGATGAACATGGATGCATGTCCGAAGGAACACAGGATCGTTCTGCTTAACAACAGAGGAACCGCAGCATCGTATTTACCCACTGATATCAGGCAGCGGCTTTCAACTAAAATGTCTTCCCCTGTACACCACTTACATAATGTGTGTACGAGTACAGGTTGTGACACAGGAACGATGACATATGGAAGTTTGGGTCTAACCGTGAGTCGTGCACAATAGGCAAAGCTGTTAAGACGACTGCTCGCGTAAAGCGGGAAATCTGGGATCGAGTCCAGGCATATCTTTCCGTTATCGTAATTCCATTATACAGGCGATGGTTGTTCGTATTCGTAACTGCGAATACATTACTGGCCATTAAAGCTGCTACACCAAGAAGAAATGCAGATGATAAACGGGTATTCATTGGACAAATATATTATACTCGAACTGACATGTGATTACATTTTCACGCAATTTGGCTCCATAGATCCTGAGAAATCAGTACCCAGAACAACCACCTCTGGCCGTAATAACGGCCTTGATACGCCTGGGCATTGAGTCAAACAGAGCTTGGAAGGCGTGTACAGGTACAGCTGCCCATGCAGCTTCAACACGATACCACAGTTCATCAAGAGTGGTGACTGGCGTATTGTGACGAGCCAGTTGCTCGGCCACCATTGACCAGACGTTTCCAATTGTTGAGAGATCTGGAGAATATGATGGCCAGGGCAGCTGTCGAACATTTTCTGTATCCAGAAAGGCCCGTACATGACCTGCAACATGCGGTCGTGCATTATCCTACCGAAATGTAGGGTTTCGCATGGATCGTTTGAAGGGTAGAGCCACGGGTCGTAACACACCTGAAATGTAACGTCCACTGTTCAAAGTGCCGTCTATGCGAACAAGAGCTGACCGAGACGAGTAACCAATGGCACCCCATACCATCACGCCAGTATGGCGATGACGAATACACGCTTCCAATGTGTGTTCACCGCGATGTCGCCAAACACGGATGCGACCATCATGATGCTGTAAACATAATGGATTCATCCAAAAAAATGACGTTTTGCCATTCGTGCATCCAGGTTCGTCGTTGGGTACACCATCGCAGGCTCTCCTGTCTGTGATGCAGCATCAAGGGTAACCGCAGCCATGGTCTCCGAGCGGAAAGTCCATGCTGCTGCAAACGTCGTCGCACTGTTCGTGCACATGGTTTTTGTCTTGCAAACATCCCCATCTGTTGACTCAGGGATCGAGACGTGGCTGCACGATCCGTTACAGCCATGCGGATAAGTTGCCTGCCACCTCGACTGCTAGTGTTACGAGGCCGTTGGGATCCAGCACGGCGTTCCGTATTACCCTCCTGAACACACCGATTCTATATTCTGCTAACAGTCATTCGATCCCGACCAACGCGAGCAACAATGTCGTGATACGATAAACCGCAATCGCGATAGGCTACGATCCGACCTTTATCAAAGTCGGAAACGTGATGGTACGCATTTATACTCCTTACACGAGGCATCACAACAACGTTTCACCAGGCAACGCCTGTTAACTGCTGTTTGTGTATGAGAAATCGGTTGGAAACTTTCCTCATGTCAGCACGTTGTGTGTGTCGCCACCGGCGCCAACCTTGTATGAACGCTCTGTAAAGCTAATCATTTGAATATCACTGCATCTTCTTCCTGTCGGTTAAATTTCGCATCTGTAGCACGTCATCTTCGTGGTGTAGCAATTTTAATGGCCAGTAGTGTATATTTAAGGGGATACGGAATCGGATTTTGGGTTAAAAAATCGAATTTTTTTTTATTGGCGTATTATATTCTGCCATGTTTCCTCTTTAAAATGACGTATCATACATAGCTCTACTACAATTATAACTATTTTATTTTTATATATTTGTGAGATCGGGTATTGCGCTTTAGTTATACACGTCTCTCGTGGCTGACCATGAACTTTTTGGCAGTACCTTTAAAGTGACATGAATTCAAATATCCCGGTTTCCAGCGACTATTTATACACTAGTTGCCCGAAAATGTTTCTCTCTGGTTTCCTCAAGTTACTCTTTGACTTTGTGGCGGGACTGTTTTGTAAACAGTGTGATATAAGAAAGTAGTTGTTGTTGAGTTATTTCGTATTTAGTGCTTCATTTTTCGCAGTGAAAATGCCTAGAGCTAAAGCAAAAGTATTTAAAAAGCGTGTGAACTGGCAAAAGAAAAGAAATAATGATTCACTAGCAAAGCAAAGCAGTTCATCATCATCGCTGTTGGAAAATGTGAATCCACTTATTACTGATTTGCCGAACGAACTTACACCAAATGAAAACAGTGCTTCTCATAAAAAACTAAGAGATTTGGAAGAGAAATATAATTTACTTGATAGAGGGAATGAAGTTTTTGAACTCATTGATACGAATATATTGTGTGAAGCTCTTGAAAACAGTTTGTGCTGCAAAAAATGTCATGGAAACGTTTCTCTGAAAGTAGAATCCCATGTTGGCCTGGCTGCCCAGTTTAATTTAATATGCAGTGTTTGTAAATACAGCTGTAAGTTTCCAAGTTCGGTTTCAGTAACTGTAAATAATGGATACAAGAAAACTGAACTTTATAGTGTAAATATTAGGTTAGTTTATGGATTGCGAGCAATTGGTAAGGGCAAAGCAGCTGGTGATATGCTATGTGGTGTTCTAAATCTTCCAAGTGCACCTTCAAAGTTTGAAGCTTACAATTATGTACTAGGATCTGTAGTTGAAGATGTAGCACAGAAGTCAATGCAGGTTGCTGTGGAAGAAGCAGTGGAAGAAAATGACGGCAGTCGTGACCTCTCAGTGGCGTTTGATGGCACGTGGCAGAAAAGGGGCCACACCTCCAACAATGGTGTTGTAACAGCAACTAGTGTTGATACTGGCAAGGTTATTGATGTTGCAATAATGTCTAAATACTGTAGGTGCACAGGCAGGCTCAAAAATGAACACAGTGATGACTGTATTGCTAATTATTATGGTAGTAGTGGTGGCATGGAGGTTGCTGGGGTGAAGAAAATTTTTCATCGCTCTTCACAGTGGTATAATGTTCGCTATGTCAAATATCTGGGAGATGGTGACTCTAAAGCATTCAAAGAAGTTTTGGAAAGCAAACCATATGGGAACAGTGTAAATATAAGCAAACTTGAATGTATAGGACATGTGCAGAAGAGAATGGGTGCCAGGCTGAGAAGGTTAAAATCAGTTATGAAAGGGAAAAAACTAGATGATGGGAAAACCTTGGATGGCAGAGGAAGATTGACTGATTCCATAATAGACCACATTCAGAACTGCTATGGCCTTGCAATCAGGCAAAATACAGGCAATCTTGAAGAAATGAGGAGAGCTATATGGGCTTTATATTTCCACACCGCATCCACGGATGAGCATCCACAACATGGTTTGTGCCCCAAAGGTGAAAACAGCTGGTGTAAATACAATAGGGGACTAACAACAGGAGAGAAATACATTCACCACCACAGTCTACCATCAGCCATCATGGCAGAAATAAAGCCCATTTTCAGAGATCTGGCTGACAGAAGTCTTCTGATGAAGTGTCTTCACGGAAAAACGCAGAACCCCAACGAGTGCTTGAATAGTGTGATATGGCATCGTCTCCCAAAAACAGTGTTTGTCGGAATTAATACACTACATTTTGGTGTGTATGATGCTGTGGCAACCTTCAATCTTGGAAATATAACTAAATGCCAGGTCCTTCAAAAGTTGGGTATGTGTGTTGGTTCCCGTACGGTACGTGCTATGTTCTTTTTAGATCAGCACAGACTAAGGCATGCTGATAATATAATCAAGACATTAGTGAAAAAAGCAAGACAGGTGCAGAGGGGCGCCAAAAGAAGACTTGAAGATGATTATGAAGACTGTGAAGGGGGTATTAGCTACGGATCAGGAATGTTTTAATCTTCTTTCTCCGTTTCCCGTAAGTTTACTTTTTACTTCATCTAGGAACATTATCTCAGGTACTGGTCAACCTAGAAGTCTGAAATTTTTATGACGTAGTGACATAGGTCCCTATTACATACTGAAACAACGATTTTTTAATTACTTGATTTACAAAAGACTTAGGGGTGATAGTCTAGTAAAAAGCGATGGAAAAAATTTACTTAAAAATAAATGTACAATATCTCTGTAAGAAAATACTTTGACAATAAACTGTTGTTTCAGTATTGTTGTAACATATGAATGCACATACAGTAAAATTTTTACCTCTCTGTCTCCAGTAGTTTGTGAGAAAATGTTCCCTATAGTAGGCATATATTAACATTGCGGGGATAGGTGATTCCGTATCCCCTTAATGTACATTGTGATAAATTTCCTTGTATCCCTCTGATGAGCGTTTGTCCTCGTAAGATTAGAGCCCTCTCCTCCAGCTCTGGTTCAGCGTAACCTATTTCACGCAAGACTCGTGATCTGCTGGGCGTTGGAACGACAAAGGCGTCGGCCGGGTGAGCCAGTGCAGTGTGAATGCGGAGGTGCGCGCGTGCTAACGGCCGGTAACGTATCGCGTCACGTGCTGCTGCCCGGCCGCTTTTTGCGCCCTCCCTCCCTCCCAGGCCGGGCATTGTGGCGTGTGCTGCGCGCATCTGCTCGCTGGCGCTGCTCGCTGCTCGCCCGCGACGCACCTCGGCTGCCGGCTGCCGGCTGGCCCGGACAAGTCGCTACCTGTTGATCGCGTCGCGTCGCGTGCGCGCTCCCATTAGCTGCACCGCGGGCAGCCTATTAGCAGGCGCCTCGCCTGTCACCGTGGACAAGTAGCGTGCCCGTCTGGCTCTGCCACCATCACAACCAGCCACAACTTTTTAGTACCTCTGTATTCCAGCATTAAATCCCTAGAGAAGAAGCAGTCGCAGATGTAACACGTGGCGTCATTCGCAGATCTCTCGACAATTTATTTCTTCTCCTTCTAGTGCAGTGGTTCCCAATCTGAGAATGATTACCCTCTGAGGCACAAAATGAAATTTCTAAGAGGTAAAAACAAAACGGTTCGAACGGCTTTATTTTTAAAACAGTGTTAATTTTATCACTTTTTCGTAAGACTGTAATACTGATGACATAAAAATAACTACATTTTTTCAAATATTACCATTAATTAATACCAGAAATTCGTAGTTGCCCGCATCCAACCAGTCAGAAAACTGATGACAAAAAAAAGTGTGACGCAATGTGGTGGAAGGTTACAGCTTGTGAAATGACTAAATGAACGTCTTCTTTCTCATACATGAGATGCGTGAGAAAAGTAATGAGACAGACAACACTGCAAGCGGTCTGCAAACGCTGTGTTGTTCTACTTGTGTAGATCGGTGTATTCATTCCTTCCTGATGCTCGGTCCGAGTGTCAGCTTTGTAAACACATCACGTGAATTTTGACAGCGTCATGAATGAACTTGTGTTTTTTTTGTGTGTTGCGAAAATGGAACGTTATGCCATCAAGTTTTGTTTTAAAGTTGGGGAATCCGAGAGTGTGATCTTTCAAAGATAGAAACAGACCTGTGGAGAACACTTCTTACCAAGAGAAAAAGTTTCTCGCTGGCACAAATCATTTTTGGAGGGCCGAGAACACGCTGGTTATGTACCTCGCTCAGGGAGACAATCAATTTCGAAAACCGACGAGAACGTCGAACACGTAGTGCTCTTGTGAGATTTGTTCCTCCAGGACAAACCGTCAACCAATTGCTTCACAAAAATGTATGTGAAAGGTTCAGGAAAAGGGTGAATTGAGTGAGATTGGACATTGCAGACAAGAGGATGCTGCATCGTGACAACTTCCCATGTCACGTGGCCACTTCCATCACGGAATTTTTGACCTCAACAAGCATTCCTGTTGTCGAGCAAGCCCCCTATTCACCTGATTGTATTCTTGTCACTTTTTTTCTTTTCCCAGAATTGAAAAATGTCTTAAAAGGACGTCATTGCGGAACTCTGGAGAACATGACGTGACAGACATTTTCAAGTACCTACCAGTTGAAGCCTTTCACCGACTCCGCCGATGTATAGCTACTGAAGGGAATTACTTTGAAGGAGTTAGCATTGGTGTTTGGTAAAAATAAAAACTTTCGTAGATAAGAGTGAGTTTCACAACTTTTCTCACACACTTCGTAGTCAACAAACTACGCACGTACTTCTTACTCTTACAGTATTTGAAAGGGAAGATTCTAATATCATCGCATAATGCCCTCTGTGTTACCACAGATGACGTCTTATGAAGATCCCATTTGTTCTGGGAATGCATTACACGCAAGTGCCTAGTTGCTTTCATTGCTCTGTGTGAAATGCATAGAGTTCTAATGACCTGACGAACCAGCAGTCTTCCAAAGATCCGTTTCGCAGACAGCAGGACGTAGGTCGTAGATCCATTGTCTTGAGGTTGTAATGAACAGTTTACGAGGAACTGATGTCATGTACTCAAATAGTTCGTTCACTTCTATTTAAGGCATGCCACTCGTTTTATTTTAGAAGAACACGAACTGTGAGTTACAAACATTATTCACTGTTTTTAGTATGTCACACCTTATAAATATGCAAACAATCTTTATCTTGCTACATCAGTAACTGATTACATGTTACGGATTCTTAAAATGTCCTAGTTCACTATTTCTGCACAAAATTATGATTTGACCGGCCGCACCAGAAGACACGTCGGTGACCCGTGACTACCTCTTTCCAATATGATATTTCAATGCATTTACATAAAGCTGAAACATAACTGTTCTTGCGCGACAAAAAGTCAATCCATCTTCACAGCCCCTTCCTGTCTGATAAGGCAGTGCCGCTACTTCGCTTGAGAGTCCTCTATAGGCGGCGGAGCTCCAAAGGCACACGAACAGCTTGTGCCTTTTCGTTTAGCTTCTGTTTTTAGCTATGAATGTAATTCCATGCGCTAACTTGGTGCTTGGAGATATGTATTCCAGAATATTAAAAAAGTTTAATGTTGCGTTATTAAAATAGTAATGGAAGAAAGTTAGCAGTTTAGTACGGAGCCTCTGCAAGTACTACCCGATCTTTCCCCCGAGATTAAGGTACCATCTTCTGCTGGTATCTCACACACCTATTGCGTCATACGCACAATACTGCAATCTCTCCTGCTCTGAGGAAAACCAGAAATATCACACTTTATGTCTTGCTTCTATGATAATATAGTTGAAACATATACATCAAATATGCTTAAATATCTCATAAAAATGTCTTCTTCGAGTTCTAGGTAGCTACTGCAGGGGACCAGAAATTGCTTCATTATTCACCTTCTAACAGTAAATGAACTAATTCACAGCAAAGCAAAGGTCTTATCATTTTACATATATTTCCTTCTCTTTCTCGTGCCAACAGTGAAGATTCGGCATGGTTATATGAGGTTTTGGTTGGCTTGGTTCGTTTAAGGGGTGGCCGGATGCGCCTCCTGTCGCCACGACAGAACATGTGTACCCCAACTGTTTGCGTGTGGTGTTATTCATGTGAAAGTGACCGAAAGTTTACTATTTACAAATCGTATAACTGAGGCGGGACTTGGGTACCAGGCACGTATTCAACTAATGGGATGTGGGAAACCGCCTAAAAACCACATCCATACTGGCTGACACACTAATCCTAGTCGTTAGTATGGTGGGCTGATTCGATCCAGGGCCAGGTTACCTCCCCGCTGCGGAAGCGGCACAGAAGATGTACGGCTTCGCGGACTGGTATGTTCTCACGTATATGTAAGTTTCCACATGTTTCAGTTAATGTTTGGAGAAAGTAGTAATAAGCAAACAATAGGAGCCTCAGAAATAGCAAGAAATTCCACAAGTTTATAATCTGTCGTTAACACACAATACTTTTCAGTTTCTTCCCCAGGTGGATGGGCTTACTTGGTGGCCGTCTGCGGGGAATAAACCAGGTAAAGGCGCTCATCCAGTCTGGCCATATCAGCTGTCAACAACAAATCGGACTCGGTGACAGAATCTACTGATGAGATCGGCAAGCCTTAGGAATCTAGGTAACTCCAGAAAGTATGGGAAAGGCACAGCTCCTACCCCCCCCCCCCCCCCCCCCCGGCCCACTTAACACAAACACACTAAGACAGAAATAACAGAATGACGGACTTTCCAAACAACGTCGAAAATTTCTGGAAGAAACAACTTTATCTTCATTTAATATGTTCGTGCAGCCATAGATTGAGTACCTACATTCACAGTTGTAGTGCTAACAGAAATCCTGGTAATCGAGAACTCACAGATTTTATAGTGCGTAAATTTAAACTTGTGAGAGTTTGTAGCTATCTGAGTTTTAAATCAATTGCGTGACGTAAGTACTTCTCAAATTATAGGAAGAATGATTTTCAAATGCTATATTTCTTTAATTACACTGACGGGAAAAAATCGCAACACCAAGGAAGAGTTATGCGACATAAACGAAAGTTGAAGTCGTATTTCTAAATCTGCAAGATGATGTCTATTCAGATTTCACGCCAGTCGCTTCAAAGTGATACCAGTAGCGTCACTATGAGGATGCCAGTCAAGTCACTTAAAACACACACTGTAACGGTCGTGAACATTAGTTACCTTTGAGATTGGGCATTGTAAGACGCTGTTACCAGCAACTCACTGAGTTTGAACGAGGCCATGTAATAGGGCCACCAGAAGCTGGATGTTGCTTTTGCGATACTGCAGAAAGACTTGGCAAGAATATTGTCACTGCACATGACTGCTGGCACCGGTGATCACGAGAATGTACGGTCGCAAGAAGACAGAGCGTGTGGCCCTACAGAGAGGGAAAACCACCGTGTTCGGCGTATGGCTCTGACGCATCGTACTGCACCTGCAGCAGCAATTTGAGCAGCAATTGGCATCACAATGATGCAATGAACTGTTACAAATCGGTTACTTTAAGGACAGCTTCGAGTCAGACGCCCTGTAGTACGTATTCCATTGACCCTAAACCGGGAGGATGGGGGTCTGTTGTGTTTTCCTCGGTGCCAGTGATGGCTGCGTGTTGGTCTGAAGGAGGTCAGTTGAGGGCCTGCAACCAACCTGTGTGCGTGCTAGACACACTGGATCTACACCTCGAATTATGGTTCAAATTGCTCTGAGCACTATGGGACTCAACTGCTGTGGTCATAAGTCCCCTAGAGCTTAGAACTACTTAAACCTAACTAACCTAAGGACAGCACACAACACCCAGCCATCACGAGGCAGAGAAAATCCCTGACCCCGCCGGGAATCGAACCCGGGAACCCGGGCGTGGGAAGCGAGAACGCTAGAATTATGGTCTGGGGTGCGATTTCGTATGAGAGCAGGAGCACTTTCGTGGTTATCGCACGCACGCTGACTGCAAATTTGTTCTTCAGTCTGGTGAACAGCATTACGGAGGTGGTTTCCAACAGGATAATCGCCTTTATACCGCTATTGTAACCCAACATGCTCTATAGAGTGTGGACATATTGCCTTGACCTGGTCTGTCTCTTCGAGCACACACGGGAAATCATCCGATGACAACTGAAGCATCATCAACGAACAGCATTAACCGTCCCCGCATTTATTGACCATGTGGAACAGGCATGGAACTCCATCCCACAAATTGACATCCGGCACCTGTACAATGCACGCACATTTGCATGTTTGCATTAAACACTGTGGCGGTTAAACCAGTTGTTAATGAACCAGCATTTCACATTTGCAATGGCTTATCTCACACTTACACTATGTGATCAAAAGTATCCGGACACCACCAAGAAACATACGTTTTTCATATCTGGTGTATTGTGTGCCACCTTCTGCCGGGTGCTCCATATCAGCGACCTCAGTAGTCATTAGACATCGTGAGAGAGCAGAACTCACGGAACTCACGGACTTCGAAAGTGGTCAGGTGGTTGGTATCACTTGTGTCATACGTCTGTACGCAAGATTTCATCATTCCTAAACATCCATAGGTCTACTGTTTCCAATGTTATAGTGAAGTGGAAACGTGAAGGGACACGCACAGCACAAAAGCGTGTAGGCCGACCTCGTCTGTCGACTGACAGAGACCGCCGACAGTTGAAGAGGGTCGTAATGTGTAATAGACAGACATCTATCCAGACCATTACACAGGAATTCCAAACTGCTCCAGGAGCCATTGCAAGTACTATGACAGTTAGGCAGGAGGTGAGAAAACTTGGATTTCATGGTCGAGCGGCTGCTCATAAGCCACACATCATGCCGGTAATTGATAAACGACGTCCCGCTTGGTGTAAACATTGGACGATTGAACAGTTGAAAAATGTTGTGTAGAGTGCCGAATCACGGTACACAATGTGGCGATCCGATGGCAGGGTGTGGGTACGGCGAATGCCCGGCGAACGTCATGTGCCCGAGTGTGTAATGCCAACAGTAAAATTCGGAGGCGGTGGTGTTATGGTGTGATGGTGTTTTTCATGGAGGGGGCTTGCACACCTTGTTGTTTTGCGTGGCACTATCACAGCACAGGCCTACATTGATGTTTTGAGCACCTTCTTGCCTCCCACTGTTCAAGAGCAATTCGGGGATGGCGATTGCGTCTTTCAATACGATCGAGCACCTGTTTATAATGCACGGCCTGTGGCGGAGTGGTTACACGACATTAACATCCCTGTAATGGACTGGCCTGCACATCGTCCTGACCTGAATCCTATAGAACTCCTTTGGAATGTTTTGGAACGCCGACTTCGTGCCAGGCCTCAGCGACCGACATCGATACTTCTCCTCAGTGCAGCGCTCCGTGAAGAATGGGCTGCCATTCCCCAAGAAACCTTCCGGCACCTGACTGAACGTATGCCTGCGAGAGTGGAAGCTGTCATCAAGGCTAAGGGTGGGCCCACACCACACTGAATTTCACTATTCCCGATGGAGGGCGCTATGAACTTGTAAGTCATTTTCAGCCGGGTGTCCGGATACTCTTGATGACATAGTGTATTTTAATTTAAGAACTTGCATTGCTAACCACTTGAATATGTTACCTAGACAAATACAGTCCCGAAATTTCATTACATTACATTACATTAATAATGTTTTGGTTTTTTTTTCGTCAGTGTAGTAATCGCTTGGAACTTAAATTAAAGTAATGTGCTCTCACTATCCAAAAACTAGTTACAGTAGAGAAATCATAACAAGCGTCATTTAATACCGTGTAGTTCCGCCCTTCGACTTGATAACCGTTTCGATTCGCTCAAGAAGTGAGTCCACAAAGTTTTGCACGTACGTCACATCAAGATTGAGTCATTCGCTGAGGATTTGATAGCGCAATTCCATCAAATTGCGGTGATGCTGTGTCGGTATTTTACCGGCTGTCTCAAAATGTCCCACAGATTTTCTATGGGATTCAAGTCACGTGATTTATAGGCCATTAGAGATGTAATAGGGCGAAGGAGTGTGCAGAAAACCTGTTACGTTTCTCGCAGTCCAATGATCTCTGCTGTTTTCGCTTTGAAAAACAGGGGTACCAATAGCATGATCATCATGCAGATATTGACTGAAACGCAACACCTGACCAGAATGTTTAAATACACAAAACACCAGTAAAACCTCCGGCTTAAACCTGACCTTGCACACGTTCAAGATGAAACGCTTCATATGGCCCTTAGTGCACCGACGAAGTTCTTAATTCGAATACAGGCAAAAACGAGATTCGTTAGACCACGCTGCCTTCCGCCATTCAGCTATTATGTACGTTCAATGATTTCTGGTTCATTGGAGACGCGCAGTATATGTGCCTGTGTGAGCAATAGTCTCCTGCGCGGTGATCGACTAAAAATCTTCATTGCATTCAGCTCCCGTCGCAATTTTCTCGCGCTAACAGGTTGCAGTGGATCTTCATTCACTACCTGCACAAATTCCTGTCGGATTTGATGCGATTTGGATACTCAAGCCGTGAAACGCGTCTCCGATCCCTCTCAGTCAGGATCTTTTGCGACCGCTATTCTGACGTCGTGTTTGTTGACCTTGTGTGTTACAGCACTACTTGTGGACACGTTGAACACTCCGCCGTGGAACACCAACAAATACAACAACTTCACAACCCTATGGTCACCCGCACGGCCAAACACGATTGCCCGTTTTGCCACACTGTCACGTCCTTACATTTACCTAAGCTTACGGACAATGTCCACTTGAAACATAAATGTCTCACTGATCGCTATTTCTATACGTTCACGTAGAGGCAGTGTGTGCATGGTAGAGCACGTGACTATCGATGCGCCATTTGTAAAGGTTTAACGACTCAACTGTGCGCTGGGGTGACGTAATTCTAGTCCGGTGAGCTTAGTAGGGACCGACGTAAGGAAATTGTTATTATACTAAATTCTGTGGCGCGTTAAAAGTGCGGGTGATGGCAAGTTAGATTACAAACTGAGTCAACAGAAAAGTCTTGGAACTGGCAAGTAAAATTGAAGTTGAAGAAATCTACGGTAAGCAAATTATAGCAGCAGGAAGACGATTTTGAGCTTAATGGCACTTAAATATACACCACAGATGAAGAATGATAGAGTGAACAATAAATATCTCACTGACGATGTAGACAAATTTGCTTTAGGCAGAAATTTCTGCCATATTAAGAAGAACACGAAGAAATAACGTCTTTGAGAAAGCTTCACACCTTTTTATCACAGAGAATTGGATTTGAACGCTAGCAAGGAAATTGAAAAAGTAGTTCCGACATTATATTTCGCTTTAAAAGATGCCAGAATAAATGAGTCATCATGTGCGAAGAGGCGCATAGTTGCAAAATAGGCATACTAATTGGGTTTTTGGGAGAAATATGGTACTGTCGTGTAGTCCGGTAACGTGTTTCTGCGCTCCAGATGGAAGAGCATTGGAATGTAGGCTATTACTTACTCTTACTTTTCAGTGAATGTGTAAATGGATTTTCTGTTACCCTTCGCTTTGTGGCGCAATAGAAATAAAATATGTAACTCTTACAATGTAGAGAAACATTTAATACTTACTTTCTTCATCTTCAGCTACTGCATTTCTTATTGCCTAATCAGTTTATATCTTTACCGGTTTCAAGCAGCTACTGCCCTTCTTCAGAAGGTTGTAATTATTACATTGTTAGTGAGTGTAAAAAATAAGCATATTTTTACAGACACTGTGATTACAGTAATATGCTTCATACACCTGCTTACTTTTGACGATCACTAATAATGCGAAATAGATTCCTGAAACCTGCAAAGAAATATAATTTCTTTTGTGTAACTGGTTATGTTTTTCAACAAACATAAAGAAAAATTGTTAACTGAATCAAAGAACAGGCGATAAATGCGAAGAATCTCGAAATTAACACCCACTCTTGTGATGCAGAAGGAAACGAATTTGAATCAGAGAGCATCGTCACTGACACAATCCAGAAACCATCAGAAGGCTTTTTTCTACAAACTGGAGTCTCAGAGGGACAATTTTATCGTGCTGACCTGTAGAAACAAGTGCATACAGACGCAACAAGTAGAAAAATGCAACTGTACGGCAGACGATAAATTCAAACAATGGCAAAATTAGGAAGTAGTCTTGAGAACCAGAAAGAAAAGAATTTGGGCCGGAGAACTTCGTTGTTGACACACTCTGTAAACTGCTGAAAGGCATTTGTTTACAAACTAGCACAGTCAGTAGGGAAATATTTTAATGCTGACCGGTAGATGCAGGTTGGCGTGCTGGCAGAGACGTTTCGTGGCCTATTTCAATCATAAATCAAATAGTTCAAATGGCTCTAAGCACTATAAGACTTAACATCTGACGTCATCAGTCACCTAGACTTAGAACTACTTAAACCTAATTAACCTACAGACAGCACACACATCTGTGCCCGAGACAGGATTCGAACCTGCGACCGTAGCAGCAGCGCGGTTCCGGCCTGAAGCGCCTAGAACCGCTCGGGCACGCGGCCGGTTTCAATCACAAAACAGAGGATAAATTCAAAGACTTGCGAAATAAGGGTCTGCTTTAGAGACAGAAAAAAATGAATTTGGGTGAGAGAGCATCATCTTCGACACAAAACAGACACCACCAGAAGGCGCTTGTTTACAAACCAGCGCCGGCCGCGGTGGTCTAGCGGTTCTAGGCGCGCAGTCCGCAACCGCGCGACTGCTACGGTCGCAGGTTCGAATCCTGCCTCGGGCATGGGTGTGTGTGATGTCCTTAGGTTAGTTAGGTTTAAGTAGTTCTAAGTTCTAGGGGACTGATGACCACAGATGTTAAGTCCCATAGTGCTCAGAGCCATTTTTACAAACCAGCCTAGCCAAAAGTTCAATGTTTTCGTTCTGATCAGTAGACGACACGCAGCTTAACTGAGTGATACAATAGAAGGTACAGTTAAATAATTTCGGAATTCGGATCTGCTCTTGAGATGCAGAAAGAAACTCATTTGTGTCGGAGAGCGTCGTTGCTGACGCAGGGCAGAAACCACAGGCAAGCGTTTGTTTACAAACTAGCGCAGCCAGGAGGCCGATGTTTTCGCGCCGGCCAGTAGTAGCGGGCAGGGGCAGAAAGACGCGACGCGGCCAACGGAGCGGTGCGTGCGCGGCGTCACATAAAGCAACGGAAGGGGATCTATAAGAAGAAGGGGAGCCCGCGCAAGAAAAGGGAGCGAGGGCCTTACAAAATTAAGGGCGGCCCGGCCCCGCCGCAGCAGCTGCCGCGGCCACTCACCCTTTTATTATTGGGAGCAGCGCGGCGCACCGCGAGCTGTGCCGTGCTGTGCTGTGCTGGGAACTCGTGTGTGAGGCGGTCCCGCTCTGCACGGGGATGAGCAGCGAGGGCCCTGACCCCGGTCCCTAAAGAATCGCCAGTACAAAGCCCGGGGTGCAAACACCTGAATGGCGGGCCACTTTCTCGGAAGAAGTGTCCGGCATTGTCACAAGCTGCACGGGCCGGGACGCCACCCCCTGCTTCCGAACTGCACCTTCGAAAAAATACTTCTTCATCCATTGCGCGTCGACCAAATAGGTCTAGGATCGAGTAGCGGACTACGTGAATGTGAGAAATGCTGCCCATATCAACACCGTATCCTCAAGTTTCTCATCTGTATCTACTAGTCTGTAGTCCGAATCCAAAGATACAAAAATTTTGCAAACCGTTTCTATCTGCTGAGTGCACAGAAACTCTGACGATATTCTCGCACTCACAAGCAATGAATTCGCGGTTGCGAATTTGGACAACCATCAGCTGTATAATGGAATGACGACAATACAACTTTGTGCGGGACCTGATTTCCCGCTTGTCGTCAGCGGTCACCTTACTATTAGGCTATCGTTGCACGTTTCACGGCCAGATCGAAACTTCAATATTTCGTAGTTCCTGCGTCACAGCCTGTACTCGTACAAACTTTACGTAATTCTCGAACAGAGATCATTTTAACTGAATTTCGCTGCACAGTATTGGCGTGTAAATACGATATTTCAGTGCCTGTGTTGTTAAGAAGAACGACGCGATGTTCGTTTGGATTTGCATGCATCTCTGAAGAAGCAAGTATTGCAATATCGTGTTTATCTAACGACATAGGACGAGTAACTTTCAGTTAGAATGTCTCCCACGTACATAATGGATATACGAGTGCGGGTAGTTGACAGACAGTTGACGACATAACAGAAGTTTGAGTGTGGTCCTGAAGCGTGCACGGATAGGCTAATAGAAAGGCGACCGCTCGCGATAAGCGGGAAATTCGGATTCGAGTCCCAGTCCACCATAAATTTTCACTGTAGTCATTCCATTATACAGCTGATGGTTGTCCATATTCGCAACTACGAATACACTTATAACGGCTGTAGTCGCTGCAGTGCTCGTTCCTTAGGACATACACAACTGGCCATTAAAATTGCTACACCACGAAGATGACGTGTTACAAACGCGAAATTTAACCGACAGGAAGAAGATGCTGTTATATGCAAATGATTAGCTTTTCAGAGCATTCACACGAGGTTGGCGCCGGTGGCGACACATACAACGTGCTGACATGAGGAAAGTTTCCAACCGATTTCTCATACACAAACAGCAGTTGACCGGCGTTGCCTGGTGAAACGTTGTTGTGATGCCTCGTGTAAGGAGGAGAAATGCGTACCATCACGTTTCCGACTTTGATAAAGGTCGGATCGTAAGCCTATCGCGATTGCGGTTTATCGTATTGCGACATTGCTGCTCGCGTTGGTCGAGATCCAATGACTGTTAGCAGAATATGGAATCGGTGGGTTCAGGAGGGTAATACGGAACGCCGTGCTGGATCCCAACGGCCTCGTATCACTAGCAGTCGAGATGACAGGCATCTTATCCGCATGGCTGTAACAGATTGTGCAGCCACGTCTCGATCCCTGAGTCAATAGATGGGGACGTTTGCAAGACAACAACCATCTGCACGAACAATTCGACGACGTTTGCAGCAGCATGGACTATCAGCTGGGAGACCGTGGCTGCGGTGGAGTACTCAACGACGAACCTGGGTGCACGAATGGTAAAACGTCATTTTTTCGGATGAACCCATGTTCTGTTTACAGCATCATGATGGTCGCATCCATGTTTGGCGACATCGCCGTGAACGCACATTGGAAGCGTGTATGCGTCACCGCCATACTGGCGTACCACCCGGCGTGATGGTGTGGGGTACCATTGGTTACACGTCTCGGTCAGCTCTCGTTCGCATAGACGGCACTTTGAACAGTGGACGTTATATTTCAGATGTGTTACGACCCGTGGCTCTACCCTTCATCCGATCCCTGTGAAACCGTACATTTCAGCAGGATAATGCACGACCGCATGTTTCAGGTCCTGTACTGGCCTTTCTGGATGCAGAAGATGTTCGACTGCTGCCCTGGCCAGCACATTCTCCAGATCTCTCACGAATTGGAAACGTCTGGTCAATGGTGGCCGAGCAACTGGCTCGTCAGAATACGCCAGTCACTACTCTTGATGAACTGTGGTATCGTGTTGAAGCTTCATGGACAGCTGTACCTGTACACGCCATCCAAGCTCTGTTTGACTCAATGTCCAGGCGTATCAAGGCCGTTATTGCGGCCAGAGGTGGTTGTTCATGGTACTGATTTCTCAGGATCTATGCACCCAAATTGCGTGAAAGTGTAATCACATATCAGTTCTAGTATAATATATTTGTCCAATGAATAGCCGTTTATCATCAGCATTTATTCTTGGTGTAGCAATTTTAATGGCCAGTAGTGTACATGCATACTTCTGAACAACACAGGCACTGCAATATCGTATTCTTACACTTCGCCTGAATTTTCGTCTGTCATAGTTGGACCTCGTAACTTACAATCCGTACACCACAGGTGGGCAACCAGCGGCCCGCAGGTAGCATCCGGCCAGCGATTGCTTTTGATGCTGCCCGCGGGAGAAATTCATGAGGGAGAGAACCAGGCGCTCGCATTGCGCTGCGCCCGGGACGCATTTTTAAAAATTTCCACCACCTCTCGGATCGCTACATGATTACTCCTTTCTTACTGGCTATGCAGCATGTAAAAGTTTTAATGACCTCTTCTGCCTTGGATTTGAGCAGTTTCGGCCATTTAGTGCAGTGCTAACAACAAACTATTCGTGCCTATTACCTGTAATGTCACAAGAAAGTAAGGGGCTCTCACACGTTAAACATCATTGTCAATCTATACATACTATAAAAAAGTATGTATGTGTTTATGTGCCGCATCTCCTCCTAAACCACAGTACCGATTTCAACCAATCTTGGTGCACACATACCTTACTGTCGGGCAACAATCGCTGTGAGGGTCAGAACCGCTTACCTATCGGAGAGGTTGGAATGAAAAATGAGTGTAGCCTACGACGCGTCAATTCCCAGACTTCATTCATCCAGTAATTGACAATGAGAGCATTTAATAGTTTGCAACAGACTTTACACACAATTTCAAACCTTGACGAAATTTTTTTCTCGCTGACAACCCCTGCATAATGGTGAAAGGGAAAATGTTTATCGCTTACTACTTTTGCGCTGCTCTTGCAGTATCGGTACTGCATAAGACATGACTTTATAATTTATTACTTCTTTCCTACCAACTGCATTCATGACAAATTTTACAGATAGTATTCAATTATACCACTCAGTGTAAGCGCAAAATTATATCATTGTACGATCCATAGTTCAGGAAATTTGACGTCATAAACAAAGAGATTCGCGAATAACTACTGCATCATGCATTACGTTTAAATATATTACTTCTTTGCCACTAACTGTAGTCCCAGTAAATTTAGCATACAGTATCCACATTTGACCCTGAATGTACGTAGAATAACATATCATTGTACGACTCATAGTTCAGAAGATTTGACGTCAATAATAATGAGATGTTGCGTCGTGCATGACTTTTAAATTTATTACTCTGTTGTTGATTACTTCATTGGCAACACATTTGGCAGTCAGTATCCGTATAAGCTGTGGAATGAACCTACAATATTATATCATTGTACGACACATAGCTCCGTGGATATAACGTTATAAACATTGAGCACAGGGTAGACGTTGCGTGGTACCTGGCGTGGAGGCACAGCTATAAGTATGTGCCTGGACAGTGCTGGCTTTCTCTGTTAGTACGTCGATACGAATACCGTCTGAGGGCAAGCTCTGTCGCATTGTCAGCACTGGAAATAATGACGAACGGTACTGATTCCCACGACAACATACTCCACATGACGAACACATATTGAGCGTGTGAGAATGAGTATTATTGGCTCCACAACTCGTCACTCTGTTCTCCGAATTTTTCTAGTTTGGCTTCGGCGTAATACACGACTGTATCACACTGAAGCCAAACTGGAAAAGTTCAGAGAACAGAATGGCCAGTTGTGAAACCAATATTGGGGCGATTTAGATATTTAAACTTTTTAAAACGAACACAGAAAGGGCCTTAATACATTTAGGGTTGCAGCAACAATCCATGCCAATGTGTTCAGTCTTCAGAAGCACGTTTGGACAAATATTTAAAAATTGCTTGCTAATAGTGTTTGCGGCTACTAACACAGTAAATTGCGGAAATTCGAATGTCCTGCCTGTGGCCAAAATTCGCAGAGCTACTCTTAACTGCTTTTATATCTCATTGCTGTATTTTGTTTTCCTATTCTGTCTCGTATTGACATAACAAATAATTATTGTCGATTATAGACTTTTTAGAATACTGCAAATCTGTAATTTATAATGCATTAGCTGCAACCAGTATCCTTAATGGGAGTGTATTTTTCGATTATGACATTTCAAGATGTCTGGAATCCCATAATTCACACGTTTATATTCATTTACATGTAGTGGACATTATTTCTTTACTAACGGAGCTACAGAATATTGAAACGAAAGTTTTTAAGACAGATACTGTCAACGTCTTTAGTAAACAATGTTCACACGCTTAAATGAATGTAATCGTGCATTGATAGGATGAACATAAAATGAGTGTAATCTCAAAAACGCGTGTTTGTTAGCGTGGCATGTCGGGAAAGGGGTGTCATTCACATCGGTGCATTACCCCATAAACAGTAACGTCATGGGTGCTATAGTTCTTATTTTATGCGTTAGGAACGCTGTTGTCGTGTCACATGACGAGGTGGCCCGCGAGCTTAAGTAAGAGTCTGCATCAGACCATTGGGTCACTACAGGTTGCCTATGACAGAACTAGATTAAGAACGTAAAGCCTAGGCTGATCACGGGCTTTTTAATAAAGATACCTCATTATATATGTTCTGTACGTTGCAAACTTCTGTCGTAATCGGAGAGAGGGACTACATGCCGGCCGGGGTGGCCAAGCGGTTAAAGGCGCTACAGTCTGGAACCGCGCGACCGTTACGGTCGCAGGTTCGAATCCTGCCTCGGGCATGGATGTGTGTGATGTCCTTAGGTTAGTTAGGTTTAAGTAGTTCTCAGTTCTAGGGGACTGATGACCTTAGAAGTTAAGTCCCATAGTGCTCAGAGCCATTTGAATTTGACTACATGAATTTTTCTGCCGAGATGTTACTAAACTTTGAGAAGATAAATGAGGTCATGTTACAAGCTGTCGCAACATGTATGCCCTTTAATGTCGCCCATAGAGTTCGTTTGTCAAATGTACTTTAGTACACCAAATAGTTCAATCAAGTTAACGTGTTACATGTCTCAGTGTAATAGGCGTTGCAATGCGTACATATACACTGAAGCGCCAAAGAAACTGGTATAGACATGCGTATTCAAATGCAGGGATATGTAAATAGGTAGAATACGACGCTGCGGTCGGCAATGCCTATATAAAACAAGTGTCTGTTGCAGTTGTTAGATCAGTTACTGCTGGTACAATGGCTGGTTATCAAGACTTAAGTGAGTTTGAACGTGGTGTTATAGTCGGCGCACAAGCGGCACGACACAGCATCTCGGAGGTAGCGATAAGTGGGCATTTCCCCATACGACCATTTCACTAGTGTACCGTGAGTATCAGAAATCTGCTAAGACATCACATCTCCGACATCGCTGCGGCCAGAAAAACATCCTACAAGAACGAGACAAACGACGATTGAAGAGAATCGTTCAACGTGACAGAAGTGCAACCCTTCCGCAAATTGCTGCAGATTTCAGTGCTGGGCCGTCAATAAATGTCAGCGTGCTAACCATTCACCGCAACATCATCGATATGGGCTTTCGGAGCCGAAGGTCCGCTCGTGTACACTTGATGACTGCACGACACAAACCTTTACGGCTCGCCCTGGGCCCGTCATGACGGGCACTGGACTGTTGATGACTGGAAACATGTTGCCTGGTCGGGCGAGTCTCGTTTCAAATTGTATCGAGCGCGTGGACGTGTACGGGTATGGAGACAAACTCATGAATCCATTGACCCTGCATGTCAGCAGGGGACTTTTCAAGCTGGAGGAGGCTCTGTAATGCTGTGGGGTGTGTGCAGTTGGAACGATATGGGACCAATTGGCCTCTAGATACGACTCTGACAGGTGACTTGTACATAATCATCTTGTCTGATCACCTGCATCCATTCACGTCCAGTGTACATTCCGACGGACTTGCACAATTCCAGCAGGACAATGCGACACCACACACGTCCAGTATTGCTACAGAGTGGCTTCAGGAACACTCTTCTGAGGTTAAACCCTTCCCCTGGCCATCAAATTCCCCAGACATGAACATTATCGAGCATATCTCTGGTACCTTGAAACGTGCTGTTAAGAAGAGATCTCCACCCCTCGTACTCTTACGGATTTATGGACAGCCCTGCAGAATTCTTGGCGTTAATTCCCTCCAGCATTACTTGAGACATTAGTCGAGTCCTTGTCACGTTGCGTTGCGGCACTTCTGCGTGCTCGCGAGAACCCTACACGATATTAGGCAGGTATTCATTTCTCACGATCATCGGCGATCAGATGGCCCTCAGGAGGCGTGCCTGGGGTCCCTCTGTTTTGACTCTCCAGGCAATAACTGTGCTGAGTTTAGTGGTGAACAGTGTTTGCAACATTCATTCTAGGGTACAATGATGCCCCACCGATGAGTGTGTATGTATTCCCGTTGAATAGCTTCAGCCATTTGATCTGGGTCGCATCGTTGCCTGCGGGGAACTATATGCACATATCGACAAAGTTAATATGGACACAATGTATCGGTGCTGTGTTGCTGCTTTCTACAGTGGTCTATGAATCTTTTTCACACCTGTAGACCACGTTCCGCACTTCCACGTAGTACAGACGCATGTGGAGATCAACCCAATGTGCGAGCAGCGGCAGCTGACCGAACACCATCCAGGGACGAAATCCGGCCACAAGTTGCACCTGCTGTGATATCAGGGACCACTGGGAACCGTCTATTTGCAGCAGGATTAAGAATACCTGTGGGTCTAGCCAGGCTACCACTGACACCACGACACCGACAAGCGCGTCTATTTTGACGTCATGAAAGAGTTAACTGGAGAATGGGATGGTGTTCTGTAGTATTCGGTGATGGGACCAGGTTCTGTCTGTGTTCTAGTTGATGGGCGGACAAGCGTTTAGTGTAGACCAGGCGAGCTACCTGTTCCAGAATGCCTTTGTCCTCGACACACAGGTCCCGTCCCGAGCTTCGTGATGCACGAGGCCATCTGTTACAATCGCGGTCACATTTTATGTTTCTGCAGACTAAAGCAACCAGTGCCTACTACATTACACAGACTGTTATCCCCGTTGTACTGCCGTTTCTTTGACGGGTAGGTGATGTCATTTTCTAGCAGGACAGTGAACGTCCACATACGGCTGCAGCATAGCAATGTGCTCTTCGAGGTGTAAAATAACTGCTCTGCCAACAAGACCACTAGGTCTCTCGCCAACTGAACATGTATGTAGGATAGTGATGCGGGAGCTCTTCAGGGTCTGCAAGAACCATTGCTGAATTACGACAAAACACACAAGGTTCTTGGGACAATGTATCGCAGGATTTCTTTCGGTACTGTATTGATCGTTTGCCTTCAAGAATACACGCTTGCATTGTCGCCGGAGGGGAATACACTGTGTATTGATGCTATTCTTTGGGCATCCTTTATTGTGACATGAGTGTTTCATTTAGTCTCAATTTTATCACAGACTCCTACAAGGACGAACTACCTGTCACCTCACTTGTCAATAAAATTACCTGGTCCTTGTGGGTTTCGCATTTTTTCGGCAGTATATTTATAAGAGCAAAATTCGTAGCATTACTGATATTATACCCAGCATTATTTACATCTCATGTGAAACACAAGTAGGTCTCAGACTATGAAACGAAGATATCAATAGATGGACTGTCGTAGAAAAGCCTTCATGTCGCTTTGTAGCAGTTTGAAAACGTATGTGGGATGGTTATGTGGGAACGTACCACAAACGCATAAGGAAACAGACGTAAGCTGCTCCTACGACAGAAACGGGATGCATAAGCAAAAATTACCAAAACCAGCAAGAAGGTCATGTCACGATGTATAGCACAAGTAAATGTCAACAGCACGTCTACCCTTTCCGCCATACTGCTCATTGGATCCCATATAGCTCACTCTGCCATGAGTGGGTGATGAAAATAACTTAAAAATAATAACGATTATTAACGCTCGCTTGTAATGTAAAATAACTGAAAATTGTAATACTGGAACTTCCCTTTAACTTTTAGCCGAAAAGTAATTTTTACAGCGGATAGCCTCAAGTACCCACGTTGGTACAGGATTTTATTCTCGAGGTCAATATTCTGTAGCTATCCGCGGATGTATCCACGGATATCGTGTCCGCTCTGATCTCTAAATCTAGGTCGAGGAACAAATGCAAAGTGGAAAAAAGCGTGGAAACTCCATCCAATATTGCGTTACAAGTGCCTGATCTCTGTATGGCTATTTGATGAAACCTCGAATCTGTGGTAGTATCGATGCGGAACGATTTAAAGTGGATGAACCATGTAGAAATAATCGTAGAAAAGTAACACGCCAGAATGAGAGCCGTTAGAAGAATCCTTACGCAGAGTAATCAAGTCACGAAGGAAGTAGCTTACAAAACACTCGTGTGGCCAAGACTTCAGTGTAGTTCGTCAGTATGAGACCTTTTCCATATAGGACTGATAGAGGAAATTGGGAAGATCCAATGAAGAGCAGCGCATTTCGTTGCAAATTCGTTTAGTAAACGCAAAGGCGTCACGAAGATGCTAGTCCTTCTGCGGTGGCAAACGCTTCATGGGATGAGTTGCAATTTATGGCGCGGTCTACTGGTAAAACACGGAAAGAACACACTCCCAGATGAATCAACCACTATAGTGCTTGTTTGTTGTTGTGGTGTTTAATCCAGAGACTGGGCTGATGCAGCTCTCCATGTTACCCTATCCTGTGCAAGCTTCTTCATCTCCAAGTACCTACTGCAACCACATCCTTCTGAATCTGCTTAGTGTATTCATCTCTTGGTCTCCCTCTACGAATTTTATCCCCCAAGCTGCCATCCAATACTAAATTGGTGATCCCTTGATGCCTCACAACATATCCTACCAACCGATCCCTTCTTCTAGTCGTTGTGCAACAAATTCCTTTTCTCCCCAGTTCTATTAGCACCTCCTCGTTAGTTACGTGATCTATCCATCTAATCTTCAGCATTCTTCTGTAGCATCACATTTCGAAAGTCTCTATTCCCTTCGTTTCTAAACTATTTATCGTGCATGTTTCACTGCACTCCATACAAATGCTCTCAGAAAAGACTTCCTGACACTTAAATCTGCTCTCGATGTTAACAAATTTCTCTTCGTCAGGAATACTTTCCTTACAATTTCCAGTCTACATTTTATACCCTATCTGCTTTATTTTTACCCAAATAGCAAAAGCCATCTACTACTTTAAGTGTCTCAGCATCACATGATTTAATTTGACTGCATTCATCGTTTTGCTTTTGTTGATGTTCATCTTATATCCTCCTTTCAAGACACTGTCCATTGTGTTGAATTGCTCTTCCAGGTGCTTTGCTGTCTTTGACAGAATTACAATGTCATTGGCAAACGTCAAAGTTTTTATTTCTTCTCCATGGATTTTAATTCCTACTCCAAATTTTTCTTTTTTCCTTTACTGCCTGCCCATCATACAGATTAAATAACATCGTGGATAGGCTACAGCTCTGTCTCACCCCCTTCTCAACAACTGCTCCCCTTTTGTGACCCTCAATTCTTATAACTGCCATCTGGTTTCTGTACAAATTGTAAACAGCCTTTCGTTCCCTCTATTTGACCCCTGCCATCTTCAGAATTTAAAAGAGACAATTCCAGCCAACATTGTCAAAAGCTTTCTCTAAGTCTACAAATGGTAGAAATGTAGATTTCCCTTTCCTTAATCTTTCTTCTTAATCCAAACTCATCTTCTCTAAGGTCGGCTTCTACCAGTTTTTCCATTCGTCTGTAAAGAATTTGTGCTAGTATTTCGCAACCGTGACTTATTAAACTGATAGTTCGGTAATTTTCACATCTGTCAACACCTGCTTTCTTTGGGATTGGAATTATTATATTCTTCTTGAAGTCTGAGGGTATTTCGCCTGTCTCATACATCTTGGTCACCAGACGGTAGAGTTTTGCCAGGGCTGGCTTTCCCAAGGCTATCAGTAGTTCTAATGGAATGTTGTCTTCTCCCGGGGCCTTGTTTCGACTCAGGTCTTTCAGTGCTCTGTCAAACTCTTCACGCAGTATCATATCTCCCATTTCATCTTCATCTACATCCTCTTCCATTTCCATAATATTGTCCTCAAGAACATCGCCCTTGTATAGACCCCCCTTATACTCCTTCCACCTTTTTGTTTTCCCTTCTTTACTTAGAACTGGGTTTCCATCTGAGCTCTTGGTATTCATACAAGTGTTTCTCTTTTCCTCAAAGGTCTCTTTAATTTTTCTGTAGGCAATATCTATCTTACCCCTAGTGATATGCGCCTCTACATCCTTACATTTGTCCTCTAGCCATCCCTGCTTAGCCATTTTGCACTTCCTGTCGATCTCATTTTTGAGACATTTGTATTCCTTTTTGCCTGCTTCATTCACTGCATTTATTAAATTCAATATCTCTTCTGTTACCCAAGGGTTTCTACTAGCTCTTATCTTTTTACCTACTTGATCATCTGCTGCCTTCACTATTTCATCTCTCAAAGCTTTGTCGGTTATTTTCGCCATGTTATCACTTCCGTTTGCAGCTTGCAAAATACTACACTGCCATTTGATACTTTTGTGTGTTTAGAGTTATCAACTTAACTGGTTGCTATAGTGCTTACTGCTGCATATGCCTCCTGGAAAGACCACGATGGCAAATTTAGAGAGATTCCGCCTCACGCCGAGGCTTACCAACAACCTTTCTTCTCGCGGACCATTCTCGACTGGAACGGGAAAGAGAGAGAGTGGCAGTGACAGGGGTAGACCAATTTTTTCTACCACCATAAGGCAACTTTTGGAATGTAAATGTAGATCTAGATCTAAACGTATAAGGTAGTGTGTGCGGTGCTATTATTGCTTGAAGTATTTTCGACTTGCCAATGGAATTACTAAAAATATGTATTCCTTTCACCACAAACAAATTTCGTTTTGGTGTGTTAGGTCATCATTAGTGATGTGGACCGAAACATACATACAGTTTTGGTTTGGTTATAAATTTAAAACGAGTTCGTTTGTAAGCTTTTCAAGGAACCTTCTTTCACTTTCCGGATGTAATCTGTTTTTTTGATAATGTCCGGAGTTGTCCTCTGTGTGTATGATAGGTACTCCTAGATTTGCACGTTATTTTCACCATATTTTCATTTTCGTTTGCAACCGGCTGAATACTACACCACTACTGCACATGACTGTCTACTTTTGGGTGTTTAGGGTTACCAGATTAACTGCATGCCTCAATGTTCATTTCATGCAACATTTTTCTGTTACTATATGACTGTTATTTGTTTACTATGTGCATTTTATCCATCATGATATGTAGAATATTTATTTAAAAATGTAAGCAGAATGGAAGGGTATATGGAAGACGTAGATTGTGTGTAAAGGCGATTGCAAGTTTAAGGATATAATGTCGAGTACGAGAAAGTGAACACTCAATGCAGCTGCAAGGGAAGGGAGACTGGGACGCTTATAAGATGGACAAGGGAAATAAATAGAAATTCCAAATAAAGAGAAAGACAGAGAGAGACAAGAGAGTCCTACTTTATTCTTTACTGCTTCTCTCAATTGCAGTGCCTGACAAAAACGGTAACACATCTAGAAGAAATGGCCGGATGTGAAATGTAGCTTCGTACACGTACACACCACTGGCCGGTGTGTAAACGTTTACAGTTTCAGTTCTCTGTGACGGGCCACCGGAGTGCGTTTAGTGTTGTTAATGTTTAGTGTCGTTACCACACTTGGAAGGGTATAACAGGGCGCGACCAAGGTCATATGTTGAGTGGTCACTGTGAGGGACATGGAGCCATCGTGTACTCGTGTGATACGTAATTATCATTATCTAAAATGTTTGAAAGCGGCTTCATTGTGGATCTTCATTTGGATGGCTGATCTAATCATGCAGTAGCCAGATGTGTGGGGCTTTCGGATGTGACAGCAGCCCTATGTAGGACTGCAGGAGAATGTAATGTCAGGATTGCTCGTGAAGTTTCCAGTCGATCATGTCTGACTGCAACAGTTGACGATCGCCTTATTGTGCACCAAGCATATCGGAACCCCTTCGCCTCCAGTCATCAGAGGGAAAAGGAATGAACTCCGTGTGTTGTGACTTGGCAAGACAGCCAAGTCACTATGAGGTGAAGCCGAAAGGCACGCGTTTAAGCTCACGCAGGCTGGCGTGAGGTCTGGAACAGTTAAAGGATTTGAGTCTAGCAAATAAAGTACGTAGCTGTTGGAATACTTAACTTTAATCCATAATTGGTGAACATCGGTCTGACGGTGCATGCATCACAAGATAAATAGCAATTGATAATGGCGCCTTGCTAGGTCGTAGCAAATGACGTAGCTGAAGGCTATGCTAACTATCGTCTCGGCAAATGAGAGCGTAATTTTTCAGTGAACCATCGCTAGCAAAGTCGGCTGTACAGCTGGGGCGAGTGCTAGGACGTCTCTCTAGACCTGTCGTGTGGCGGTGCTCGGTCTGCAATCACTGATAGTGGCGACACGTGGGTCCGACGTATACTAACGGACCGCGGCCGATTTAAAGGCTAGCACCTAGCAAGTGTGGTGTCCGGCGGTGACACCACACCGTGCAGTATTCTGTATCACATCGCATCATTGGATGGAGACTAGCACTAGCCGGACTAGGGAATTACCGCCCCTCGTGTTGGCTGCTGTTAACACGGAAATATAAACGTCTGCTTTTAGAGTGGTGTCATGGCCGGGAAGCATGGACTGCTGCTAAATGGCTTCGCATTGTGTTCGGCAATGTATCGGGTTTCTGCAGTACTCTGGAAGATCATCGTCAGCGTGTATCGCGGATGGGGAGAGGTCCAATTCTTCCATTGCTATGGGTAGGCAAAGCGATGTTACTCCTGGTATTACGGTGTACGGGGCCATCAGTTGTGACTACAGGCTGCAGCTGGTAGTGACTGAGGGAGCTCTGACTCTACAATTGTATGTCGCGAACATCCTGTGATCTCATGTTACGTCTCATGTGACAGTATCGATGTGCCAGTTTCAATTCGACAATGTTTGTCCACACACGGAGCGGGTCTCTATGGGCTGCCTATGTGATGCTGACATACTCCTGTAACCCAAAAAAAAATTGTCAGATACGTCCGTGATAGAACATGTGTGGAAACAGCTCTGATGACAACTCCACCCTAATGCCAGTATACAGGATACAAAGGATCAGTTACAGCAGTTGTGGGCGTACATCCTCTCTCAGTGTGTAAAGTCTTAAACCGTTTCTTCCTCTCTTCTGGGAGCTTCACTTTTTGAGGCAATATATGTAGTGTATGAAAACGGAAGGAGTTATCATATTTTTAATAAAATACATTAAACTAATGCCACCGTGTCTAGACAAACGAAAAATTTTATGCACCATTGCCTTCCCGTACACGCCATTTCCTCTGAAATAACCGAGCGAGGTGGCGCGGTTGTTAGCACACTGGACTCGCATTCGGGAGGACGACGGTTCAATCCCGTGTCCGGCCATCCTGATTTAGGTTTTCCGTGATTTCCCTAAATCGCTTCAGGCAAATGCCGGGACGGTTCCTTTGAAAGGGCACGGCCGATTTCCTTCCCCATCCTTCTCTCACCCGAGCTTGCGCTCCGTCTCTAATGACCTCGTTGTCGACGGGACGTTAAACACTAATCTCCTCCTCCTCCTCCTCCTCTGAAATACCCTGCGTGATACCGGTTGGAATATGAGGGTGAGTCAAATGAAAACCTTAAAATTTAGAAAAGTTGTGAGTTGGAGTTCGTAGGTGGTACCAATATTCATTGAGGTTCCGAAAGTAGCCGCTGGTGGCAGAGTGATGCTACAATACAGAAGAAGAAAGCAGCAGCGTCCTCAACAAGATGGCCGCTCTGCTGTCAACATGCACCGAGATTGAGCAGCAACCTGTGATGGCATTTTAGTGTGGTGAGGGTGTCAAAGCAATCGACAGTGTAGTATGGTGATTCGTGTTTGTCGTTGCAGGAAGTTTAGGAATGGTGCACGACGTTTAAAAGAGGCGTAAGTTCTGTGGAGGATGCTCCAAGACCAGGGCTGGCTCACTGCGTAGTGACACGAAAACACTGCGTTAGCCGGCAGAAGTGGCCGTGCGGTTAAAGGCGCTGCAGTCTGGAACCGCAAGACCGCTACGGTCGCAGGTTCGAATCCTGCCTCGGGCATGGATGTTTGTGATGTCCTTAGGTTAGTTAGGTTTAACTAGTTCTAAGTTCTAGGGGACTAATAACCTCAGCAGTTGAGTCCCATAGTGCTCAGAGCCATTTGAACCAACCAACACTGCGTTAGTGGAGGAGCTTGTTAAAGAAAACAGACGCATAGCTCTGAACGAAATAGCCACAGATTTGAAAAATTAGTATTGGTTAAGCGCAGAATATCGTTCACGATGTACTGCTCTTCAATAAAGTGTCTGCAGGATGGATGACACTCAATTAATTGACGAATTGAAAGATTAGTATTGGTTAAGCGCAGAATATCGTTCACGATGTACTGCTCTTCAATAAATTGTCTGCAGGATGGATGACACCTCAATTGACTACCGAATTGAAAGACTGTCGCGTCAGTGCCTGTGAAGAACTTTTGCATCGTTTCCACGTCGAATGTGATATATTTCTGGAAAAAATTGTTACAGGCTATGAGACTGAGTCCACTATCACGAACTAGAAACGGAAAGGTCAAGCAAGGAATGGAATCACCAAAAAAATTCCACACTCAACCATCTGCTGGAAGAGTCATGCTCATTATCTTTTGGGAAACAAATGGAGCAATTTAGGAGCATTACATGGATAAGGGAGTGATGGTAACCGGCAATTCTTACTGAGACATGCTGAAAAATCAGCTTCGCTCTGCAATCGGGAGTAAATGATAAGGACTTCAGGAGTATTTCTACAGCATGACAATGTCCAACTGCATACAGCCTGTAAGAAAGTTGAGGCTATTCAGGAAATTAAATCTGACTGTCTGGTAGGTCCTCTTTATTCACCAGATCTTGCGCCTAGTGACTTTCATTTGTTCGGTGGACTCAGAGAATCAATGGAAGGAAGGCGTTTCAGAAGTCATAAAAAGGTGAAACTATGGTGCAAGACCGGTTACATATACAAGCAAAAGAATTCTTTTATCATGGTATCTATGTACTTCCGAATATGTGGATTCAATTTCAAGGAGAATACGTCGAAAAATGACATGTAAGTTTCTGTTAATTGTTGCAATTAAAATGTTGTAGCACTTATAAGATTTTCATTTGAATTATCCTTGTACATATATGAAAATTAACAGTGACCTACTCTGATTTTTAGCTGTAATTTTCTAATTTTGCATTAGTGGTTCTGGAAAGAGCAGGTGAGAAGAGAAGCTTCTGGAGTTTCATTGTTAAAAGAAGAGTGCAATTTACAGGCTATCTATTAAGACATAAAGGACTCCTGAACACAATCATAGAGGGATGTGTCGAGGGAAAAAGACCAAGAGGAAGATCACGGTTGAGGTACATGGATCAAATCGTGAAAGATGTGGGATATAACACCTATAAAGAAATGAAGAGAAAAGCTGAAAGACGCACAGAATGGAGACAAGCTGCCATTGTAGATGTTGCAAACTAATCCTTGGATTGACCACTACAGAAGAAGAAGAAGAAGAAGAAAAAGAGCTTGAGTAATTATGCAGTCAGCACTTAGAACCTGTTTAGATAGTGATCAATGCACGTTGCTATGAAACATTGTAAAAAAATACTATAATGTTTGACACAATGTGTGACGTTGCTTCAAAGCAGACTGTGAAAATATATTTCTGGAAACGAACAGTTCATTTGCAGACACTGTCAAATACAGATACTGCACTAACTGTGTTTTATGTCAAACTAAGGCAAATGGGCGAGAAAACAATATCCCTCCCTACACAGGACACACAAATGGTGTACTAGGACTATGGGTTATAGAAATTACGACAAATAGTTCTGTGTTGTAGTTGACACTGTAGTGTCTTGTACCACGGGAAGAAGGGAGAGGATGTTGTTTGGTGGTCGAAGCTAATTATCTTTAAGCTTCCATGTGTTGTAGTTCAAGCTCTTCTGTAATAGTTCACGTTAGCCTCACCGCGCCGGCCGCGGTGGTCTCGAGGTTAAGGCGCTCAGTCCGGAACCGCGCGACTGCTACGGTCGCAGGTTCGAATCCTGCCTCGGGCATGGATGTGTGTGATGTCCTTAGGTTAGTTAGGTTTAAGTAGTTCTAAGTTCTAGGGGACTGATGACCACAGCTGTTAAGTCCCATAGTGCTCAGAGTCATTTGAACCATTTTTTTGAGTTTAGGTTATAGCTAAATTCAGTTCTGGGCACCCATTTATGAACACTAAAATTCTAAACACAACAATTTCAGAAAGTTAATGAAGTTAAAAACTCCGCCATAGTAAATGTCTGTTTGACAATGCTATTGTCAATTACACTTAAAATCGTCAGTCGAAATTCTAGTCACACCCTTTAAAAAAGAACACAAAAATGAACATTATGGTGAGGTTGGTAAGTTGGTAGAAGTATCACTGAGGGTAGGTTTCCGGAAAAAATAGGATCATGGAGGCACTCAAAAGCTCAGAATAGGAAGAATGGCAAGTGTGGCTAGTATTGCTAGGTAGAAAAGTTATTCACTTGTCAGCAGTTAGTTAGGCAGATATATTTATGTCTTTATCACATGTGGTTCACTTTGTAATGACGACCACTCAGCCTCACCGCGCCGGCCGCGGTGGTCTCGCGGTTCTAGGCGCGCAGTCCGGAACCGCGCGACTGCTACGGTCGCAGGATCGAATCCTGCCTCGGGCATGGATGTGTGTGATGTCCTTAGGTTAGTTAGGTTTAAGTAGTTCTAAGTTCTAGGGGACTGATGACCACAGATGTTAAGTCCCATAGTGCTCAGAGCCATTTTTTTAGCCTCACCGCCGGTGAAGTACAAGTCCCACTATAAACACTACACTCCCGCAGCCAGTAATCTGAACTGGGAGACGCCAACTACTATAGTGACTCAGCTAGTAATTGAGCTAACCACGACTGCAACTGTAACTGCGAGAGACTGCGACTCTGATTTCGCTAACTGGTCCCTCCAGTCCGCGGTGGCGATCTAAAATAGTGGTGGTCGAGAGGGCGTTGGCGGCACGTTGTTTGCAAGCCTGTCTTTGGCCTCTCTCCTGATAGGCGTGCGTGATTTAGCGCCTATTATCGATCTTCATGCAACCTCTTTGCCGACCGGTGTGCTAAAGACGGCTTATGCCAGCGCAAATAGAAGTTTGGATTGGTGCAAGAGGAGTGCATGGATAACCAAAGTGGTCAAGGCAACTGGTCGCGATCAGTGGGCAGTCTGGGCTTGAGTCCCAATTCGGCCCAATTTTCATTTTTCTATAGGGAACAATACAGCTGATATAGTACCATATTCACATTTCACAAACGTATTTCATCTTAGGATATAAATGACTGCTTTGAAGAGCATACAAGAATCTCTATCTCCATGCATGGGCTATGCTTCTGGTGGCTGTCTTTTAAGAGTGTTATTTGTGTAACAGGCAGGTGTGCACTTCACATCGGTCTATGGAATGCTTGGCCGTTATCCAGCTCATATACATGTGACATCCAAGATTTGCAAGTTAAGGGAAACGGCTGCGGAGTTTCGGTTGTTCAAAGATGTTGCTTGCCAGTGGTTTCCCCTTAGCCACAGAGTCTGCTGTGGGTGGGATGTATTTTCTGTATCATGAGCAATGACAGTAATATCTCTCCAGCCAGTTCAGTGGAGGAGGATGGGGAGTTTGCATTTATCTGGTACATCTTGGAGGCTTTCCAGTAGTTATTGGCAGATAATGTGCCCGTTTGCAGTTTCTTTGTTTGGTAACTGTTTGGGTCGTTATTTATGTGTGTATCTTTGGAATGTTGAGTGTTATTCGATAATATTATTACTAGAAATGATGGGAGAAGGTCTTCCAAAAATGGTTCAAATGGCTCTGAGCACTATGCGACTTAAATTCTGAGGTCATCAGTCGCCTAGAACTTAGAACTACTTAAACCTAATTAACCTAATGACGTCACACACATCCATGCCCGAGTCAGGATTCGAACCTGCGACCATACCGGTCGCTCGGCTCCAGACTGTAGCGCCTAGAATCGCACGGCCACTCCGGCCGGCAGATCTTAGTGTGCGGTTACAAAAGGTACAGTGAGGAATTTATTTCTTATTAAATAATGTCTTGCAGATATCAGTGTATTTAGTTATAATTATGAGATGTGGTAATTGATTATAGCAATATGTTGTATGTGTACTTACTTTGATTTTTCCATAGCTATGTATGAGTCTATTAGTGATGCCACACACTTATCATGTAGGGGGCATAGACAGAGTTTATTTGTGTAAATATTGTGTTGTAAACGTTAACTGCAATTATGTATCTTTTTATTCTGACTGGGAGCCCTGACTAATCCCTGCTATTTCTGGCACTTCATGATGATCCAATTCATATAGCGAACAGAACAAAAAGAAGCCTAATATTAAAAGTGGATTGGTTGGGGTAGGAAGGAAATCTTGTTTCTTATTGATCCTGTGAGAAAGGGGGAGGGTAGGGGAAAGTTTGGCACTTAGATTATTAGCAACCCTTATCTGCAAAGCAATCCACAGACTTCAGCTGCTGAAGGTGTAGTAGCTGGGTGGTTATGACATGTTTTGGTGGAGTGAGTGCCACACCCTGATTGCTTGTTAATTCTAGGTGTAACCAGGTAAGTCCTGCCAGAAAGAAATCCACAAATATTTGTTTATACACTCCTGGAAATTGAAATAAGAACACCGTGAACTCATTGTCCCAGGAAGGGGAAACTTTATTGACACATTCCTGGGGTCAGATACATCACATGATCACACTGACAGAACCACAGGTACATAGACACAGGCAACAGAGCATGCACAATGTCGGCACTAGTACAGTGTATATCCACCTTTCGCAGCAATGCAGGCTGCTATTCTCCCATGGAGACGATCGTAGAGATGCTGGATGTAGTCCTGTGGAACGGCTTGCCATGCCATTTCCACCTGGCGCCTCAGTTGGACCAGCGTTCGTGCTGGACGTGCAGACCGCGTGAGACGACGCTTCATCCAGTCCCAAACATGCTCAATGGGGGACAGATCCGGAGATCTTGCTGGCCAGGGTAGTTGACTTACACCTTCTAGAGCACGTTGGGTGGCACGGGATACATGCGGACGTGCATTGTCCTGTTGGAACAGCAAGTTCCCTTGCCGGTGTAGGAATGGTAGAACGATGGGTTCGATGACGGTTTGGATGTACCGTGCACTATTCAGTGTCCCCTCGACGATCACCAGTGGTGTACGGCCAGTGTAGGAGATCGCTCCCCACACCATGATGCCGGGTGTTGGCCCTGTGTGCCTCGGTCGTATGCAGTCCTGATTGTGGCGCTCACCTGCACGGCGCCAAACACGCATACGACCATCATTGGCACCAAGGCAGAAGCGACTCTCATCGCTGAAGACGACACGTCTCCATTCGTCCCTCCATTCACGCCTGTCGCGACACCACTGGAGGCGGGCTGCACGATGTTGGGGCGTGAGCGGAAGACGGCCTAACGGTGTGCGGGACCGTAGCCCAGCTTCATGGAGACGGTTGCGAATGGTCTTCGCCGATACCCCAGGAGCAACAGTGTCCCTAATTTGCTGGGAAGTGGCGGTGCGGTCCCCTACAGCACTGCGTAGGATCCTACGGTCTTGGCGTGCATCCGTGCGTCGCTGCGGTCCGGTCCCAGGTCGACGGGCAGGTGCACCTTCCGCCGACCACTGGCGACAACATCGATGTACTGTGGAGACCTCACGCCCCACGTGTTGAGCAATTCGGCGGTACGTCCACCCGGCCTCCCGCATGCCCACTATACGCCCTCGCTCAAAGTCCGTCAACTGCACATACGGTTCACGTCCACGCTGTCGCGGCATGCTACCAGTGTTAAAGACTGCGATGGAGCTCCGTATGCCACGGCAAACTGGCTGACACTGACGGCGGCGGTGCACAAATGCTGCGCAGCTAGCGCCATTCGACAGCCAACACCGCGGTTCCTGGTGTGTCCGCTGTGCCGTGCGTGTGATCATTGCTTGTACAGCCCTCTCGCAGTGTCCGGAGCAAGTATGGTAGGTCTGACACACCGGTGTCAATGTGTTCTTTTTTCCATTTCCAGGAGTGTATAATGCAAATTTCGCTATCTTTGCTTGGAGAGTGTGGGAGGTGGGGGGCAGGTGCTAACTAATCAATTTGGTTCTGTAGCTGCGGTCGCAATCAAGAGACTCTAAGTGGTGTGCGTAGTTTAGCATACCTTACAGGCATTTTACTTGTCACTAGTCACTTCTTTAGGTTAACATCTGTGGCACTATGCTAACTCTTACATTTATCGTATTTACACTTGGCTATCAAACTTGGAAATTAGTAAAAGTGTAGCATTTACTAAAGTTTTCCACAATTTGACACACTGGACCCTTATGTCATACAATTTATTAACATTTACTAAGGTTTTGAAGAATGTTCTGTGTCATCAGTATTTTTACCAACGGGAAAATACAGTAGTTTTAATATACACACTATGACTTCGCAGACACTGGTGATTTACGGATGACTTAGCAAGAGTTTGTTTCTATGTTGTACTGTGGTATTTCATTAACAGTTAAAGACTTTTCTGTAATTTGTTAACATCACACTTAGGATCGGTATCGTTATTTGCGAAAAATCGTAAAATCTGCAACAAATTAACTCAAATTAGCGATTAATTATGAGATTACTTACATGTCTTACAATTTTACCAGGGATAGCGCCTCGTCTCTGCTTGCTCCTCCAATAACGAAATTCATATGATTGGAATAATAATATTTTAAAAAATTAGCTTGTTATTTATAATACTTAACTATATCCTGTTCCTTTTCCTACAGAGGACATAAACCAAATGGTGAAACATGCATAACTTGAATAACAATAATTTGTTATTGTTATTTATAACAAATACCCTTGCTCTCTTCCTCTCCCTACATAGCCCAGAAATAAAAAGACAACTCACGTAATTCGAATAATATTGTAATTAATTTATTGTTATTATTATTTTATAACACACTGAACACATGGCCACAGACAAACTTGAACCTCTCCCTATAGTGCACAGATCTCAAACGAGGAGGCATACACAACTGTTATAGTTATAAAGGATAAGGAGAGGGTGGTTAGGGCCTGAATATGATTGATCTGCGGGGAGTGGATGGGGAGGGGATGGGGGAGGGGTGCATGGGCAAGAATGTGAATTTCTGGTTGGAGGGGAGTGCGGGGTGACATGCATTTTAGCTTGCACAATTGCCTCAGGTGCCTGTGCTGGACGGTGTTTCCCAGGAGGAGGGCAGTACGGAAGGGGGGGGGGGGTACTTGAGTTCAACCAGCCCAGCTGTCTAAGGTGTAATCTGATACCCATTACCTCACCTGTGATCTTGAGATAAGAAAGCAGATATTACCAGTATGAGATTTTCACTCTGCAGCGGAGTGTGCGCTGACACGAAACTTCCTGGCAGATTAAAACTGTGTGCTGGACCGAGACCCGAACTCGGAACCTTTGCCTTTCGCGGGCAAGTTGGAAGAGCAGTTGCCCGCTCCGGCACACAGTTTTAATCTGTCAGGAAGTTTCAGATATAACCAGTTTGATTCTGGAAAGGGTACAACTTAACATTCCCAATGACCTCAGGACCAACATTGCTTCAGATGGTGTCATCATGACAAAGTCTCCAATTACGTTTTATCAAACCCAACTCCTCACTTTTTGAAAAACTCTACACGGAGATGATCAGAGAGATGTGGGGGAGAAGGAGATGATGACAAGTGGGAGGGGGAGGAAGAGTTGGGCAGAGAGAGGGGGAGGAAGAGATGGATAGAGAGAGAGTAAGAGAAAACTGTCAAACGGAGGGAAAGGAGGGGACGGCCAGAGAGAGAGGAAAGAAGGAGATGGAATTAGAGAGGGAAGAGGAGATGGAAAGAGGGGGAGAGCGGGTGGATGGAGGAAGAGGCAGGAAGATATGGACAGATACTGGGGGTGGAGGATGTGTACAGAGAGTGGGTGGAGGAGGTGGATAGAGATGGGTGAAAATACGAGATGTAGAGGTTGAAAGACTAGTGAAATAGTAGATTGGTATAAATACATATCTAGTCAGTGCTGGGTACTCAGTTAGCAGGGGAACAGATTGTCTTACATGGATATGGGTCCGAAAATAGCTTATTTGTGTGTTAGACCTCATTTTATACTTCGTTTCATAATTGCAGTGCACGGTAAGTTGCAATTCTTAACCAGCCGGGGTGGCTGAGCGGTTCTAGGCGCTTCAGTCTGGAACCGCGCGACCGCTATGGTCGCAGGTTCGATTCCTGCCTCGGGCATGGATGTATGTGATGTACTTAGGTTAGTTAGGTTTAAGCAGTTGTAAGTTCTAGTGGACTGCTGACCTCAGAAGTTAAGTCCCATAGTGCTCAGAGGCATTTGAACCATTTTTTGTAATTCTTAGGTTCACTTACAGTGTTTGTTGTTACAGTTGAACGAAAATAATGTTGACAAGTGACTCACTTCATTGCTTGGTTGACATACGACTAATTTCATTACTGTGCATAGCATCAAATGTTTGGTGATCATCATGGACAATGTTTCCGGTACTGTGCAATGAAAGTGTAGTCAAATGTAGAGTTGGTAAATGTAAGGATTTACAGATGGTAATGGCAGTGGCGCTCAACGCTTCTCATGGGAGAGATTTCCAGAGCGACTATTTCGACTGTACCCCGACAGGAGGACGTTTACTTTGAAGCAATTGATCGCCATATTAGGTAGCATGGGACGTTTAAAACTACTACTCGCGCTTGTGTGAGGACTAGAAGGACGAGGATACCTCAAGTGGAGGAGAAATTTCTTCGTGCAGTTGAGGAAAATTCTAGTAGCAGCGTAAGACAATTATCTGCAATAAGTAGTTCTGGACTGTGCTACAAGGGAACCTACTGATCCGTACCACGTGTAGCGTGTTCAGACACGAACAGCAGCTGATTTTTCTGCACGAGTACACTTCACTAACAGTTCTTTAACAACGTGTCACCGCTCACTTTGCAAATGTGTTGATCACGGATGAGGCTTCGTTTCGACGTAACCAAATTACAAATTTCCTCCACGATCAGTACGACGGGCTGTCGAGAATCCTCACAGAATTATGCAGTCACGTCATCAACAAAGATGCTCTGTCAACGTTTGGGCCGGCATCGTTAGTGACTGTTTCTTAGGGTCTCGTGTTCTCCCACCCAGCCTCAACGAAAAAACGTACCATGTTGCAAAAACTGAGCTGTGACAAGTGGATAAAGCGTTGCCGGACCTATATCCATGGAACACATTGTCTTCCTCCACGTGTGATAGATGTTTCCTGAAAATTTTGCCATAGCTTTTTGTTACATCCTGTTCGTAGAAGTAGCTGTATCTGTTGTGGCTAAATCATGTTTTACATTTATTCTGCGTTGAACTTGGAAGCAGAAAGAGAAACAAAGCAAATCTCGACTGAACGTCTGTGGGAAAAAAGCCTGTTGGAGTATCGGACTTGCGTGAGTCAGAGAAAATTCATAAACTTAAATCGTATCCGCTTCAGAATAAGAGTCCGGTGTGTCAGATGCGTTGCACCCTTGTCGGCAGATATAAAGCAGCAGTCATGAAAGCCATGGCCGGACGTTGGCGGCAATCTCGCTGCAGTGCGCAGGCGTCTGGTCTAGGGTGCTGGTCTGCGCCGTATGTCGGCGCGCGCCCCATTAACTTTTTATTATGATTGCTTTTGGTCTACACCTAACAAGGTGCCGTAAACGAGCCACGTAATGACGGGCGGGAAGTGGAGGAGGTCTGAAGACGGCCGTTTCGTGGCGGCAGAGGCGGATCAACTGTTTTAGCCCCAACGCCTCACTTGTGTTCCCACATTCTCCAGCTTTAAGTGACACGACTATTGCCTTTAGCTGCCTCTAGATCGTTAGAAGATTTGTCACAAGCCACCGACTAGAGAACCGACTGCTGGAAGCACCAAGAGGAAGAACACTCGGAACACTCACGAGAGTTAAATGTAACCCCATGGATTTCCCTGTTGTGAATTCTTTTACAATTGACAGACTTTATGTCACGATGATCATTTGTAATAAATATATATCTACATCCATTATCGAAGGTGGGTAGTGCAGCAGTATTTCGGGATCCTGTGCACGGTTTGGGAGGTATGGAGAGAAGCCTATGGCAAGAAGGAGTTTTCAGTTGGTCAATGGATTCTCTTTCGCACGTCTCAATCGCAGGAGACCCTTTTCCCAAATGTAGGAGTTCGACTTCTAGTATACAGTTCCAGTACATGGTTTAAAGTCATTGGACCCTACACACAACCATCAAATCAATTATGATATGTTTTATTCGTTCTAGCAATAGATGCCTTTGTAGATTTTGTGTTTGTGGCTGTGTCTTTTTTGATATGCAAAGGCGATGTTAGTTTCGTTGAATAGTGTGTTAATTTTGTTTGAGATGTTTCCTAGATAAGTTGTGGTTACGTGTGTTGCTTTCTTCTTTTTAATTGTGTGTGTGTCTGGTGCTGTTTCTTAATGTATATCGAGCCTTCTTGGCTACATTTTACTGTAGTATAGTTTTGGTATAATTTTGGGGTCACAATGAC
This sequence comes from Schistocerca serialis cubense, assembly GCF_023864345.2. Classification (NCBI taxonomy): domain Eukaryota; kingdom Metazoa; phylum Arthropoda; class Insecta; order Orthoptera; family Acrididae; genus Schistocerca; species Schistocerca serialis. The sequence goes on along the minus strand of NC_064641.1, from coordinate 497,460,592 downwards.
TTAGTTGGGCTACGTATTCTAAGATTTTTCTTCCTTCTAAACTGCTTTGTCCTCTAGTGATAAGTGTATCGATCTGTTAAGCGTAGAGTAGAAATGTGCGACGCTGTAGGCTTTGGGAAGATATGAGTGTGTACTGATAATACAGTCCATTGTTGCAGGCTTTCTTAAATTTCGAAATAATGTTTGTTGTTTGATGTTTCCAATATTTGAATCGGGAAGGTAATTTTTTGTTAGTTTCGTGTTCTATGGTAAATTTCCTTTTGGGATGTAATTGATTCACTGCTTTACGTGTTTAATCTGTGCTAGTGAGCCTACTTCCTATAACCATTTCAGTTTTGTCTACGTATCTGTAGTTATATATATGAATTTTTGATTTATTAAACTTTTCGTTTTGAAGAATTCTTCTTGCAAGTTATTAAGGAAAATTTCTGCTATAGTTCTAGCAATGCTACGTCCCATGGCGACTCCATCCTTCTGTATATATATTTTACTGTCAAATCGGAAGTAATTTTAGTGTAATAATAGTTTTATTAATTGTATAATTTCTGCAGTGCTTTTTATCGGAATTTTTCTGTGTTTGAGTAGGTTTTGTTCGATGGTACCTACTGTTTTCTGGATTAGGATGTTTGTTTATAGGTTAATCTTGCATTTTGGGGTATTTTTTTCGCTTTCATGCTTTTAGCCATTGTTCCGCATTTCTTTATTGTATATTTTCTGTTGCATGCGTAAAATTTATTAAGGAGGATGTTTACTTTCTTTCTTATGTAGTGTGTAGAACAATTAACATTGTCTACTAGAGGTCGTATAAGATTATATTGTTTATCTTATCCATGGAGATTTATTGTTCTATTGTTCATGGATATATAAGTTCTTTTTTCATATTCTGTAAGTATTGTATAACATGTTTTTATGGTTCTCTTAGTTTGGACTACAAATTTATTTGTGGGATTTTTATGCATTTTTGGGATTCCATTATTACTAAGGAAATAGTTGACAGTTTTGTATGTAGTAATT